>NC_058518.1:19187646-19502646 GCF_904849725.1 Hordeum vulgare subsp. vulgare
TTTTTTTGAGCTAGTTGACCCTGAAATCGAAAAGCACTACAAATGAACTCTGAAAATGTTGAAGGTTGGCATGCTATCATCATTTCACCCACATAGCATGTGTTAAAAAGTTGAGATGGCTACGACAAAAACTGGATGCACTTCGTGTACAAAACGGACAATCTCTCTCGAAGTATCAGGGTTTCGAACGAGAACTCATCTCTTACAAAGGGATTTCATTTTTTTAACTTATTTGAACTCCATACTTTTTGTGTTTTCAAAATGCACCATTCAAAGGCACATCACAAAATTTCAACAATTTCTGACTTCATTTGGTATATTTCGTGGATTTACTTTTTTTTTGAGCTAGTTGACCCTGAAATTGAAAAGCACTACAAATGAACTCTGAAAATGTTGAAGTTGGCATGCTATCATCATTTCACCCACATAGCATGTGTTAAAAAGTTGAGAGGGCTACGACAAAAACTGGATGCACTTCGTGTACAAAACGGACAATCTCTCTTGAAGTATCAGGGTTTCGAACGAGAACTCATCTCTTACAAAGGGATTTCATTTTTTTGAACTTATTTGAACTCCATACTTTTTGTGTGTTCAAAATGCACCATTCAAAGGCACATCACAAAATTTCAACAATTTCTGACTTCATTTGGTATATTTCGTGGATTTACTTTTTTTGAGCTAGTTGACCTTGAAATTGAAAAGCACTACAAAGGAACTCTGAAAATGTTGGAAGTTGGCATGCTATCATCATTTCACCCACATAGCATGTGTTAAAAAGTTGAGAGGGCTACGACAAAAACTGGATGCACTTTGTGTACAAAACGCACAATCTCTCTCGAAGTATCAGGGTTTCGAACGAGAACTCATCTTTACAAAGGGATTTCATTTTTTTAACTTATTTGAACTCCATACTTTTTGTGTGTTCAAAATGCACCATTCAAAGGCACATCACAAAATTTCAACAATTTCTGACTTCATTTGGTATATTTCGTGCATTTACTTATTTTTTTTGAGCTAGTTGACCCTGAAATTGAAAAGCACTACAAATGAACTCTGAAAATGTTGAAAGTTGGCATCCTATCATCATTTCACCCACATAGCATGTGCTAAAAAGTTGAGAGGGCTACGACAAAAACTGGATGCACTTCGTGTACAAAACGGACAATCTCTCTCGAAGTATGAGGGTTTCGAACGAGAACTCATCTCTTACAAAGGGATTTCATTTTTTTGAAATTATTTGAACTCCATGCTTTTTGTGTGTTCAAAATGCACCATTCAAAGGCACATCACAAAATTTCAACAATTTATGACTTCATTTGGTATATTTCGTGGATTTACTATTTTTGAGCTAGTTGACCCTGAAATTGAAAAGCACTACAAAGGAACTCTGAAAATGTTGAAAGTTGGCATGCTATAATCATTTCACCCACATAGCATGTGTTAAAAAGTTGAGAGGGCTACGACAAAAACTGGATGCACATTGTGTACAAAACGGACAATCTCTCTCGAAGTATCAGGGTTTCGAACGAGGACTCATCTCTTACAAAGGGATTTCATTTTTTTGAACTTATTTGAACTCCATAATTTTTGTGTGTTCAAAATGCACCATTCAAAGGCACATCACAAAATTTCAACAATTTCTGACTTCATTTGGTATATTTCGTGCATTTACTTTTTTTTTTGAGCTAGTTGACCCTGAAATTGAAAAGCACTACAAATGACCTCTGAAAATGTTGAAAGTTGGCATGCTATCATCATTTCACCCACATAGAATGTGTTAAAAAGTTGAGATGGCTACGAGAAAAACTGGATGCACTACGTGTACAAAACGGACAATTTCTCTCGAAGTATGAGGGTTTCGAACGAGAACTCGTCTCTTACAAAGGGATTTCATTTTTTTGAACTTATTTGAACTCCATACTTTTTGTGTGTTCAAAATGCACCATTCAAAGGCACATCACAAAATTTCAACAATTTCTGACTTCATTTGGTATATTTCGTGGATTTACTTTTTTTTTGAGCTAGTTGACCCTGAAATTGAAAAGCACTACAAATGAACTCTGAAAATGTTGAAAGTTGGCATGCTATCATCATTTCACCCACATAGCATGTGTTAAAAAGTTGAGAGGGCTACGACAAAAACTGGATGCACTTCGTGTACAAAACGGACAATCTCTCTCGAAGTATCAGGGTTTCGAACGAGGACTCATCTCTTACAAAGGGATTTCATTTTTTTGACTTATTTGAACTCCATACTTTTTGTGTGTTCAAAATGCACCATTCAAAGGCACATCACAAAATTTCAACAATTTCTGACTTCATTTGGTATATTTTGTGCATTTACTTATTTTTTTGGAGCTAGTTGACCCTGAAATTGAAAAGCACTACAAATGAACTCTGAAAATGTTGAAAGTTGGCAGGCTATCATCATTTCACCCACATAGCATGTGTTAAAAAGTTGAGAAGGCTACGACAAAAACTGGATGCACTTCGTGTACAAAACGGACAATCTCTCTCGAAGTATCAGGGTTTCGAACGAGAACTCTTCTCTTACAAAGGGATTTCATTTTTTTAACTTATTTTAACTCCATGCTTTTTGTGTGTTCAAAATGCACCATTCAAAGGCACATCACAAAATTCAACAATTTCTGACTTCATTTGGTATATTTCGTGGATTTAATTATTTTTTTTGAGCTAGTTGACCCTGAAATTGAAAAGCACTACAAATGAACTCTGAAAATGTTGAAAGTTGGCATGCTATCATCATTTCACCCACATAGCATGTGTTAAAAAGTTGAGAGGGCTACGACAAAAACTGGATGCACTTCGTGTACAAAACGGACAATCTCTCTCGAAGTATCAGGGTTTCGAACGAGAACTCATCTCTTACAAAGGGATTTCATTTTTTAACTTATTTGAACTCCATACTTTATGTGTGTTCAAAATGCACCATTCAAAGGCACATCACAAAATTTCAACAATTTCTGACTTCATTTGGTATATTTCGTGGATTTACTATTTTTGAGCTATTTGACCCTGAAATTGAAAAGCACTACAAAGGAACTCTGAAAATGTTGAAAGTTGGCATGATATCATCATTTCACCCACATAGCATGTGTTAAAAAGTTGAGAGGGCTACGACAAAAACTGGATGCACTTCGTGTACAAAACGGACAATCTCTCTCGAAGTATCAGGGTTTCGAACGAGAACTCATCTCTTACAAAGGGATTTCATTTTTTTGAAATTATTTGAACTCCATGCTTTTTGTGTGTTCAAAATGCACCATTCAAAGGCACATCACAAAATTTCAACAATTTCTGACTTCATTTGGTATATTTCGTGGATTTACTATTTTTGAGCTATTTGACCCTGAAATTGAAAAGCACTACAAAGGAACTCTGAAAATGTTGAAAGTTGTCATGCTATCATCATTTCACCCACATAGCATGTGTTAAAAAGTTGAGAGGGCTACGACAAAAACTGGATGCACTTCGTGTACAAAACGGACAATCTCTCTCGAAGTATCAGGGTTTCGAACGAGAACTCATCTCTTACAAAGGGATTTCATTTTTTTGAACTTATTTGAACTCCATACTTTTTGTGTGTTCAAAATGCACCATTCAAAGGCACATCACAAAATTTCAACAATTTCTGACTTCATTTGGTATATTTCGTGCATTTACTTTTTTTTTGAGCTAGTTGACCCTGAAATTGAAAAGCACTACAAATGACCTCTGAAAATGTTGAAAGTTGGCATGCTATCATCATTTCACCCACATAGCATGTGTTAAAAAGTTGAGATGGCTACGAGAAAAACTGGATGCACTACGTGTACAAAACGGACAATTTCTCTCGAAGTATGAGGGTTTCGAACGAGAACTCATCTCTTACAAAGGGATTTCATTTTTTTGAACTTATTTGAACTCCATACTTTTTGTGTGTTCAAAATGCACCATTCAAAGGCACATCACAAAATTTCAACAATTTCTGACTTCATTTGGTATATTTCGTGGATTTACTTTTTTTTTTGAGCTAGTTGACCCTGAAATTGAAAAGCACTACAAATGAACTCTGAAAATGTTGAAACTTGGCATGCTATCATCATATCACCCACATAGCATGTGTTAAAAAGTTGAGAGGGCTACGACAAAAACTGGATGCACTTCGTGTACAAAACGGACAATCTCTCTCGAAGTATCAGGGTTTTGAACGAGAACTCATCTCTTACAAAGGGATTTCATTTTTTTAACTTATTTGAACTCCATACTTTTTGTGTGTTCAAAATGCACCATTCAAAGGCACATCACAAAATTTCAACAATTTCTGACTTCATTTGGTATATTTCGTGCATTTACTTATTTTTTTTTGAGCTAGTTGACCCTGAAATTGAAAAGCACTACAAATGAACTCTGAAAATGTTGAAAGTTGGCATGCTATCATCATTTCACCCACATAGCATGTGTTAAAAAGTTGAGATGGCTACGACAAAAACTGGATGCACTTCGTGTACAAAACGGACAATCTCTTCCGAAGTATCAGGGTTTCGAACGAGAACTCATCTCTTACAAAGGGATTTCATTTTTTTGAACTTATTTGAACTCCATACTTTTTGTGTGTTCAAAATGCACCATTCAAAGGCACATCACAAAATTTCAACAATTTCTGACTTCATTTGGTATATTTCGTGCATTTACTTTTTGTTTGAGCTAGTTGACCCTGAAATTGAAAAGCACTACAAATGAACTCTGAAAATGTTGAAAGTTGGCATGCTATCATCATTTCACCCACATAGCATGTGTTAAAAAGTTGAGATGGCTACGAGAAAAACTGGATGCACTACGTGTACAAAACGGACAATTTCTCTCGAAGTATGAGGGTTTCGAACGAGAACTCATCTCTTACAAAGAGATTTCATTTTTTTGAACTTATTTGAACTCCATACTTTTTGTGTGTTCAAAATGCACCATTCAAAGGCACATCACAAAATTTCAACAATTTCTGACTTCATTTGGTATATTTCATGGATTTACTTTTTTTTTTGAGCTAGTTGACCCTGAAATTGAAAAGCACTACAAATGAACTCTGAAAATGTTGAAAGTTGGCATGCTATCATCATTTCACCCACATAGCATGTGTTAAAAAGTTGAGAGGGCTACGACAAAAACTGGATGCACTTCGTGTACAAAACGGACAATCTCTCTCGAAGTATCAGGGTTTTGAACGAGAACTCATCTCTTACAAAGGGATTTCATTTTTTTAACTTATTTGAACTCCATACTTTTTGTGTGTTCAAAATGCACCATTCAAAGGCACATCACAAAATTTCAACAATTTCTGACTTCATTTGGTATATTTCGTGCATTTACTTATTTTTTTTTGAGCTAGTTGACCCTGAAATTGAAAAGCACTACAAATGAACTCTGAAAATGTTGAAAGTTGGCATGCTATCATCATTTCACCCACATAGCATGTGTTAAAAAGTTGAGATGGCTACGACAAAAACTGGATGCACTTCGTGTACAAAACGGACAATCTCTTCCGAAGTATCAGGGTTTCGAACGAGAACTCATCTCTTACAAAGGGATTTCATTTTTTTGAACTTATTTGAACTCCATACTTTTTGTGTGTTCAAAATGCACCATTCAAAGCCACATCACAAAATTTCAACAATTTCTGACTTCATTTGGTATATTTCGTGCATTTACTTTTTTTTTTTGAGCTAGTTGACCCTGAAATTGAAAAGCACTACAAATGAACTCTGAAAATGTTGAAAGTTGGCATGCTATCATCATTTCACCCACATAGCATGTGTTAAAAAGTTGAGAGGGCAACGACAAAAACTGGATGCACTTCGTGTACAAAACGGACAATCTCTCTCGAAGTATCAGGGTTTCGAACGAGGACTCATCTCTTACAAAGGGATTTCATTTTTTTGACTTATTTGAACTCCATACATTTTTTGTGTTCAAAATGCACCATTCAAAGGCACATCACAAAATTTCAACAATTTCTGACTTCATTTGGTATATTTCGTGCATTTACTTATTTTTTTTGAGGTAGTTGACCCTGAAATTGAAAAGCACTACAAATGAACTCTGAAAATGTTGAAAGTTGGCATGCTATCATCATTTCACCCACATAGCATGTGTTAAAAAGTTGAGAAGGCTACGACAAAAACTGGATGCACTTCGTGTACAAAACGGACAATCTGTCTCGAAGTATCAGGGTTTCGAACGAGAACTCATCTCTTACAAAGGGATTTCATTTTTTTAACTTATTTGAACTCCATACTTTTTGTGTTTTCAAAATGCACCATTCAAAGGCACATCACAAAATTTCAACAATTTCTGACTTCATTTGGTATATTTCGTGGATTTACTTATTTTTTTTGAGCTAGTTGACCCTGAAATTGAAAAGCACTACAAATGAACTCTGAAAATGTTGAATGTTGGCATGCTATCATCATTTCACCCACATAGAATGTGTTAAAAAGTTGAGATGGCTATGACAAAAACTGGATGCACTTCGTGTACAAAACGGACAATCTCTCTCGAAGTATGAGGGTTTCGAACGAGGACTCATCTCTTACAAAGGGATTTCATTTTTTTGAACTTATTTGAACTCCATACTTTTTGTGTGTTCAAAATGCACCATTCAAAGGCACATCACAAAATTTCAACAATTTCTGACTTCATTGGTTATATTTCGTGGATTTACTTATTTTTTTGAGCTAGTTAACCTTGAAATCGAAAAGCACTACAAATGAACTCTGAAAATGTTGAAAGTTGGCATGCTATCATCATTTCACCCACATAGCATGTGTGAAAAAGTTGAGAGGGCTACGACAAAAACTGGATGCACTTCGTGTACAAAACGGACAATCTCTCTCGAAGTATCAGGGTTTCGAACGAGAACTCATCTCTTATAAAGGGATTTCATTTTTTGAACTTATTTGAACTCCATACTTTATGTGTGTTCAAAATGCACCATTCCAAGGCACGTCACAAAATTTCAACAATTTCTGACTTCATTTAGTATATTTCGTGGATTTACTATTCTTGAGCTATTTGACCCTGAAATTGAAAAGCACTACAAAGGAACTCTGAAAATGTTGAAAGTTGGCATGCTATCATCATTTCACCCACATAGCATGTGTTAAAAAGTTGAGAGGGCTACGACAAAAACTGGATGCACTTCGTGTACAAAACGGACAATCTCTCTCGAAGTATCAGGGTTTCGAACGAGAACTCATCTCTTACAAAGGGATTTCATTTTTTTAACTTATTTGAACTCCATACTTTTTTTGTGTTCAAAATGCACCATTCAAAGGCACATCACAAAATTTCAACAATTTCTGACTTCATTTGGTATATTTCGTGCATTTACTTATTTTTTTGAGCTAGTTGACCCTGAAATTGAAAAGCACTACAAATGAACTCTGAAAATGTTGAAAGTTGGCATGCTATCATCATTTCACCCACATAGCATGTGTTAAAAAGTTGAGATGGCTACGACAAAAACTGGATGCACTTCATGTACAAAACGGACAATCTCTCTCGAAGTATCCGGGTTTCGAACGAGAACTCATCTCTTACAAAGGGATTTCATTTTTTTGAACTTATTTGAACTCCATACTTTTTGTGTGTTCAAAATGCACCATTCAAAGGCACATCACAAAATTTCAACAATTTCTGACTTCATTTGGTGTATTTCGTGGATTTCCTTTTTTTTTGAGCTAGTTGACCCTGAAATTGAAAACTCTGAAAATGTTGAAAGTTGGCATGCTATCATAATTTCACCCACATAGCATGTGTTAAAAAGTTGAGAGGGCTACGACAAAAACTGGATGCACTTCGTGTACAAAACGGACAATCTCTCTCGAAGTATCAGGGTTTCGAACGAGAACTCATCTCTTACAAAGGAATTTCATTTTTTTGAAATTATTTGAACTCCATGCTTTTTGTGTGTTCAAAATGCACCATTCAAAGGCACATCACAAAATTTCAATAATTTCTGACTTCATTTGTTATATTTCGTGGATTTACTATTTTTGAGCTATTTGACCCTGAAATTGAAAAGCACTACAAAGGAACTGTGAAAATGTTGAAAGTTGGCATGCTATCATCATTTCACCCACATAGCATGTGTTAAAAAGTTGAGAGGGCTACGACAAGAACTGGATGCACTTCGTGTACAAAACGGACAATCTCTCTCGAAGTATCAGGGTTTCGAACGAGAACTCATCTCTTACAAAGGGATTTCATTTTTGTGAACTTATTTGAACTCCATACTTTTTGTGTGTTCAAAATGCACCATTCGAAGGCACATCACAAAATTTCAACAATTTCTGACTTCATTTGGTATATTTCGTGCATTTACTTTTTTTTTTTGAGCTAGTTGACCCTGAAATTGAAAAGCACTACAAATGACCTCTGAAAATATTGAAAGTTGGCATGCTATCATCATTTCACCCAAATAGCATGTGTTAAAAAGTTGAGATGGCTACGACAAAAACTGGATGCACTACGTGTACAAAACGGACAATTTCTCTCGAAGGATGAGGGTTTCGAACGAGAACTCATCTCTTACATAGGGATTTCATTTTTTCGAACTTATTTGAACTCCATACTTTTTGTGTGTTCAAAATGCACCATTCAAAGGCACATCACAAAATTTCAACAATTTCTGACTTCATTTGGTATATTTCGTGGATATACTTTTTTTTTTGAGCTAGTTGACCCTGAAATTGAAAAGCACTACAAATGAACTCTGAAAATGTTGAAAGTTGGCATGCTATCATCATTTCACCCACATAGCATGTGTTAAAAAGTTGAGAAGGCTACGACAAAAACTGGATGCACTTCGTGTACAAAACGGACAATCTGTCTCGAAGTATCAGGGTTTCGAACGAGAACTCATCTCTTACAAAGGGATTTCATTTTTTTAACTTATTTGAACTCCATACTTTTTGTGTTTTCAAAATGCACCATTCAAAGGCACATCACAAAATTTCAACAATTTCTGACTTCATTTGGTATATTTCGTGGATTTACTTATTTTTTTTGAGCTAGTTGACCCTGAAATTGAAAAGCACTACAAATGAACTCTGAAAATGTTGAATGTTGGCATGCTATCATCATTTCACCCACATAGAATGTGTTAAAAAGTTGAGATGGCTACGACAAAAACTGGATGCACTTCGTGTACAAAACGGACAATCTCTCTCGAAGTATGACGGTTTCGAACGAGGACTCATCTCTTACAAAGGGATTTCATTTTTTTGAACTTATTTGAACTCCATACTTTTTGTGTGTTCAAAATGCACCATTCAAAGGCACATCACAAAATTTCAACAATTTCTGACTTCATTTGTTTTATTTCGTGGATTTACTTATTTTTTTGAGCTAGTTAACCTTGAAATCGAAAAGCACTACAAATGAACTCTGAAAATGTTGAAAGTTGGCATGCTATCATCATTTCACCCACATAGCATGTGTGAAAAAGTTGAGAGGGCTACGACAAAAACTGGATGCACTTCGTGTACAAAACGAACAATCTCTCTCGAAGTATCAGGGTTTCGAACGAGAACTCATCTCTTATAAAGGGATTTCATTTTTTGAACTTATTTGAACTCCATACTTTATGTGTGTTCAAAATGCACCATTCCAAGGCACGTCACAAAATTTCAACAATTTCTGACTTCATTTAGTATATTTCGTGGATTTACTATTCTTGAGCTATTTGACCCTGAAATTGAAAAGCACTACAAAGGAACTCTGAAAATGTTGAAAGTTGGCATGCTATCATCATTTCACCCACATAGCATGTGTTAAAAAGTTGAGAGGGCTACGACAAAAACTGGATGCACTTCGTGTACAAAACGGACAATCTCTCTCGAAGTATCAGGGTTTCGAACGAGAACTCATCTCTTACAAAGGGATTTCATTTTTTTAACTTATTTGAACTCCATACTTTTTTTGTGTTCAAAATGCACCATTCAAAGGCACATCACAAAATTTCAACAATTTCTGACTTCATTGGGTATATTTCGTGCATTTACTTATTTTTTTGAGCTAGTTGACCCTGAAATTGAAAAGCACTACAAATGAACTCTGAAAATGTTGAAAGTTGGCATGCTATCATCATTTCACCCACATAGCATGTGTTAAAAAGTTGAGATGGCTACGACAAAAACTGGATGCACTTCATGTACAAAACGGACAATCTCTCTCGAAGTATCCGGGTTTCGAACGAGAACTCATCTCTTACAAAGGGATTTCATTTTTTTGAACTTATTTGAACTCCATACTTTTTGTGTGTTCAAAATGCACCATTCAAAGGCACATCACAAAATTTCAACGATTTCTGACTTCATTTGGTGTATTTCGTGGATTTCCTTTTTTTTTGAGCTAGTTGACCCTGAAATTGAAAACTCTGAAAATGTTGAAAGTTGGCATGCTATCATAATTTCACCCACATAGCATGTGTTAAAAAGTTGAGAGGGCTACGACAAAAACTGGATGCACTTCGTGTACAAAACGGACAATCTCTCTCGAAGTATCAGGGTTTCGAACGAGAACTCATCTCTTACAAAGGAATTTCATTTTTTTGAAATTATTTGAACTCCATGCTTTTTGTGTGTTCAAAATGCACCATTCAAAGGCACATCACAAAATTTCAATAATTTCTGACTTCATTTGTTATATTTCGTGGATTTACTATTTTTGAGCTATTTGACCCTGAAATTGAAAAGCACTACAAAGGAACTGTGAAAATGTTGAAAGTTGGCATGCTATCATCATTTCACCCACATAGCATGTGTTAAAAAGTTGAGAGGGCTACGACAAAAACTGGATGCACTTCGTGTACAAAACGGACAATCTCTCTCGAAGTATCAGGGTTTCGAACGAGAACTCATCTCTTACAAAGGGATTTCATTTTTGTGAACTTATTTGAACTCCATACTTTTTGTGTGTTCAAAATGCACCATTCGAAGGCACATCACAAAATTTCAACAATTTCTAACTTCATTTGGTATATTTCGTGCATTTACTTTTTTTTTTGAGCTAGTTGACCCTGAAATTGAAAAGCACTACAAATGACCTCTGAAAATGTTGAAAGTTGGCATGCTATCATCATTTCACCCAAATAGCATGTGTTAAAAAGTTGAGATGGCTACGACAAAAACTGGATGCACTACGTGTACAAAACGGACAATTTCTCTCGAAGGATGAGGGTTTCGAACGAGAACTCATCTCTTACATAGGGATTTCATTTTTTCGAACTTATTTGAACTCCATACTTTTTTTGTGTTCAAAATGCACCATTCAAAGGCACATCACAAAATTTGAACAATTTCTGACTTCATTTGGTATATTTCGTGGATATACTTTTTTTTTTGAGCTAGTTGACCCTGAAATTGAAAAGCACTACAAATGAACTCTGAAAATGTTGAAAGTTGGCATGCTATCATCATTTCACCCACATAGCATGTGTTAAAAAGTTGAGAGGGCTACGACAAAAACTGGATGCACTTCGTGTACAAAACGGACAATCTCTCTCGAAGTATGAGGGTTTCGAACCAGAACTCATCTCTTACAAAGGGATTTCATTTTTTTAACTTATTTGAACTCCATACGTTTTGTGTGTTCAAAATGCACCATTCAAAGGCACATCACAAAATTTCAACAATTTCTGACTTCATTTGGTATATTTCGTGCATTTACTTTTTTTTTTTGAGCTAGTTGACCCTGAAATTGAAAAGCACTACAAATGAACTCTGAAAATGTTGAAAGTTGGCATGCTATCATCATTTCACCCACATAGCATGTGTTAAAAAGTTGAAAGGGCTACGACAAAAACTGGATGCACTTCGTGTACAAAACGGACAATCTCTCTCGAAGTATGAGGGTTTCGAACGAGAACTCATCTCTTACAAAGGGATTTCATTTTTTTGAACTTATTTAAACTCCATACTTTTTGTGTGTTCAAAATGCACCATTCAAAGGCACATCACAAAATTTCAACAATTTCTGACTTCATTTGGTATATTTCGTGCATTTACTTTTTTTTTGAGCTAGTTGACCCTGAAATTGAAAAGCACTACAAATGACCTCTGAAAATGTTGAAAGTTGGCATGCTATCATCATTTCACCCACATAGCATGTGTTAAAAAGTTGAGATGGCTACGACAAAAACTGGATGCACTACGTGTACAAAACGGACAATTTCTCTCGAAGTATGAGGGTTTCGAACGAGAACTCATCTCTTACAAAGGGATTTCATTTTTTCGAACTTATTTGAACTCCGTACTTTTTGTGTGTTCAAAATGCACCATTCAAAGGCACATCACAAAATTTCAACAATTTATGACTTCATTTGGTATATTTCGTGGATTTACTTATTTTTTTTGAGCCAGTTGACCCTGAAATTGAAAAGCACTACAAATGAACTCTGAAAATGTTGAAAGTTGGCATGCTATCATCATTTTACCCACATAGCATGTGTTAAAAAGTTGAGAGGGCTACGACAAAAACTGGATGCACTTCGTGTACAAAACGGACAATCTCTCTCGAAGTATCAGGGTTTCGAACGAGAACTCATCTCTTACAAAGGGATTTCATTTTTTTGAACTTATTTGAACTCCATACTTTTTGTGTGTTCAAAATGCACCATTCAAAGGCACATCACAAAATTTCAACAATTTCTGACTTCATTTGGTATATTTCCTGCATTTACTTTTTTTTTGAGCTAGTTGACCCTGAAATTGAAAAGCACTACAAATGACCTCTGAAAATGTTGAAAGTTGGCATGCTATCATAATTTCACCCACATAGCATGTGTTAAAAAGTTGAGATGGCTACGACAAAAACTGGATGCACTACGTGTACAAAACGGACAATTTCTCTCGAAGTATCAGGGTTTCGAACGAGAACTCATCTCTTACAAAGGGATTTCATTTTTTCGAACTTATTTGAACTCCATACTTTTTGTGTGTTCAAAATGCACCATTCAAAGGCACATCAAAAAATTTCAACAATTTATGACTTCATTTGGTATATTTCGTGGATTTACTTATTTTTTTTGAGCTAGTTGACCCTGAAATTGAAAAGCACTACAAATGAACTCTGAAAATGTTGAAAGTTGGCATGCTATCATCATTTTACCCACATAGCATGTGTTAAAAAGTTGATTGGGCTACGACAAAAACTGGATGCACTTCGCGTACAAAACGGACAATCTCTCTCGAAGTATCAGGGTTTCGAACGAGAACTCATCTCTTACAAAGGGATTTCATTTTTTTAACTTATGTGAGCTCCATACTTTTTGTGTGTTCAAAATGCACCATTCAAAGGCACATCACAAAATTTCAACAATTTCTGACTTCATTTGGTATATTTGGTATATTTACTTATTTTTTTTGAGCTAGTTGACCCTGAAATTGAAAAGCACTACAAATGAACTCTGAAAATGTTGAAAGCTGGCATGCTATCATCATTTCACCCACATAGCATGTGTTAAAAAGTTGAGAGGGCTACGACAAAAACTGGATGCACTTCGTGTACAAAACGGACAATCTCTCTCGAAGTATCAGGGTTTCGAACGAGAACTCATCTCTTACAAAGGGATTTCATTTTTTCGAACTTATTTGAACTCCATACTTTTTGTGTGTTCAAAATGCACCATTCAAAGGTACATCACAAAATTTCAACAATTTATGACTTCATTTGGTATATTTCGTGGATTTCCTTTTTTTTTTTGAGCTAGTTGACCCTGAAATTGAAAAGCACTAGAAATGAACTCTGAAAATGTTGAAAGTTGGCATGCTATCATCATTTCACCCACATAGCATGTGTTAAAAAGTTGAGAGGGCTACGACAAAAAATGGATGCACTTCGTGTACAAAACGGACAATCTCTCTCGAAGTTTTAGGGTTTCGAACGAGAACTCATCTCGTACAAAGGGATTTCATTTTTTTGAACTTATTTGAACTCCATACTTTTTGTGTGTTCAAAATGCAGCATTCGAAGGCACATCACAAAATTTCAACAATTTCTGACTTCATTTGGTATATTTCGTGCATTTACTTTTTTTTTGAGCTAGTTGACCCTGAAATTGAAAAGCACTACAAATGACCTGTGAAAATGTTGAAAGTTGGCATGCTATCATCATTTCACCCACATAGCATGTGTTAAAAAGTTGGGATGGCTACGACAAAAACTGGATGCACTTCGTGTACAAAACGGACAATTTCTCTCGAAGGATGAGGGTTTCGAACGAGAACTCATCTCTTACAAAGGGATTTCATTTTTTTGAACTTATTTGAACTCCATACTTTTTGTGTGTTCAAAATGCACCATTCAAAGGCACATCACAAAATTTCAACAATTTCTGACTTCATTTGGTATATTTCGTGGATTTACTTATTTTTTTTGAGCTAGTTGACCCTGAAATTGAAAAGCACTACAAATGAACTCTGAAAATGTTGAAAGTTGGCATGCTATCATCATTTCACCCACATAGCATGTGTTAAAAAGTTGAGAGGGCTACGACAAAAACTGGATGCACTTGGTGTACAAAACGGACAATCTCTCTCGAAGTATCAGGGTTTCGAACGAGAACTCATCTCTTACAAAGGGATTTCATTTTTTTAACTTATTTGAACTCCATAAGTTTTGTGTGTTCAAAATGCACCATTCAAAGGCACATCACAAAATTTCAACAATTTCTGACTTCATTTGGTATATTTCGTGCATTTACTTATTTTTTTTGAGCTAGTTGACCCTGAAATTGAAAAGCACTACAAATGAACTCTGAAAATGTTGAAAGTTGGCATGCTATCATCATTTCACCCACATAGCATGTGTTAAAAAGTTGAGAGGGCTACGACAAAAACTGGATGCACTTCGTGTACAAAACGGACAATCTCTCTCGAAGTATCAGGGTTTCGAACGAGAACTCATCTCTTACAAAGGGATTTCATTTTTTTGAACTTATTTGAACTCCATACTTTTTGTGTGTTCAAAATGCACCATTCAAAGGCACATCACAAAATTTCAACAATTTCTGACTTCATTTGGTATATTTCCTGCATTTACTTTTTTTTTGAGCTAGTTGACCCTGAAATTGAAAAGCACTACAAATGAACTCTGAAAATGTTGAAAGTTGGCATGCTATCATAATTTCACCCACATAGCATGTGTTAAAAAGTTGAGATGGCTACGACAAAAACTGGATGCACTACGTGTACAAAACGGACAATTTCTCTCGAAGTATCAGGGTTTCGAACGAGAACTCATCTCTTACAAAGGGATTTCATTTTTTCGAACTTATTTGAACTCCATACTTTTTGTGTGTTCAAAATGCACCATTCAAAGGCACATCAAAAAATTTCAACAATTTATGACTTCATTTGGTATATTTCGTGGATTTACTTATTTTTTTTGAGCTAGTTGACCCTGAAATTGAAAAGCACTACAAATGAACTCTGAAAATGTTGAAAGTTGGCATGCTATCATCATTTTACCCACATAGCATGTGTTAAAAAGTTGATTGGGCTACGACAAAAACTGGATGCACTTCGTGTACAAAACGGACAATCTCTCTCGAAGTATCAGGGTTTCGAACGAGAACTCATCTCTTACAAAGGGATTTCATTTTTTTAACTTATGTGAGCTCCATACTTTTTGTGTGTTCAAAATGCACCATTCAAAGGCACATCACAAAATTTCAACAATTTCTGACTTCATTTGGTATATTTTGTGCATTTACTTATTTTTTTTGAGCTAGTTGACCCTGAAATTGAAAAGCACTACAAATGAACTCTGAAAATGTTGAAAGTTGGCATGCTATCATCATTTCACCCACATAGCATGTGTTAAAAAGTTGAGAGGGCTACGACAAAAAATGGATGCACTTCGTGTACAAAACGGACAATCTCTCTCGAAGTTTTAGGGTTTCGAACGAGAACTCATCTCGTACAAAGGGATTTCATTTTTTTGAACTTATTTGAACTCCATACTTTTTGTGTGTTCAAAATGCAGCATTCGAAGGCACATCACAAAATTTCAACAATTTCTGACTTCATTTGGTATATTTCGTGCATTTACTTTTTTTTTGAGCTAGTTGACCCTGAAATTGAAAAGCACTACAAATGACCTGTGAAAATGTTGAAAGTTGGCATGCTATCATCATTTCACCCACATAGCATGTGTTAAAAAGTTGGGATGGCTACGACAAAAACTGGATGCACTTCGTGTACAAAACGGACAATTTCTCTCGAAGGATGAGGGTTTCGAACGAGAACTCATCTCTTACAAAGGGATTTCATTTTTTTGAACTTATTTGAACTCCATACTTTTTGTGTGTTCAAAATGCACCATTCAAAGGCACATCACAAAATTTCAACAATTTCTGACTTCATTTGGTATATTTCGTGGATTTACTTATTTTTTTTGAGCTAGTTGACCCTGAAATTGAAAAGCACTACAAATGAACTCTGAAAATGTTGAAAGTTGGCATGCTATCATCATTTTACCCACATAGCATGTGTTAAAAAGTTGATTGGGCTACGACAAAAACTGGATGCACTTCGTGTACAAAACGGACAATCTCTCTCGAAGTATCAGGGTTTCGAACGAGAACTCATCTCTTACAAAGGGATTTCATTTTTTTAACTTATGTGAGCTCCATACTTTTTGTGTGTTCAAAATGCACCATTCAAAGGCACATCACAAAATTTCAACAATTTCTGACTTCATTTGGTATATTTCGTGCATTTACTTATTTTTTTTGAGCTAGTTGACCCTGAAATTGAAAAGCACTACAAATGAACTCTGAAAATGTTGAAAGTTGGCATGCTATCATCATTTCACCCACATAGCATGTGTTAAAAAGTTGAGAGGGCTACGACAAAAAATGGATGCACTTCGTGTACAAAACGGACAATCTCTCTCGAAGTTTTAGGGTTTCGAACGAGAACTCATCTCGTACAAAGGGATTTCATTTTTTTGAACTTATTTGAACTCCATACTTTTTGTGTGTTCAAAATGCAGCATTCGAAGGCACATCACAAAATTTCAACAATTTCTGACTTCATTTGGTATATTTCGTGCATTTACTTTTTTTTTGAGCTAGTTGACCCTGAAATTGAAAAGCACTACAAATGACCTGTGAAAATGTTGAAAGTTGGCATGCTATCATCATTTCACCCACATAGCATGTGTTAAAAAGTTGGGATGGCTACGACAAAAACTGGATGCACTTCGTGTACAAAACGGACAATTTCTCTCGAAGGATGAGGGTTTCGAACGAGAACTCATCTCTTACAAAGGGATTTCATTTTTTTGAACTTATTTGAACTCCATACTTTTTGTGTGTTCAAAATGCACCATTCAAAGGCACATCACAAAATTTCAACAATTTCTGACTTCATTTGGTATATTTCGTGGATTTACTTATTTTTTTTGAGCTAGTTGACCCTGAAATTGAAAAGCACTACAAATGAACTCTGAAAATGTTGAAAGTTGGCATGCTATCATCATTTCACCCACATAGCATGTGTTAAAAAGTTGAGAGGGCTACGACAAAAACTGGATGCACTTGGTGTACAAAACGGACAATCTCTCTCGAAGTATCAGGGTTTCGAACGAGAACTCATCTCTTACAAAGGGATTTCATTTTTTTAACTTATTTGAACTCCATAAGTTTTGTGTGTTCAAAATGCACCATTCAAAGGCACATCACAAAATTTCAACAATTTCTGACTTCATTTGGTATATTTCGTGCATTTACTTATTTTTTTTGAGCTAGTTGACCCTGAAATTGAAAAGCACTACAAATGAACTCTGAAAATGTTGAAAGTTGGCATGCTATCATCATTTCACCCACATAGCATGTGTTAAAAAGTTGAGAGGGCTACGACAAAAACTGGATGCACTTCGTGTACAAAACGGACAATCTCTCTCGAAGTATCAGGGTTTCGAACGAGAACTCATCTCTTACAAAGGGATTTCATTTTTTTGAACTTATTTGAACTCCATACTTTTTGTGTGTTCAAAATGCACCATTCAAAGGCACATCAAAAAATTTCAACAATTTATGACTTCATTTGGTATATTTCGTGGATTTACTTATTTTTTTTGAGCTAGTTGACCCTGAAATTGAAAAGCACTACAAATGAACTCTGAAAATGTTGAAAGTTGGCATGCTATCATCATTTTACCCACATAGCATGTGTTAAAAAGTTGATTGGGCTACGACAAAAACTGGATGCACTTCGTGTACAAAACGGACAATCTCTCTCGAAGTATCAGGGTTTCGAACGAGAACTCATCTCTTACAAAGGGATTTCATTTTTTTAACTTATGTGAGCTCCATACTTTTTGTGTGTTCAAAATGCACCATTCAAAGGCACATCACAAAATTTCAACAATTTCTGACTTCATTTGGTATATTTCGTGCATTTACTTATTTTTTTTGAGCTAGTTGACCCTGAAATTGAAAAGCACTACAAATGAACTCTGAAAATGTTGAAAGTTGGCATGCTATCATCATTTCACCCACATAGCATGTGTTAAAAAGTTGAGAGGGCTACGACAAAAAATGGATGCACTTCGTGTACAAAACGGACAATCTCTCTCGAAGTTTTAGGGTTTCGAACGAGAACTCATCTCGTACAAAGGGATTTCATTTTTTTGAACTTATTTGAACTCCATACTTTTTGTGTGTTCAAAATGCAGCATTCGAAGGCACATCACAAAATTTCAACAATTTCTGACTTCATTTGGTATATTTCGTGCATTTACTTTTTTTTTGAGCTAGTTGACCCTGAAATTGAAAAGCACTACAAATGACCTGTGAAAATGTTGAAAGTTGGCATGCTATCATCATTTCACCCACATAGCATGTGTTAAAAAGTTGGGATGGCTACGACAAAAACTGGATGCACTTCGTGTACAAAACGGACAATTTCTCTCGAAGGATGAGGGTTTCGAACGAGAACTCATCTCTTACAAAGGGATTTCATTTTTTTGAACTTATTTGAACTCCATACTTTTTGTGTGTTCAAAATGCACCATTCAAAGGCACATCACAAAATTTCAACAATTTCTGACTTCATTTGGTATATTTCGTGGATTTACTTATTTTTTTTGAGCTAGTTGACCCTGAAATTGAAAAGCACTACAAATGAACTCTGAAAATGTTGAAAGTTGGCATGCTATCATCATTTCACCCACATAGCATGTGTTAAAAAGTTGAGAGGGCTACGACAAAAACTGGATGCACTTCGTGTACAAAACGGACAATCTCTCTCGAAGTATCAGGGTTTCGAACGAGAACTCATCTCTTACAAAGGGATTTCATTTTTTTAACTTATTTGAACTCCATAAGTTTTGTGTGTTCAAAATGCACCATTCAAAGGCACATCACAAAATTTCAACAATTTCTGACTTCATTTGGTATATTTCGTGCATTTACTTATTTTTTTTGAGCTAGTTGACCCTGAAATTGAAAAGCACTACAAATGAACTCTGAAAATGTTGAAAGTTGGCATGCTATCATCATTTCACCCACATAGCATGTGTTAAAAAGTTGAGAGGGCTACGACAAAAACTGGATGCACTTCGTGTACAAAACGGACAATCTCTCTCGAAGTATCAGGGTTTCGAACGAGAACTCATCTCTTACAAAGGGATTTCATTTTTTTGAACTTATTTGAACTCCATACTTTTTGTGTGTTCAAAATGCACCATTCAAAGGCACATCACAAAATTTCAACAATTTCTGACTTCATTTGGTATATTTCCTGCATTTACTTTTTTTTTGAGCTAGTTGACCCTGAAATTGAAAAGCACTACAAATGAACTCTGAAAATGTTGAAAGTTGGCATGCTATCATAATTTCACCCACATAGCATGTGTTAAAAAGTTGAGATGGCTACGACAAAAACTGGATGCACTACGTGTACAAAACGGACAATTTCTCTCGAAGTATCAGGGTTTCGAACGAGAACTCATCTCTTACAAAGGGATTTCATTTTTTCGAACTTATTTGAACTCCATACTTTTTGTGTGTTCAAAATGCACCATTCAAAGGCACATCAAAAAATTTCAACAATTTATGACTTCATTTGGTATATTTCGTGGATTTACTTATTTTTTTTGAGCTAGTTGACCCTGAAATTGAAAAGCACTACAAATGAACTCTGAAAATGTTGAAAGTTGGCATGCTATCATCATTTTACCCACATAGCATGTGTTAAAAAGTTGATTGGGCTACGACAAAAACTGGATGCACTTCGTGTACAAAACGGACAATCTCTCTCGAAGTATCAGGGTTTCGAACGAGAACTCATCTCTTACAAAGGGATTTCATTTTTTTAACTTATGTGAGCTCCATACTTTTTGTGTGTTCAAAATGCACCATTCAAAGGCACATCACAAAATTTCAACAATTTCTGACTTCATTTGGTATATTTTGTGCATTTACTTATTTTTTTTGAGCTAGTTGACCCTGAAATTGAAAAGCACTACAAATGAACTCTGAAAATGTTGAAAGTTGGCATGCTATCATCATTTCACCCACATAGCATGTGTTAAAAAGTTGAGAGGGCTACGACAAAAACTGGATGCACTTCGTGTACAAAACGGACAATCTCTCTCGAAGTATCAGGGTTTCGAACGAGAACTCATCTCTTACAAAG
The DNA here is from genome assembly GCF_904849725.1 of Hordeum vulgare subsp. vulgare. Lineage (NCBI taxonomy): Eukaryota > Viridiplantae > Streptophyta > Magnoliopsida > Poales > Poaceae > Hordeum > Hordeum vulgare. The sequence goes on from NC_058518.1 coordinate 19,208,352, forward strand.
GGATTTCATTTTTTTGAACTTATTTGAACTCCATACTTTTTGTGTGTTCAAAATGCACCATTCGAAGGCACATCACAAAATTTCAACAATTTCTGACTTCATTTGGTATATTTCGTGCATATACTTTTTTTTTTGAGCTAGTTGACCCTGAAATTGAAAAGCACTACAAATGACCTCTGAAAATGTTGAAAGTTGGCATGCTATCATCATTTCACCCACATAGCATGTGTTAAAAAGTTGAGATGGCTACGACAAAAACTGGATGCACTACGTGTACAAAACGGACAATTTCTCTCGAAGGATGAGGGTTTCGAACGAGAACTCATCTCTTACAAAGGGATTTCATTTTTTCGAACTTATTTGAACTCCATACTTTTTGTGTGTTCAAAATGCACCATTCAAAGGCACATCACAAAATTTCAACAATTTCTGACTTCATTTGGTATATTTCGTGGATTTACTTTTTTTTTGAGCTAGTTGACCCTGAAATTGAAAAGCACTACAAATGAACTCTGAAAATGTTGAAAGTTGGCATGCTATCATCATTTCACCCACATAGCATGTGTTAAAAAGTTGAGAGGGCTACGACAAAAACTGGATGCACTTCGTGTACAAAACGGACAATCTCTCTCGAAGTATGAGGGTTTCGAACCAGAACTCATCTCTTACAAAGGGATTTCATTTTTTTAACTTATTTGAACTCCATACGTTTTGTGTGTTCAAAATGCACCATTCAAAGGCACATCACAAAATTTCAACAATTTCTGACTTCATTTGGTATATTTCGTGCATTTACTTATTTTTTTTGAGCTAGTTGACCTTGAAATTGAAAAGCACTACAAATGAACTCTGAAAATGTTGAAAGTTGGCATGCTATCATCATTTCACCCACATAGCATGTGTTAAAAAGTTGAGAGGGCTACGACAAAAACTGGATGCACTTCGTGTACAAAACGGACAATCTCTCTCGAAGTATGAGGGTTTCGAACGAGAACTCATCTCTTACAAAGGGATTTCATTTTTTTGAACTTATTTGAACTCCATACTTTTTGTGTGTTCAAAATGCACCATTCAAAGGCACATCAAAAAATTTCAACATTTTCTCACTTCATTTGGTATATTTCGTGCATTTACTTTTTTTTGAGCTAGTTGACCCTGAAATTGAAAAGCACTACAAATGACCTCTGAAAATGTTGAAAGTTGGCATGCTATCATCATTTCACCCACATAGCATGTGTTAAAAAGTTGAGATGGCTACGACAAAAACTGGATGCACTACGTGTACAAAACGGACAATTTCTCTCGAAGTATGAGGGTTTCGAACGAGAACTCATCTCTTACAAAGGGATTTCATTTTTTCGAACTTATTTGAACTCCATACTTTTTGTGTGTTCAAAATGCACCATTCAAAGGCACATCACAAAATTTCAACAATTTATGACTTCATTTGGTATATTTCGTGGATTTACTTATTTTTTTGAGCTAGTTGACCCTGAAATTGAAAAGCACTACAAATGAACTCTGAAAATGTTGAAAGTTGGCATGCTATCATCATTTCACCCACATAGCATGTGTTAAAAAGTTGATTGGGCTACGACAAAAACTGGATGCACTTCGTGTACAAAACGGACAATCTCTCTCGAAGTATCAGGGTTTCGAACGAGAACTCATCTCTTACAAAGGGATTTCATTTTTTTAACTTATGTGAGCTCCATACTTTTTGTGTGTTCAAAATGCACCATTCAAAGGCACATCACAAAATTTCAACAATTTCTGACTTCATTTGGTATATTTTGTGCATTTACTTATTTTTTTTGAGCTAGTTGACCCTGAAATTGAAAAGCACTACAAATGAACTCTGAAAATGTTGAAAGTTGGCATGCTATCATCATTTCACCCACATAGCATGTGTTAAAAAGTTGAGATGGCTACGACAAAAACTGGATGCACTTCGTGTACAAAACGGACAATCTCTCTCGAAGTATCAGGGTTTCGAACGAGAACTCATCTCTTACAAAGGGATTTCATTTTTTCGAACTTATTTGAACTCCATACTTTTTGTGTGTTCAAAATGCACCATTCAAAGGCCCATCACAAAATTTCAACAATTTATGACTTCATTTGGTATATTTCGTGGATTTCCTTTTTTTTTTGAGCTAGTTGACCCTGAAATTGAAAAGCACTACAAATGAACTCTGAAAATGTAGAAAGTTGGCATGCTATCATCATTTCAGCCACATAGCATGTGTTAAAAAGTTGAGAGGGCTACGACAAAAACTGGATGCACTTCGTGTACAAAACGGACAATCTCTCTCGAAGTTTTAGGGTTTCGAACGAGAACTCATCTCTTACAAAGGGATTTCATTTTTTTAAACTTATTTGAACTCCATACTTTTTGTTTGTTGAAAATGCACCATTCGAAAGCACATCACAAAATTTCAACAATTTCTGACTTCATTTGGTATATTTCGTGCATTTACTTTTTTTTTGAGCTAGTTGACCCTGAAATTGAAAAGCACTACAAATGACCTCTGAAAATGTTGAAAGTTGGCATGCTATCATCATTTCACCCACATAGCATGTGTTAAAAAGTTGAGATGGCTACGACAAAAACTGGATGCACTACGTGTACAAAACGGACAATTTCTCTCGAAGGATGAGGGTTTCGAACGAGAACTCATCTCTTACAAAGGGATTTCATTTTTTTGAACTTATTTGAACTCCATACTTTTTGTGTGTTCAAAATGCACCATTCAAAGGCACATCACAAAATTTCAACAATTTCTGACTTCATTTGGTATATTTCGTGGATTTACTTATTTTTTTTTGAGCTAGTTGACCCTGAAATTGAAAAGCACTACAAATGAACTCTGAAAATGTTGAAAGTTGGCATGCTATCATCATTTCACCCACATAGCATGTGTTAAAAAGTTGAGAGGGCTACGACAAAAACTGGATGCACTTCGTGTACAAAACGGACAATCTCTCTCGAAGTATCAGGGTTTCGAACGAGAACTCATCTCTTACAAAGGGATTTCATTTTTTTTAACTTATTTGAACTCCATACGTTTTGTGTGTACAAAATGCACCATTCAAAGGCACATCACAAAATTTCAACAATTTCTGACTTCATTTGGTATATTTCGTGCATTTACTTTTTTTTTGAGCTAGTTGACCCTGAAATTGAAAAGCACTACAAATGACCTCTGAAAATGTTGAAAGTTGGCATGCTATCATCATTTCACCCACATAGCATGTGTTAAAAAGTTGAGATGGCTACGACAAAAACTGGATGCACTACGTGTACAAAACGGACAATTTCTCTCGAAGGATGAGGGTTTCGAACGAGAACTCATCTCTTACAAAGGGATTTCATTTTTTTGAACTTATTTGAACTCCATACTTTTTGTGTGTTCAAAATGCACCATTCAAAGGCACATCACAAAATTTCAACAATTTCTGACTTCATTTGGTATATTTCGTGGATTTACTTATTTTTTTTTGAGCTAGTTGACCCTGAAATTGAAAAGCACTACAAATGAACTCTGAAAATGTTGAAAGTTGGCATGCTATCATCATTTCACCCACATAGCATGTGTTAAAAAGTTGAGAGGGCTACGACAAAAACTGGATGCACTTCGTGTACAAAACGGACAATCTCTCTCGAAGTATCAGGGTTTCGAACGAGAACTCATCTCTTACAAAGGGATTTCATTTTTTTTAACTTATTTGAACTCCATACGTTTTGTGTGTACAAAATGCACCATTCAAAGGCACATCACAAAATTTCAACAATTTCTGACTTCATTTGGTATATTTCGTGCATTTACTTATTTTTTTTGACCTAGTTGACCCTGAAATTGAAAAGCACTACAAATGAACTCTGAAAATGTTGAAAGTTGGCATGCTATCATCATTTCACCCACATAGCATGTGTTAAAACGTTGAGAGGGCTACGACAAAAACTGGATGCACTTCGTGTACAAAACGGACAATTTCTCTCGAAGTATCAGGGTTTCGAACGACAACTCATCTCTTACAAAGGAATTTCATTTTTTTGAACTTATTTGAACTCCATACTTTTTGTGTGTTCAAAATGCACCATTCAAAGGCACATCACAAAATTTCAACAATTTCTGACTTCATTTGGTATATTTCGTGAATTTACTTTTTTTTTGAGCTAGTTGACCCTGAAATTGAAAAGCACTACAAATGACCTCTGAAAATGTTGAAAGTTGACATGCTATCATCATTTCACCCACATAGCATGTGTTAAAAAGTTGAGATGGCTACGACAAAAACTGGATGCACTACGTGTACAAAACGGACAATCTCTCTCGAAGTATGAGGGTTTCGAACGAGAACTCATCTCTTACAAAGGGATTTCATTTTTTTGAACTTATTTGAACTCCATACTTTTTGTGCGTTCAAAATGCACCATTCAAAGGCACATCACAAAATTTCAACAATTTCTGACTTCATTTGGTATATTTCGTGGATTTACTTATTTTTTTTGAGCTAGTTGACCCTGAAATTGAAAAGCACTACAAATGAACTCTGAAAATGTTGAAAGTTGGCATGCTATTATCATTTCACCCACATAGCATGTGTTAAAAAGTTGAGAGGGCTCCGACAAAAACTGGATGCACTTCGTGTACAAAACGGACAATCTCTCTCGAAGTATCAGGGTTTCGAACGAGAACTCATCTCTTACAAAGGGATTTCATTTTTTTAACTTATTTGAACCCCATACTTTTGGTGTGTTCAAAATGCACCATTCAAAGGCACATCACAAAATTTCAACAATTTCTGACTTCATTTGGTATATTTCGTGCATTTACTTATTTTTTTTGAGCTAGTTGACCCTGAAATTGAAAAGCACTACAAATGAACTCTGAAAATGTTGAAAGTTGGCATGCTATCATCATTTCACCCACATAGCATGTGTTAAAAAGTTGAGATGGCTACGACAAAAACTGGATGCACTTCGTGTACAAAACGGACAATCTCTCTCGAAGTATCAGGGTTTCGAACGAGAACTCATCTCTTACAAAGGGATTTCATTTTTTTGAACTTATTTGAACTCCATACTTTTTGTGCGTTCAAAATGCACCATTCAAAGGCACATCACAAAATTTCAACAATTTCTGACTTCATTTGGTATATTTCGTGGATTTACTTATTTTTTTTGAGCTAGTTGACCCTGAAATTGAAAAGCACTACAAATGAACTCTGAAAATGTTGAAAGTTGGCATGCTATTATCATTTCACCCACATAGCATGTGTTAAAAAGTTGAGAGGGCTACGACAAAAACTGGATGCACTTCGTGTACAAAACGGACAATCTCTCTCGAAGTATCAGGGTTTCGAACGAGAACTCATCTCTTACAAAGGGATTTCATTTTTTTAACTTATTTGAACCCCATACTTTTGGTGTGTTCAAAATGCACCATTCAAAGGCACATCACAAAATTTCAACAATTTCTGACTTCATTTGGTATATTTCGTGCATTTACTTATTTTTTTTGAGCTAGTTGACCCTGAAATTGAAAAGCACTACAAATGAACTCTGAAAATGTTGAAAGTTGGCATGCTATCATCATTTCACCCACATAGCATGTGTTAAAAAGTTGAGATGGCTACGACAAAAACTGGATGCACTTCGTGTACAAAACGGACAATCTCTCTCGAAGTATCAGGGTTTCGAACGAGAACTCATCTCTTACAAAGGGATTTCATTTTTTTGAACTTATTTGAACTCCATACTTTTTGTGTGTTCAAAATGCACCATTCAAAGGCACATCACAAAATTTCAACAATTTCTGACTTCATTTGGTATATTTCGTGGATTTACTTATTTTTTTTGAGCTAGTTGACCCTGAAATTGAAAAGCACTACAAATGAACTCTGAAAATGTTGAAAGTTGGCATGCTATCATCATTTGACCCACATAGCATGTGTTAAAAAGTTGAGAGGGCTACGACAAAAACTGGATGCACTTCGTGTACAAAACGGACAATCTCTCTCGAAGTATCAGGGTTTCGAACGAGAACTCATCTCTTACAAAGGGATTTCATTTTTTTGAACTTATTTGAACTCCATACTTTTTGTGTGTTCAAAATGCACCATTCAAAGGCACATCACAAAATTTCAACAATTTCTGACTTCATTTGGTATATTTCGTGGATTTACTTATTTTTTTTGAGCTAGTTGACCCTGAAATTGAAAAGCACTACAAATGAACTCTGAAAATGTTGAAAGTTGGCATGCTATCATCATTTGACCCACATAGCATGTGTTAAAAAGTTGAGAGGGCTACGACAAAAACTGGATGCACTTCGTGTACAAAACGGACAATCTCTCTCGAAGTATCAGGGTTTCGAACGAGAACTCATCTCTTACAAAGGGATTTCATTTTTTTGAACTTATTTGAACTCCATACTTTTTGTGTGTTCAAAATGCACCATTCAAAGGCACATCACAAAATTTCAACAATTTATGACTTCATTTGGTATATTTCGTGGATTTCCTTTTTTTTTGAGCTAGTTGACCCTGAAATTGAAAAGCACTACAAATGAACTCTGAAAATGTTGAAATTTGGCATGCTATCATCATTTCACCCACATAGCATGTGTTAAAAAGTTGAGAGGGCTACGACAAAAACTGGATGCACTTCCTGTACAAAACGGACAATCTCTCTCGAAGTATCAGGGTTTCGAACGAGAACTCATCTCTTACAAAGGGATTTCATTTTTTTGAACTTATTTGAACTCCATACTTTTTGTGTGTTCAAAATGCACCATTCAAAGGCATATCACAAAATTTCAACAATTTCTGACCTCATTTGGTATATTTCGTGCATTTACTTTTTTTTTGAGCTAGTTGACCCTGAAATTGAAAAGCACTACAAATGACCTCTGAAAATGTTGAAAGTTGGCATGCTATCATCATTTCACCCACATAGCATGTGTTAAAAAGTTGAGATGGCTACGACAAAAACTGGATGCACTACGTGTACAAAACGGACAATTTCTCTCGAAGTATGAGGGTTTCGAACGAGAACTCATCTCTTACAAAGGGATTTCATTTTTTCGAACTTATTTGAACTCCATACTTTTTGTGTGTTCAAAATGCACCATTCAAAGGCACATCACAAAATTTCAACAATTTATGACTTCATTTGGTATATTTCGTGGATTTACTTTTTTTTTTTGAGCTAGTTGACACTGAAATTGAAAAGCACTACAAATGAACTCTGAAAATGTTGAAAGTTGGCATGCTATTATCATTTCACCCACATAGCATGTGTTAAAAAGTTGAGAGGGCTCCGACAAAAACTGGATGCACTTCGTGTACAAAACGGACAATCTCTCTCGAAGTATCAGGGTTTCGAACGAGAACTCATCTCTTACAAAGGGATTTCATTTTTTTAACTTATTTGAACTCCATAATTTTGGTGTGTTCAAAATGCACCATTCAAAGGCACATCACAAAATTTCAACAATTTCTGACTTCATTTGGTATATTTCGTGCATTTACTTATTTTTTTTGAGCTAGTTGACCCTGAAATTGAAAAGCACTACAAATGAACTCTGAAAATGTTGAAAGTTGGCATGCTATCATCATTTCACCCACATAGCATGTGTTAAAAAGTTGAGATGGCTACGACAAAAACTGGATGCACTTCGTGTACAAAACGGACAATCTCTCTCGAAGTATCAGGGTTTCGAACGAGAACTCATCTCTTACAAAGGGATTTCATTTTTTTGAACTTATTTGAACTCCATACTTTTTGTGTGTTCAAAATGCACCATTCAAAGGCACATCACAAAATTTCAACAATTTCTGACTTCATTTGGTATATTTCGTGGATTTCCTTTTTTTTTGAGCTAGTTGACCCTGAAATTGAAAAGCACTACAAATGAACTCTGAAAATGTTGAAAGTTGGCATGCTATCAACATTTCACCCACATAGCATGTGTTAAAAAGTTGAGAGGGCTACGACAAAAACTGGATGCACTTCGTGTACAAAACGGACAATCTCTCTCGAAGTATCAGGGTTTCGAACGAGAACTCATCTCTTACAAAGGGATTTCATTTTTTTAACTTATTTGAACTCCATACTTTTTGTGTGTTCAAAATGCACCATTCAAAGGAACATCACAAAATTTCAACAATTTCTGACTTCATTTGGTATATTTCGTGCATTTACTTATTTTTTTTGAGCTAGTTGACCCTGAAATTGAAAAGCACTACAAATGAACTCTGAAAATGTTGAAAGTTGGCATGCTATCATCATTTCACCCACATAGCATGTGTTAAAAAGTTGAGAGGGCTCCGACAAAAACTGGATGCACTTCGTGTACAAAACGGACAATCTCTCTCGAAGTATCAGGGTTTCGAACGAGAACTCATCTCTTACAAAGGGATTTCATTTTTTTAACTTATTTGAACTCCATAATTTTGGTGTGTTCAAAATGCACCATTCAAAGGCACATCACAAAATTTCAACAATTTCTGACTTCATTTGGTATATTTCGTGCATTTACTTATTTTTTTTGAGCTAGTTGACCCTGAAATTGAAAAGCACTACAAATGAACTCTGAAAATGTTGAAAGTTGGCATGCTATCATCATTTCACCCACATAGCATGTGTTAAAAAGTTGAGATGGCTACGACAAAAACTGGATGCACTTCGTGTACAAAACGGACAATCTCTCTCGAAGTATCAGGGTTTCGAACGAGAACTCATCTCTTACAAAGGGATTTCATTTTTTTGAACTTATTTGAACTCCATACTTTTTGTGTGTTCAAAATGCACCATTCAAAGGCACATCACAAAATTTCAACAATTTCTGACTTCATTTGGTATATTTCGTGGATTTCCTTTTTTTTTTTGAGCGAGTTGACCCTGAAATTGAAAAGCACTACAAATGAACTCTGAAAATGTTGAAAGTTGGCATGCTATCAACATTTCACCCACATAGCATGTGTTAAAAAGTTGAGAGGGCTACGACAAAAACTGGATGCACTTCGTGTACAAAACGGACAATCTCTCTCGAAGTATCAGGGTTTCGAACGAGAACTCATCTCTTACAAAGGGATTTCATTTTTTTAACTTATTTGAACTCCATACTTTTTGTGTGTTCAAAATGCACCATTCAAAGGAACATCACAAAATTTCAACAATTTCTGACTTCATTTGGTATATTTCGTGCATTTACTTATTTTTTTTGAGCTAGTTGACCCTGAAATTGAAAAGCACTACAAATGAACTCTGAAAATGTTGAAAGTTGGCATGCTATCATCATTTCACCCACATAGCATGTGTAAAAAAGTTGATATGGCTACGAAAAAAACTGGATGCACTTCGTGTACAAAACGGACAATCTCTCTCGAAGTATCAGGGTTTCGAACGAGAACTCATCTCTTACAAAGGGATTTCATTTTTTTGAACTTATTTGAACTCCATACTTTTTGTGTGTTCAAAATGCACCATTCAAAGGCACATCACAAAATTTCAACAATTTCTGACTTCATTTGGTATATTTCGTGGATTTCCTTTTTTTTGAGCTAGTTGACCCTGAAATTGAAAAGCACTACAAATGAACTCTGAAAATGTTGAAAGTTGGCATGCTATCATCATTTCACCCACATAGCATGTGTTAAAAAGTTGAGAGGGCTACGACAAAAACTGGATGCACTTCGTGTACAAAACGGACAATCTCTCTCGAAGTATCAGGGTTTCGAACGAGAACTCATCTCTTTCAAAGGGATTTCATTTTTTTGAACTTATTTGAACTCCATACTTTTTGTCTGTTCAAAATGCACCATTCAAAGGCACATCACAAAATTTCAACAATTTCTGACTTCATTTGGTATATTTCGTGGATTTACTTTTTTTGAGCTAGTTGACCCTGAAATTGAAAAGCACTACAAAGGAACTCTGAAAATGTTGGAAGTTGGCATGCTATCATCATTTCACCCACATAGCATGTGTTAAAAAGTTGAGAGGGCTACGACAAAAACTGGATGCACTTCGTGTACAAAACGGACAATCTCTCTCGAAGTATGAGGGTTTCGAACGAGAACTCATCTCTTACAAAGGGATTTCATTTTTTTAACTTATTTGAACTCCATACTTTTTGTGTGTTTAAAATGCACCATTCAAAGGCACATCACAAAATTTCAACAATTTTTGACTTCATTTGCTATATTTCGTGGATTTACTTATTATTTTTGAGCTAGTTGACCCTGAAATTGAAAAGCACTACAAATGAACTCTGAAAATGTTGAAAGTTGGCATGCTATCATCATTTCACACACATAGCATGTGTTAAAAAGTAGATATGGCTACGACAAAAACTGGATGCACTTCGTGTACAAAACGGACAATCTCTCTCGAAGTATGAGGGTTTCGAACGAGAACTCATCTCTTACAAAGGGATTTCATTTTTTTGAACTTATTTGAACTCCATACTTTTTGTGTGTTCAAAATGCACCATTCAAAGTCACATCGCAAAATTTCAACAATTTCTGACATCATTTGTTATATTTCGTGGATTTACTTATTTTTTTTTGAGCTAGTTGACCCTGAAATCGAAAAGCACTGCAAATGAACTCTGAAAATGTTGAAAGTTGGCATGCTATCATCATTTCACCCACATAGCATGTTTTAAAAAGTTGAGATGGCTACGACAAAAACTGGATGCACTTCGTGTACAAAACGGACAATCTCTCTCGAAGTCTCAGGGTTTCGAACGAGAACTCATCTCTTACAAAGGGATTTCATTTTTTTGAACTTATTTGAACTCCATACTTTTTGTGTGTTAAAAATGCACCATTCAAAGGCACATCGCAAAATTTCAACAATTTCTGACTTCATTTGTTATATTTCGTGGATTTACTTATTTTTTTTGAACTAGTTGACCCAGAAATCGAAAAGCACTACAAATGAACTCTGAAAATGTTGAAAGTTGGCATGCTATCATCATTTCACCCACATAGCATGTGTTAAAAAGTTGAGATGGCTACGACAAAAACTGGATGCACTTCGTGTACAAAACGGACAATCTCTCTCGAAGTATCAGTGTTTCGAACGAGAACTCATCTCTTACAAAGGGATTTCATTTTTTTGAACTTATTTGAACTCCATATTTTTTGTGTGTTCAAAATGCACCATTCAAAGGCACATCACAAAATTTCAACAATTTCTGACTTCATTTGGTATATTTCGTGGATTTACTTTTTTTGAGCTAGTTGACCCTGAAATTGAAAAGCACTACAAAGGAACTCTGAAAATGTTGGAAGTTGGCATGCTATCATCATTTCACCCACATAGCATGTGTTAAAAAGTTGAGAGGGCTACGACAAAAACTGGATGCACTTCGTGTACAAAACGGACAATCTCTCTCGAAGTATGAGGGTTTCGAACGAGAACTCATCTCTTACAAAGGGATTTCATTTTTTTAACTTATTTGAACTCCATACTTTTTGTGTGTTTAAAATGCACCATTCAAAGGCACATCACAAAATTTCAACAATTTCTGACTTCATTTGCTATATTTCGTGGATTTACTTATTATTTTTGAGCTAGTTGACCCTGAAATTGAAAAGCACTACAAATGAACTCTGAAAATGTTGAAAGTTGGCATGCTATCATCATTTCACACACATAGCATGTGTTAAAAAGTAGATATGGCTACGACAAAAACTGGATGCACTTCGTGTACAAAACGGACAATCTCTCTCGAAGTATGAGGGTTTCGAACGAGAACTCATCTCTTACAAAGGGATTTCATTTTTTTGAACTTATTTGAACTCCATACTTTTTGTGTGTTCAAAATGCACCATTCAAAGGCACATCGCAAAATTTCAACAATTTCTGACATCATTTGTTATATTTCGTGGATTTACTTATTTTTTTTGAGCTAGTTGACACTGATATCGAAAAGCACTGCAAATGAACTCTGAAAATGTTGAAAGTTGGCATGCTATCATCATTTCACCCACATAGCATGTGTTAAAAAGTTGAGATGGCTACGACAAAAACTGGATGCACTTCGTGTACAAAACGGACAATCTCTCTCGAAGTATGAGGGTTTCGAACGAGAACTCATCTCTTACAAAGGGATTTCATTTTTTTGAACTTATTTGAACTCCATACTTTTTGTGTGTTAAAAATGCACCATTCAAAGGCACATCGCAAAATTTCAACAATTTCTGACTTCATTTGTTATATTTCGTGGATTTACTTATTTTTTTTGAACTAGTTGACCCAGAAATCGAAAAGCACTACAAATGAACTCTGAAAATGTTGAAAGTTGGCATGCTATCATCATTTCACCCACATAGCATGTGTTAAAAAGTTGAGATGGCTACGACAAAAACTGGATGCACTTCGTGTACAAAACGGACAATCTCTCTCGAAGTATCAGGGTTTCGAACGAGAACTCATCTCTTACAAAGGGATTTCATTTTTTTGAACTTATTTGAACTCCATACTTTTTGTGTGTTCAAAATGCACCATTCAAAGGCACATCACAAAATTTCAACAATTTCTGACTTCATTTGGTATATTTCGTGGATTTCCTTTTTTTTGAGCTAGTTGACCCTGAAATTGAAAAGCACTACAAATGAACTCTGAAAATGTTGAAAGTTGGCATGCTATCATCATTTCACCCACATAGCATGTGTTAAAAAGTTGAGAGGGCTACGACAAAAACTGGATGCACTTCGTGTACAAAACGGACAATCTCTCTCGAAGTATCAGGGTTTCGAACGAGAACTCATCTCTTACAAAGGGATTTCATTTTTTTGAACTTATTTGAACTCCATACTTTTTGTCTGTTCAAAATGCACCATTCAAAGGCACATCACAAAATTTCAACAATTTCTGACTTCATTTGGTATATTTCGTGGATTTACTTTTTTTGAGCTAGTTGACCCTGAAATTGAAAAGCACTACAAAGGAACTCTAAAAATGTTGGAAGTTGGCATGCTATCATCATTTCACCCACATAGCATGTGTTAAAAAGTTGAGAGGGCTACGACAAAAACTGGATGCACTTCGTGTACAAAACGGACAATCTCTCTCGAAGTATGAGGGTTTCGAACGAGAACTCATCTCTTACAAAGGGATTTCATTTTTTTAACTTATTTGAACTCCATACTTTTTGTGTGTTTAAAATGCACCATTCAAAGGCACATCACAAAATTTCAACAATTTCTGACTTCATTTGGTATATTTCGTGGATTTACTTATTATTTTTGAGCTAGTTGACCCTGAAATTGAAAAGCACTACAAATGAACTCTGAAAATGTTGAAAGTTGGCATGCTATCATCATTTCACACACATAGCATGTGTTAAAAAGTAGATATGGCTACGACAAAAACTGGATGCACTTCGTGTACAAAACGGACAATCTCTCTCGAAGTGTGAGGGTTTCGAACGAGAACTCATCTCTTACAAAGGGATTTCATTTTTTTGAACTTATTTGAACTCCATACTTTTTGTGTGTTCAAAATGCACCATTCAAAGGCACATCGCAAAATTTCAACAATTTCTGACATCATTTGTTATATTTCGTGGATTTACTTATTTTTTTTGAGCTAGTTGACCCTGAAATCGAAAAGCACTGCAAATGAACTCTGAAAATGTTGAAAGTTGGCATGCTATCATCATTTCACCCACATAGCATGTGTTAAAAAGTTGAGATGGCTACGACAAAAACTGGATGCACTTCGTTTACAAAACGGACAATCTCTCTCGAAGTCTCAGGGTTTCGAACGAGAACTCATCTCTTACAAAGGGATTTCATTTTTTTGAACTTATTTGAACTCCATACTTTTTGTGTGTTAAAAATGCACCATTCAAAGGCACATCACAAAATTTCAACAATTTCTGACTTCATTTGTTATATTTCGTGGATTTACTTATTTTTTTTGAACTAGTTGACCCAGAAATCGAAAAGCACTACAAATGAACTCTGAAAATGTTGAAAGTTGGCATGCTATCATCATTTCACCCACATAGCATGTGTTAAAAAGTTGAGATGGCTACGACAAAAACTGGATGCACTTCGTGTACAAAACGGACAATCTCTCTCGAAGTATCAGTGTTTCGAACGAGAACTCATCTCTTACAAAGGGATTTCATTTTTTTGAACTTATTTGAACTCCATACTTTTTGTGTGTTCAAAATGCACCATTCAAAGGCACATCACAAAATTTCAACAATTTCTGACTTCATTTGGTATATTTCGTGGATTTACTTTTTTTGAGCTAGTTGACCCTGAAATTGAAAAGCACTACAAAGGAACTCTGAAAATGTTGGAAGTTGGCATGCTATCATCATTTCACCCACATAGCATGTGTTAAAAAGTTGAGAGGGCTACGACAAAAACTGGATGCACTTCGTGTACAAAACGGACAATCTCTCTCGAAGTATGAGGGTTTCGAACGAGAACTCATCTCTTACAAAGGGATTTCATTTTTTTAACTTATTTGAACTCCATACTTTTTGTGTGTTTAAAATGCACCATTCAAAGGCACATCACAAAATTTCAACAATTTCTGACTTCATTTGGTATATTTCGTGGATTTACTTATTATTTTTGAGCTAGTTGACCCTGAAATTGAAAAGCACTACAAATGAACTCTGAAAATGTTGAAAGTTGGCATGCTATCATCATTTCACACACATAGCATGTGTTAAAAAGTAGATATGGCTACGACAAAAACTGGATGCACTTCGTGTACAAAACGGACAATCTCTCTCGAAGTATGAGGGTTTCGAACGAGAACTCATCTCTTACAAATGGATTTCATTTTTTTGAACTTATTTGAACTCCATACTTTTTGTGTGTTCAAAATGCACCATTCAAAGGCACATCGCAAAATTTCAACAATTTCTGACATCATTTGTTATATTTCGTGGATTTACTTATTTTTTTTGAGCTAGTTGACCCTGATATCGAAAAGCACTGCAAATGAACTCTGAAAATGTTGAAAGTTGGCATGCTATCATCATTTCACCCACATAGCATGTGTTAAAAAGTTGAGATGGCTACGACAAAAACTGGATGCACTTCGTGTACAAAACGGACAATCTCTCTCGAAGTATCAGGGTTTCGAACGAGAACTCATCTCTTACAAAGGGATTTCATTTTTTTGAACTTATTTGAATTCCATACTTTTTGTGTGTTAAAAATGCACCATTCAAAGGCACATCGCAAAATTTCAACAATTTCTGACTTCATTTGTTATATTTCGTGGATTTACTTATTTTTTTTGAACTAGTTGACCCTGAAATCGAAAAGCACTACAAATGAACTCTGAAAATGTTGAAAGTTGGCATGCTATCATCATTTCACCCACATAGCATGTGTTAAAAAGTTGAGATGGCTACGACAAAAACTGGATGCACTTCGTGTACAAAACGGACAATCTCTCTCGAAGTATCAGTGTTTCGAACGAGAACTCATCTCTTACAAAGGGATTTTATTTTTTTGAACTTATTTGAACTCCATAATTTTTGTGTGTTCAAAATGCACCATTCAAAGGCACATCACAAAATTTCAACAATTTCTGACTTCATTTGTTATATTTCGTGGATTTACTTATTTTTTTTGAGCTAGTTGACCCTGAAATTGAAAAGCACTACAAAGGAACTCTGAAAATGTTGGAAGTTGGCATGCTATCATCATTTCACCCACATAGCATGTGTTAAAAAGTTGAGAGGGCTACGACAAAAACTGGATGCACTTCGTGTACAAAACGGACAATCTCTCTCGAAGTATGAGGGTTTCGAACGAGAACTCATCTCTTACAAAGGGATTTCATTTTTTTCACTTATTTGAACTCCATACTTTTTGTGTGTTCAAAATGCACCATTCAAAGGCACATCACAAAATTTCAACAATTTCTGACTTCATTCGGTAAATTTCGTGGATTTACTTTTTTTTTGAGCTAGTTGACCGTGAAATTGAAAAGCACTACAAATGAACTCTGAAAATGTTGAAAGTTGGCATGCTATCATCATTTCACACACATAGCCTGTGTTAAAAAGTTGATATGGCTACGACAAAAACTGGATGCACTTCGTGTACAAAACGGACAATCTCTCTCGAAGTATGAGGGTTTCGAACAAGAGCTCATCTCTTACAAAGGGATTTCATTTTTTTGAACTTATTTGAACTCCATACTTTTTGTGTGTTCAAAATGCACCATTCAAAGGCACATGGCAAAATTTCAACAATTTCTGACTTCATTTGTTATATTTCGTGGATTTACTTTTTTTTTGAGTTAGTTGTCCCTGAAATCGAAAAGCACTACAAATGAACTCTGAAAATGTTGAAAGTTGGCATGCTATCATCATTTCACCCACATAGCATGTGTTAAAAAGTTGAGATGGCTACGACAAAAACTGGATGCACTTCGTGTACAAAACGGACAAATTCTGTCGAAGTATCGGGGTTTCGAACGAGAACTCATCTCTTACAAAGGGATTTCATTTTTTTAACTTATTTGAACTCCATAATTTTTGTGTTTTCAAAATGCACCATTCAAAGGCACATCACAAAATTTCAACAATTTCTGACTTCATTCGGTATATTTCGTGGATTTACTTTTTTTTTGAGCTAGTTGACCCTGAAATTGAAAAGCACTACAAATGAACTCTGAAAATGTTGAAAGTTGGCATGCTATCATCATTTCACCCACATAGCATGTGTTAAAAAGTTGAGAGGGCTACGACAAAAACTGGATGCACTTCGTGTACAAAACGGACAATCTCTCTCGAAGTATCAGGGTTTCGAACGAGAACTCATCTCTTACAAAGGGATTTCATTTTTTTGAACTTATTTGAACTCCATACTTTTTGTGTGTTCAAAATGCACCATTCAAAGGCACATCAGAAAATTTCTGACTTCATTTGGTATATTTCGTGGATTTACTTTTTTTGAGCTTGTTGACCTTGAAATTGATAAGCACTACAAAGGAACTCTGAAAATGTTGGAAGTTGGCATGCTATCATCATTTCACCCACATAGCATGTGTTAAAAAGTTGAGAGGGCTACGACAAAAACTGGATGCACTTTGTGTACAAAACGGACAATCTCTCTCGAAGTATCAGGGTTTCGAACGAGAACTCATCTCTTACAAAGGGATTTCATTTTTTTAACTTATTTGAACTCCATACTTTTTGTGTGTTCAAAATGCACCATTCAAAGGCACATCACAAAATTTCAACAATTTCTGACTTCATTTGGTATATTTCGTGCATTTACTTATTTTTTTTGAGCTACTTGACCCTGAAATTGAAAAGCACTACAAATGAACTCTGAAAATGTTGAAAGTTGGCATGCTATCATCATTTCACCCACATAGCATGTGTTAAAAAGTTGAGATGGCTACGACAAAAACTGGATGCACTTCGTGTACAAAACGGACAATCTCTCTCGAAGTATGAGGGTTTCGAACGAGGACTCATCTCTTACAAAGGGATTTCATTTTTTTGAACTTATTTGAATTCCATACTTTTTGTGTGTTCAAAATGCACCATTCAAAGGCACATCACAAAATTTCAACAATTTCTGACTTCATTTGTTATATTTCGTGGATTTACTTATTTTTTTTGAGCTAGTTGACCCTGAAATCGAAAAGCACTACAAATGAACTCTGAAAATGTTGAAAGTTGGCATGCTGTCATCATTTCACCCACATAGCATGTGTTAAAAAGTTGAGAGGGCTACGGCAAAAACTGGATGCACTTCGTGTACAAAACGGACAATCTCTCTCGAAGTATCAGGGTTTTGAACGAGAACTCATCTCTTACAAAGGGATTTCATTTTTTTAAACTTATTTGAACTCCATACTTTTTGTGTGTTCAAAATGCACCATTCAAAGGCACATCACAAAATTTCAACAATTTCTGACTTCATTTGGTATATTTCATGCATTTACTTTTTTTTTTTGAGCTAGTTGACCCTGAAATTGAAAAGCACTACAAATGAACTCTGAAAATGTTGAAAGTTGGCATGCTATCATCATTTCACCCACATAGCATGTGTTAAATAGTTGAGAGGGCTAAAACAAAAACTGGATGCACTTCGTGTACAAAACGGACAATCTCTCTCGAAGTATCTGGGTTTCGAACGAGAACTCATCTCTTACAAAGGGATTTCATTTTTTTAACTTATTTGAACTCCATACTTTTTGTGTGTTCAAAATGCACCATTCAAAGGCACATCACAAAATTTCAACAATTTCTAACTTCATTTGGTATATTTCGTGCATTCACTTATTTTTTTTTGAGCTACTTGACCCTGAAATTGAAAAGCACTACAAATGAACTCTGAAAATGTTGAAAGTTGGCATGCTATCATCATTTCACCCACATAGCATGTGTTAAAAAGTTGAGATGGCTATGACAAAAACTGGATGCACTTCGTGTACAAAACGGACAATCTCTCTCGAAGTATGAGGGTTTCGAACGAGGACTCATCTCTTACAAAGGGATTTCATTTTTTTGAACTTATTTGAACTCCATACTTTTTTTGTGTTCAAAATGCACCATTCAAAGGCACATCACAAAATTTCAACAATTTCTGACTTCATTTGTTATATTTCGTGGATTTACTTTTTTTTTGAGCTAGTTGACCCTGAAATCGAAAAGCACTACAAATGAACTCTGAAAATGTTGAAAGTTGGCATGCTGTCATCATTTCACCCACATAGCATGTGTTAAAAAGTTGAGAGGGCTACGACAAAAACTTGATGCACTTCGTGTACAAAACGGACTATCTCTCTCGAAGTATCAGGGTTTCGAACGAGAACTCATCTCTTACAAAGGGATTTCATTTTTTTAACTTATTTGAACTCCATACTTTATGTGTGTTCAAAATGCACCATTCAAAGGCACATCACAAAATTTCAACAATTTCTGACTTCATTTGGTATATTTCGTGCATTCACTTTTTTTTTTGAGCTAGTTGACCCTGAAATTAAAAAGCACTACAAATGAACTCTGAAAATGTTGAAACTTGGCATGCTATCATCATTTCACCCACATAGCATGTATTAAAAAGTTGAGAGGGCTACGACAAAAACTGGATGCACTTCGTGTACAAAACGGACAATCTCTCTTGAAGTATCAGGGTTTCGAACGAGAACTCATCTCTTACAAAGGGATTTCATTTTTTTGAACTTAGTTGAACTCCATACTTTTTGTGTGTTCAAAATGCACCATTCAAAGGCACATCACCAAATTTCAACAATTTCTGACTTCATTTGGTATATTTCGTGGATTTACTTATTTTTTTGAGCTAGTTGACCCTGAAATTGAAAAGTACTACAAATGAACTCTGAAAATGTTTAAAGTTGGCATGCTATCATCATTTCACCCACATAGCATGTGTTAAAAAGTTGAGAGGGCTAAAACAAAAACTGGATGCACTTCGTGTACAAAACGGACAATCTCTCTCGAAGTATGAGGGTTTCGAACGAGAACTCATCTCTTACAAAGGGATTTCATTTTTTGAACTTATTTGAACTCCATACTTTTTGTGTGTTCAAAATGCACCATTCAAAGGCACATCAAAAAATTTGAACAATTTCCGACTTCATTTGGTATATTTCGTGCATTTACTTATTTTTTTGAGCTAGTTGACCCTGAAATTGAAAAGCACTACAAATGAACTCTAGAAATGTTGAAAGTTGGCATGATATCATCATTTCACCCACATAGCGTGTGTTAAAAAGTTGAGAGGGCTACGGCAAAAACTGGATGCACTTCGTGTACAAAACGGACAATCTCTCTCGAAGTATCAGGGTTTTGAACGAGAACTCATCTCTTACAAAGGGATTTCATTTTTTTAAACTTATTTGAACTCCATACTTTTTGTGTGTTCCAAATGCACCATTCAAAGGCACATCACAAAATTTCAACAATTTCTGACTTCATTTGGTATATTTCATGCATTTACTTATTTTTTTTGAGCTAGTTGACCCTGAAATTGAAAAGCACTACAAATGAACTCTGAAAATGTTGAAAGTTGGCATGCTATCATCATTTCACCCACATAGCATGTGTTAAATAGTTGAGAGGGCTAAAACAAAAACTGGATGCACTTCGTGTACAAAACGGACAATCTCTCTCGAAGTATGAGGGTTTCGAACGAGAACTCATCTCTTACAAAGGGATTTCATTTTTTTAACTTATTTGAACTCCATAATTTTTGTGTGTTCAAAATGCACCATTCAAAGGCACATCACAAAATTTCAACAATTTCTGACTTCATTTGGTATATTTCGTGCATTTATTTATTTTTTTGAGCTATTTGACCCTGAAATTGAAAAGCACTACAAAGGAACTCTGAAAATGTTGAAAGTTGGCATGCTATCATAATTTTACCCACATAGCATGTGTTAAAATGTTGAGAGGGCTACGACAAAAACTGGATGCACTTCGTGTACAAAACGGACAATCTCTCTCGAAGTATCACGGTTTCGAACGAGAACTCATCTCTTACAAAGGGATTTCAGTTTTTGAACTTATTTGAACTCCATACTTTTTGTCTGTTCAAAATGCACCATTAAAAGGCACATCAAAAAATTTGAACAATTTCCGACTTCATTTGGTATATTTCGTGCATTTACTTATTTTTTTGAGCTAGTTGACCCTGAAATTGAAAAGCACTACAAATGAACTCTGAAAATGTTGAAAGTTTGCACGCTATCATCATTTCACCCACATAGCATGTGTTAAAAAGTTGAGAGGGCTACGAGAAAAACTGGATGCACTTCGTGTACAAAACGGACAATCTCTCTCGAAGTATGAGGGTTTCGAACGAGAACTCATCTCTTACAAAGGGATTTCATTTTTTTAACCTATTTGAACTCCATACTTTTTGTGTGTTCAAAATGCACGATTCAAAGGCACATCACAAAATTTCAACAATTTCTGACTTCATTTGGTATATTTCGTGCATTCACTTATTTTTTTTGAGCTAGTTGACCCTGAAATTAAAAAGCACTACAAATGAACTCTGAAAATGTTGAAAGTTGGCATGCTATCATCATTTCACCCACATAGCATGTGTTAAAAAGTTGAGAGGGCTACGACAAAAACTGGATGCACTTCGTGTACAAAACGGACAATCTCTCTCGAAGTATCAGGGTTTCGAACGAGAACTCATCTCTTACAAAGGGATTTCATTTTTTTGAACTTAGTTGAACTCCATATTTTTTGTGTGTTCAAAATGCACCATTCAAAGGCACATCACCAAATTTCAACAATTTCTGACTTCATTTGGTATATTTCGTGGATTTACTTATTTTTTTGAGCTAGTTGACCCTGAAATTGAAAAGCACTACAAATGAACTCTGAAAATGTTTAAAGTTGGCATGCTATCATCATTTCACCCACATAGCATGTGTTAAAAAGTTGAGAGGGCTAAAAAAAAACTGGATGCACTTCGTGTACAAAACGGACAATCTCTCTCGAAGTATGAGGGTTTCGAACGAGAACTCATCTCTTACAAAGGGATTTCATTTTTTGAACTTATTTGAACTCCATACTTTTTGTGTGTTCAAAATGCACCATTCAAAGGCACATCAAAAAATTTGAACAGTTTCCGACTTCATTTGGTATATTTCGTGCATTTACTTATTTTTTTGAGCTAGTTGACCCTGAAATTGAAAAGCACTACAAATGAACTCTGAAAATGTTGAAAGTTGGCATGCTATCATCATTTCACCCACATAGCATGTGTTAAAAAGTTGAGAGGGCTACGGCAAAAACTGGATGCACTTCGTGTACAAAACGGACAATCTCTCTCGAAGTATCAGGGTTTTGAACGAGAACTCATCTCTTACAAAGGGATTTCATTTTTTTAAACTTATTTGAACTCCATACTTTTTGTGTGTTCAAAATGCACCATTCAAAGGCACATCACAAAATTTCAACAATTTCTGACTTCATTTGGTATATTTCGTGCATTTACTTTTTTTTTTTGAGCTAGTTGACCCTGAAATTGAAAAGCACTACAAATGAACTCTGAAAATGTTGAAAGTTGGCATGCTATCATAATTTTACCCACATAGCATGTGTTAAAATGTTGAGAGGGCTACGACAAAAACTGGATGCACTTCGTGTACAAAACGGATAATCTCTCTCGAAGTATCACGGTTTCGAACGAGAACTCATCTCTTACAAAGGGATTTCATTTTTTGAACTTATTTGAACTCCATACTTTTTGTGTGTTCAAAATGCACCATTCAAAGGCACATCACAAAATTTGAACAATTTCCGACTTCATTTGGTATATTTCGTGCATTTACTATTTTTGAGCTAGTTGACCCTGAAATTGAAAAGCACTACAAAGGAACTCTGAAAATGTTTAAAGTTGGCATGCTATCATCATTTCATCCACATAGCATGTGTTAAAAAGTTGAGAGGGCTACGACAAAAACTGGATGCACTTCGTATACAAAACGGACAATCTCTCTCGAAGTATCAGGGTTTCGAACGAGAACTCATCTCTTACAAAGGGATTCCATTTTTTTAACTTATTTGAACTCCATACTTTTTGTGTGTTCAAAATACACCATTCAAAGGCACATCACAAAATTTGAACAATTTCCGACTTCATTTGGTATATTTCGTGCATTTACTTATTTTTTTGAGCTAGTTGACCCTAAAATTGAAAAGCACTACAAATGAACTCTGAAAATGTTGAAAGTTGGCATGCTATCATCATTTCACCCACATAGCATGTGTTAAAAAGTTGAGAGGGCTACGGCAAAAACTGGATGCACTTCGTGTACAAAACGGACAATCTCTCTCGAAGTATCAGGGTTTTGAACGAGAACTCATCTCTTACAAAGGGATTTCATTTTTTTGAACTTATTTGAACTCCATACTTTTTGTGTGTTCAAAATGCACCATTCAAAGGCACATCACAAAATTTCAACAATTTCTGACTTCATTTGGTATATTTCGTGCATTTACTTATTTTTTTTGAGCTAGTTGACCCTGAAATTGAAAAGCACTACAAATGAACTCTGAAAATGTTGAAAGTTGGCATGCTATCATCATTTCACCCACATAGCATGTGTTAAATAGTTGAGAGGGCTAAAACAAAAACTGGATGCACTTCGTGTACAAAACGGACAATCTCTCTCGAAGTATGAGGGTTTCGAACGAGAACTCATCTCTTACAAAGGGATTTCATTTTTTTAACTTATTTGAACTCCATACTTTTTGTGTGTTCAAAATGCACCATTCAAAGGCACATCACAAAATTTCAACAATTTCTGACTTCACTTGGTATATTTCGTGCATTTATTTATTTTTTTGAGCTATTTGACCCTGAAATTGAAAAGCACTACAAAGGAACTCTGAAAATGTTGAAAGTTGGCATGCTATCATAATTTTACCCACATAGCATGTGTTAAAATGTTGAGAGGGCTACGACAAAAACTGGATGCACTTCGTGTACAAAACGGACAATCTCTCTCGAAGTATCACGGTTTCGAATGAGAACTCATCTCTTACAAAGGGATTTCAGTTTTTGAACTTATTTGAACTCCATACTTTTTGTGTGTTCAAAATGCACCATTCAAAGGCACATCAAAAAATTTGAACAATTTCCGACTTCATTTGGTATATTTCGTGCATTTACTTATTTTTTTGAGCTAGTTGACCCTGAAATTGAAAAGCACTACAAATGAACTCTGAAAATGTTGAAAGTTTGCACGCTATCATCATTTCACCCACATAGCATGTGTTAAAAAGTTGAGAGGGCTACGAGAAAAACTGGATGCACTTCGTGTACAAAACGGACAATCTCTCTCGAAGTATGAGGGTTTCGAACGAGAACTCATCTCTTACAAAGGGATTTCATTTTTTTTACCTATTTGAACTCCATACTTTTTGTGTGTTCAAAATGCACCATTCAAAGGCACATCACAAAATTTCAACAATTTCTGACTTCATTTGGTATATTTCGTGCATTCACTTATTTTTTTTGAGCTAGTTGACCCTGAAATTAAAAAGCACTACAAATGAACTCTGAAAATGTTGAAAGTTGGCATGCTATCATCATTTCACCCACATAGCATGTGTTAAAAAGTTGAGAGGGCTACGACAAAAACTGGATGCACTTCGTGTACAAAACGGACAATCTCTCTCGAAGTATCAGGGTTTCGAACGAGAACTCATCTCTTACAAAGGGATTTCATTTTTTTGAACTTAGTTGAACTCCATACTTTTTGTGTGTTCAAAATGCACCATTCAAAGGCACATCACCAAATTTCAACAATTTCTGACTTCATTTGGTATATTTCGTGGATTTACTTATTTTTTTGAGCTAGTTGACCCTGAAATTGAAAAGCACTACAAATGAACTCTGAAAATGTTTAAAGTTGGCATGCTATCATCATTTCACCCACATAGCATGTGTTAAAAAGTTGAGAGGGCTAAAACAAAAACTGGATGCACTTCGTGTACAAAACGGACAATCTCTCTCGAAGTATGAGGGTTTCGAACGAGAACTCATCTCTTACAAAGGGATTTCATTTTTTGAACTTATTTGAACTCCATACTTTTTGTGTGTTCAAAATGCACCATTCAATGGCACATCAAAAAATTTGAACAGTTTCCGACTTCATTTGGTATATTTCGTGCATTTACTGATTTTTTTGAGCTAGTTGACCTTGAAATTGAAAAGCACTACAAATGAACTCTGAAAATGTTGAAAGTTGGCATGCTATCATCATTTCACCCACATAGCATGTGTTAAAAAGTTGAGAGGGCTAATGCAAAAACTGGATGCACTTCGTGTACAAAACGGACAATCTCTCTCGAAGTATCAGGGTTTTGAACGAGAACTCATCTCTTACAAAGGGATTTCATTTTTTTAAACTTATTTGAACTCCATACTTTTTGTGTGTTCAAAATGCACCATTCAAAGGCACATCACAAAATTTCAACAATTTCTAACTTCATTTGGTATATTTCGTGCATTTACTTATTTTTTTTGAGCTAGTTGACCCTGAAATTGAAAAGCACTACAAATGAACTCTGAAAATGTTGAAAGTTGGCATGCTATCATCATTTAATCCACATAGCATGTGTTAAATAGTTGAGAGGGCTAAAACAAAAACTGGATGCACTTCGTGTACAAAACGGACAATCTCTCTCGAAGTATGAGGGTTTCGAACGAGAACTCATCTCTTACAAAGGGATTTCATTTTTTTAACTTATTTGAACTCCATACTTTTTGTGTGTTCAAAATGCACCATTCAAAGGCACATCACAAAATTTCAACAATTTCTGACTTCATTTGGTATATTTCGTGCATTTATTTATTTTTTTGAGCTATTTGACCCTGAAATTGAAAAGCACTACAAAGGAACTCTGAAAATGTTGAAAGTTGGCATGCTATCATAATTTTACCCACATAGCATGTATTAAAATGTTGAGAGGGCTACGACAAAAACTGGATGCACTTCGTGTACAAAACGGACAATCTCTCTCGAAGTATCACGGTTTCGAACGAGAACTCATCTCTTACAAAGGGATTTCATTTTTTGAACTTATTTGAACTCCATACTTTTTGTGTGTTCAAAATGCACCATTCAAAGGCACATCAAAAAATTTGAACAATTTCCGACTTCATTTGGTATATTTCGTGCATTTACTAATTTTTTTGAGCTAGTTGACCCTGAAATTGAAAAGCACTACAAATGAACTCTGAAAATGTTGAAAGTTGGCACGCTATCATCATTTCACCCACATAGCATGTGTTAAAAAGTTGAGAGGGCTACGACAAAAACTGGATGCACTTCGTGTACAAAACGGACAATCTCTCTCGAAGTATGAGGGTTTCGAACGAGAACTCATCTCTTACAAAGGGATTTCATTTTTTTAACCTATTTGAACTCCATACTTTTTGTGTGTTCAAAATGCACCATTCAAAGGCACATCACAAAATTTCAACAATTTCTGACTTCATTTGGTATATTTCGTGCATTTTTTTTGAGCTAGTTGACCCTGAAATTGAAAAGGACTACAAAGGAACTCTGAAAATGTTGAAAGTTGGCATGCTATCATAATTTTACCCACATAGCATGTGTTAAAATGTTGAGAGGGCTACGACAAAAACTGGATGCACTTCGTGTACAAAACGGACAATCTCTCTCGAAGTATCACGGTTTCGAACGAGAACTCATCTCTTACAAAGGGATTTCATTTTTTGAACTTATTTGAACTCCATACTTTTTGTGTGTTCAAAATGCACCATTCAAAGGCACATCACAAAATTTGAACAATTTCCGACTTCATTTGGTATATTTCGTGCATTTACTTATTTTTTTGAGCTAGTTGACCCTGAAATTGAAAAGCACTACAAATGAACTCTGAAAATGTTGAAAGTTGGCATGCTATCATCATTTCACCCACATAGCATGTGTTAAAAAGTTGAGAGGGCTACGGCTAAAACTGGATGCACTTCGTGTACAAAACGGACAATCTCTCTCGAAGTATCAGGGTTTTGAACGAGAACTCATCTCTTACAAAGGGATTTCATTTTTTTAAACTTATTTGAACTCCATACTTTTTGTGTGTTCAAAATGCACCATTCAAAGGCACATCACAAAATTTCAACAATTTCTGACTTCATTTGGTATATTTCGTGCATTTACTTATTTTTTTTGAGCTAGTTGACCCTGAAATTGAAAAGCACTACAAATTAACTCTGAAAATGTTGAAAGTTGGCATGCTATCATCATTTAATCCACATAGCATGTGTTAAATAGTTGAGAGGGCTAAAAAAAAACTGGATGCACTTCGTGTACAAAACGGACAATCTCTCTCGAAGTATGAGGGTTTCGAACGAGAACTCATCTCTTACAAAGGGATTTCATTTTTTTAACTTATTTGAACTCCATACTTTTTGTGTGTTCAAAATGCACCATTCAAAGGCACATCACAAAATTTCAACAATTTCTGACTTCATTTGGTATATTTCGTGCATTTATTTATTTTTTTGAGCTATTTGACCCTGAAATTGAAAAGCACTACAAAGGAACTCTGAAAATGTTGAAAGTTGGCATGCTATCATAATTTTACCCACATAGCATGTGTTAAAATGTTGAGAGGGCTACGACAAAAACTGGATGCACTTCGTGTACAAAACGGACAATCTCTCTCGAAGTATCACGGTTTCGAACGAGAACTCATCTCTTACAAAGGGATTTCATTTTTTGAACTTATTTGAACTCCATACTTTTTGTGTGTTCAAAATGCACCATTCAAAGGCACATCAAAAAATTTGAACAATTTCCGACTTCATTTGGTATATTTCGTGCATTTACTTATTTTTTTGAGCTAGTTGACCCTGAAATTGAAAAGCACTACAAATGAACTCTGAAAATTTTGAAAGTTGGCACGCTATCATCATTTCACCCACATAGCATGTGTTAAAAAGTTGAGAGGGCTACGACAAAAACTGGATGCACTTCGTGTACAAAACGGACAATCTCTCTCGAAGTATGAGGGTTTCGAACGAGAACTCATCTCTTACAAAGGGATTTCATTTTTTTAACCTATTTGAACTCCATACTTTTTGTGTGTTCAAAATGCACCATTCAAAGGCACATCACAAAATTTCAACAATTTCTGACTTCATTTGGTATATTTCGTGCATTTTTTTTTGAGTTAGTTGACCCTGAATTTGAAAAGGACTACAAAGGAACTGTGAAAATGTTGAAAGTTGGCATACTATCATAATTTTACCCACATAGCATGTGTTAAAATGTTGAGAGGGCTACGACAAAAACTGGATGCACTTCGTGTACAAAACGGACAATCTCTCTCGAAGTATCACGGTTTCGAACGAGAACTCATCTCTTACAAAGGGATTTCATTTTTTGAACTTATTTGAACTCCATACTTTTTGTGTGTTCAAAATGCACCATTCAAAGGCACATCACAAAATTTGAACAATTTCCGACTTCATTTGGTATATTTCGTGCATTTACTTATTTTTTTGAGCTAGTTGACCCTGAAATTGAAAAGCACTACAAATGAACTCTGAAAATGTTGAAAGTTGGCATGCTATCATCATTTCACCCACATAGCATGTGTTAAAAAGTTGAGAGGGCTACGACAAAAACTGGATGCACTTCGTCTACAAAACGGACAATCTCTCTCGAAGTATCAGGGTTTCGAACGAGAACTCATCTCTTACAAAGGGATCTCATTTTTTTTGAACTTATTGGATCTCCATACTTTTTGTGTGTTCAAAATGCACCATTCAAAGGCACATCACAAAATTTCAACAATTTCTGACTTCATTTGGTATATTTCGTGGATTTACTATTTTTGAGCTAGTTGACCCTGAAATTGAAAAGCACTACAAAGGAACTCTGAAAATGTTGAAAGTTGGCATGCTATCATCATTTCACCCACATAGCATGTGTTAAAAAGTTGAGAGGGCTCGAAAAAACTGGATGCACTTCGTATACAAAAGGGACAATCTCTCTCGAAGTATCAGGGTTTCGAACGAGAACTCATCTCTTACAAAGGGATTTCATTTTTTTGAACTTATTTGAACTCCATACATTTTGTGTGTTCAAAATGTACCATTCAAAGGCACATCACAAAATTTCAACAATTTCTGACTTCATTTGTTATATTTCGTGGATTTACTTTTTTTTTGAGCTAGTTCACCCTGAAATCGAAAAGCAATACAAATGAACTCTGAAAATGTTGAAAGTTGGCATGCTGTCATCATTTCACCCACATAGCATGTGTTAAAAGATTGAGAGGGCTACGACAAAAACTGGATGCACTTCGTGTACAAGACGGACAATCTCTCTCGAAGTATCAGGGTTTCGAACGAGAACTCATCTCTTACAAAGGGATTTCATTTTTTTAACTTATTTGAACTCCATACTTTATGTGTGTTCAAAATGCACCATTCAAAGGCACATCACAAAATTTCAACAATTTCTGACTTCATTTGGTATATTTCGTGCATTCACTTTTTTTTTGAGCTAGTTGACCCTGAAATTGAAAAGCACTACAAATGAACTCTGAAAATGTTGAAAGTTGGCATGCTATCATCATTTCACCCACATAGCATGTGTTAAAAAGTTGAGAGGGCTACGACAAAAACTGGATGCACTTCGTGTACAAAACGTGCAATCTCTCTCAAAGTATCACGGTTTCGAACGAGAACTCATCTCTTACAAAGGGATTTCATTTTTTTGAACTTATTTGAACTCCATACTTTTTGTGTGTTCAAAATGCACCATTCAAAGGCACATCACAAAATTTCAACAATTTCTGACTTCATTTGGTATATTTCGTGGATTTACTTATTTTTTTGAGCAAGTTGACCCTGAAATTGAAAAGCACTACAAATGAACTCTGAAAATGTTGAAAGTTGGCATGCTATCATCATTTCACCCACATAGCATGTGTTTAAAAGTTGAGAGGGCTACGACAAAAACTGGATGCACTTCGTGTACAAAACGGACAATCTCTCTCGAAGTATGAGGGTTTCGAACGAGAACTCATCTCTTACAAAGGGATTTCATTTTTTTAACTTATTTGAACTCCATACTTTTTGTGTGATCAAAATGCACCATTCAAAGGCACATCACAAAATTTCAACAATTTTTGACTTCATTTGGTATATTTCGTGCATTTTTTTTTTGAGCTAGTTGACCCTGAAATTGAAAAGCACTACAAAGGAACTCTGAAAATGTTGAAAGTTGGCATGCTATCATAATTTTACCCACATAGCATGTGTTAAAATGTTGAGAGGGCTACGACAAAAACTGGATGCACTTCGTGTACAAAACGGACAATCTCTCTCGAAGTATCACGGTTTCGAACGAGAACTCATCTCTTACAAAGGGATTTCATTTTTTGAACTTATTTGAACTCCATACTTTTTGTGTGTTCAAAATGCACCATTCAAAGGCACATCACAAAATTTGAACAATTTCCGACTTCATTTGGTATATTTCGTGCATTTACTATTATTGAGCTAGTTGACCCTGAAATTGAAAAGCACTACAAAGGAACTCTGAAAATGTTGAAAGTTGGCATGCTATCATCATTTCACCCACATAGCATGTGTTAAAAAGTTGAGAGGGCTACGACAAAAACTGGATGCACTTCGTATACAAAACGGACAATCTCTCTCGAAGTATGAGGGTTTCGAACGAGAACTCATCTCTTACAAAGGGATTCCATTTTTTTAACTTATTTGAACTCCATACTTTTTGTGTGTTCAAAATACACCATTCAAAGGCACATCACAAAATTTGAACAATTTCCGACTTCATTTGGTATATTTCGTGCATTTACTTATTTTTTTGAGCTAGTTGACCCTGAAATTGAAAAGCACTACAAATGAACTCTGAAAATGTTGAAAGTTGGCATGCTATCATCATTTCACCCACATAGCATGTGTTAAAAAGTTGAGATGGCTACGACAAAAATTGGATGCACTTCGTGTACAAAACGGACAATCTCTCTCGAATTATGAGGGTTTCGAACGAGAACTCATCTCTTACAAAGGGATTTCATTTTTTTTAACTTATTTGAAATCCATACTTTTTGTGTGTTCAAAATGCACCATTCAATGGCACATCACAAAATTTCAACAATTTCTGACTTCATTTGTTATATTTCGTGGATTTACTTTTTTTTTGAGCTAGTTGACCCTGAAATTGAAAAGCACTACAAATGAACTCTGAAAATGTTGAAAGTTGGCATGCTATCATCATTTCACCCACATAGCATGTGTTAAAAAGTTGAGAGGGCTACGACAAAAACTGGATGCACTTCGTGTACAAAACAGACAATCTCTCTCGAAGTATCAGGGTTTCGAACGAGAACTCATCTCTTACAAAGGGATTTCATTTTTTTGAACTTATTTGAACTCCATACTTTTTGTGTGTTCAAAATGCACCATTCAAAGGCACATCACAAAATTTGAATAATTTCCGACTTCATTTGGTATATTTCGTGCATTTACTATTATTGAGCTAGTTGACCCTGAAATTGAAAAGCACTACAAAGGAACTCTGAAAATGTTGAAAGTTGGCATGCTATCATCATTTCACCCACATAGCATGTGTTAAAAAGTTGAGAGGGCTACGACAAAAACTGGATGCACTTCGTATACAAAACGGACAATCTCTCTCGAAGTATCAGGGTTTCGAACGAGAACTCATCTCTTACAAAGGGATTTCATTTTTTTAACTTATTTGAAATCCATACTTTTTGTGTGTTCAAAATGCACCATTCAAAGGCACATCACAAAATTTCAACAATTTCTGACTTCATTTGGTATATTTCGTGCATTTACTTATTTTTTTTGAGCTAGTTGACCCTGAAATTGAAAAGCATGTGTTAAAAAGTGAATCCAGAGCTGGTCATCTAACCTCCTCATACAAAACGGACAAGCTCTCTCGAAGTATCAGGGTTTCGAACGAGAACTTATCTCTTACAAAGGGATTTCATTTTTTTAACTTATTTGAAATCCATACTTTTTGTGTGTTCAAAATGCACCATTCAAAGGCACATCACAAAATTTCAACAATTTCTGACTTCATTTGGTATATTTCGTGCATTTACTTATTTTTTTTGAGCTAGTTGACCCTGAAATTGAAAAGCACTACAAATGAACTCTGAAAATGTTGAACGTTGGCATGCTATCATCATTTCACCCACATAGCATGTGTTAAAAAGTTGAGAGGGCTACGACAAAAACTGGATGCACTTCGTGTACAAAACGGACAAGCTCTCTCGAAGTATCAGGGTTTCGAACGAGAACTTATCTCTTACAAAGGGATTTCATTTTTTTAACTTATTTGAAATCCATACTTTTTGTGTGTTCAAAATGCACCATTCAATGGCACATCACAAAATTTCAACAATTTCTGACTTCATTTGTTATATTTCGTGGATTTACTTTTTTTTTGAGCTAGTTGACCCTGAAATTGAAAAGCACTACAAATGAACTCTGAAAATGTTGAAAGTTGGCATGCTATCATCATTTCACCCACATAGCATGTGTTAAAAAGTTGAGAGGGCTACGACAAATACTGGATGCACTTCGTGTACAAAACAGACAATCTCTCTCGAAGTATCAGGGTTTCGAACGAGAACTCATCTCTTACAAAGGGATTTCATTTTTTTGAAATTATTTGAACTCCATGCTTTTTGTGTGTTCAAAATGCACCATTCAAGGGCACATCACAAAATTTCAACAATTTCTGACTTCATTTGGTATATTTCGTGGATTTACTATTTTTGAGCTAGTTGACCCTGAAATTGAAAAGCACTACAAAGGAACTCTGAAAATGTTGAAAGTTGGCATGCTATCATCATTTCACCCACATAGCATGTGTTAAAAAGTTGAGAGGGCTGCGACAAAAACTGGATGCACTTCGTATACAAAACGGACAATCTCTCTCGAAGTATCAGGGTTTCGAACGAGAACTCATCTCTTACAAAGGGATTTCATTTTTTTAACTTATTTGAACTCCATACTTTTTGTGTGTTCAAAATGCACCATTCAAAGGGACATCACAAAATTTCAACAATTTCTGACTTCATTTGGTATATTTCCTGCATTTACTTATTTTTTTTGAGCTAGTTGACCCTGAAATTGAAAAGCACTACAAATGAACTCTGAAAATGTTGAAAGTTGGCATGCTATCATCATTTCACCCACATAGCATGTGTTAAAAAGTTGAGAGGGCTACGACAAAAACTGGATGCACTTCGTGTACAAAACGGACAATCTCTCTCGAAGTATCACGGTTTCGAACGAGAACTCATCTCTTACAAAGGGATTTCATTTTTTTAACTTATTTGAACTCCATACTTTTTGTGTGTTCAAAATGCACCATTCAAAGGCACATCACAAAATTTCAACAATTTCTGACTTCATTTGGTATATTTCGTGCATTTACTTTTTTTTTTTGAGCTAGTTGACCCTGAAATTGAAAAGCACTACAAATGAACTCTGAAAATGTTGAAAGTTGGCATGCTATCATCATTTCACCCACATAGCATGTGTTAAAAAGTTGAGATGGCTACGACAAAAACTGGATGCACTTCGTGTACAAAACGGACAATCTCTCTCGAATTATGAGGGTTTCGAACGAGAACTCATCTCTTACAAAGGGATTTCATTTTTTTGAACTTATTTGAAATTCATACTTTTTGTGTGTTCAAAATGCACCATTCAAAGGCACATCACAAAATTTCAGCAATTTCTGACTTCATTTGTTATATTTCGTGGATGTACTTATTTTTTTTTGAGCTAGTTGACCCTGAAATTGAAAAGCACTACAAATGAACTCTGAAAATGTTGAAAGTTGGCATGCTATCATCGTTTCACCCACATAGCATGTGTTAAAAAGTTGAGAGGGCTACGACAAAAACTGGATGCACTTCGTGTACAAAACGGACAATCTCTCTCGAAGTATCAGGGTTTCGAACGAGAACTCATCTCTTACAAAGGGATTTCATTTTTTAACTTATTTGAACTCCATACTTTTTGTGTGTTCAAAATGCACCATTCAAAGGCACATCACAAAATTTCAACAATTTCTGACTTCATTTGGTATATTTCGTGCATTTACTTATTTTTTTGAGCTAGTTGACCCTGAAATTGAAAAGCACTACAAATGAACTCTGAAAATGTTGAAAGTTGGCATGGTATCATCATTTCACCCACATAGCATGTGTTAAAAAGTTGAGAGGGCCACGACAAAAACTGGATGCACTTCGTGTACAAAACGGACAATCTCTCTCGAAGTATCAGTGTTTCGAACGAGAACTCATCTCTTACAAAGGGATTTCATTTTTTTGAACTTATTTGAACTCCATACTTTTTGTGTGTTCAAAATGCACCATTCAAAGGCACATCACAAAATTTCAACAATTTCTGACTTCATTTGGTATATTTCGTGGATTTACTTTTTTTCACCTAGTTGACCCTGAAATTGAAAAGCACTACAAATGAACTCTGAAAATGTTGAACGTTGGCATGCTATCATAATTTCACCCACATAGCATGTGTTAAAAAGTTGAGAGGGCTACGACAAAAACTGGATGCACTTCGTGTACAAAACGGACAATCTCTCTCGAAGTATCAGGGTTTCGAACGAGAACTCATCTCTTACAAAGGGATTTCATTTTTTTAACTTATTTGAACTCCATACTTTTTGTGTGTTCAAAATGCACCATTCAAAGGCACATCACTAAATTTCAACAATTTCTGACTTCATTTGGTATATTTCGTGCATTTACTTATTTTTTTTGAGCTAGTTGACCCTGAAATTGAAAAGCACTACAAATGAACTCTGAAAATGTTGAAAGTTGGCATGGTATCATCATTTCACCCACATAGCATGTGTTAAAAAGTTGAGAGGGCCACGACAAAAACTGGATGCACTTCGTGTACAAAACGGACAATCTCTCTCGAAGTATCAGGGTTTCGAACGAGAACTCATCTCTTACAAAGGGATTTCATTTTTTTGAACTTATTTGAACTCCATACTTTTTGTGTGTTCAAAATGCACCATTCAAAGGCACATCACAAAATTTCAACAATTTCTGACTTCATTTGGTATATTTCGTGGATTTACTTTTTTTCACCTAGTTGACCGTGAAATTGAAAAGCACTACAAATGAACTCTGAAAATGTTGAACGTTGGCATGCTATCATAATTTCACCCACATAGCATGTGTTAAAAAGTTGAGAGGGCTACGACAAAAACTGGATGCACTTCGTGTACAAAACGGACAATCTCTCTCGAAGTATCAGGGTTTCGAACGAGAACTCATCTCTTACAAAGGGATTTAATTTTTTTAACTTATTTGAACTCCATACTTTTTGTGTGTTCAAAATTCACCATTCAAAGGCACATCACTAAATTTCAACAATTTCTGACTTCATTTGGTATATTTCGTGCATTTACTTATTTTTTTTGAGCTAGTTGACCCTGAAATTGAAAAGCACTACAAATGAACTCTGAAAATGTTGAAAGTTGGCATGCTATCATCATTTTACCCACATAGCATGTGTTAAAAAGTTGAGAGGGCTACGACAAAAACTGGATGCACTTCGTGTACAAAACGGACAATCTCTCTCGAAGTATCAGGGTTTCGAACGAGAACTCATCTCTTACAAAGGGATTTCATTTTTTTAACTTATTTGAACTCCATACTTTTTGTGTGTTCAAAATGCACCATTCAAAGGCACATCACAAAATTTCAACAATTTCTGACTTCATTTGGTATATTTCGTGCATTTACTTATTTTTTTTAGCTAGTTGACCCTGAAATTGAAAAGCACTACAAATGAACTCTGAAAATGTTGAAAGTTGGCATGCTATCATCATTTCACCCACATAGCATGTGTTAAAAAGTTGAGAGGGCCACGACAAAAACTGGATGCACTTCGTGTACAAAACGGACAATCTCTCTCGAAGTATCAGGGTTTCGAACGAGAACTCATCTCTTACAAAGGGATTTCATTTTTTTGAACTTATTTGAACTCCATACTTTTTGTGTGTTCAAAATGCACCATTCAAAGGCACATCACAAAATTTCAACAATTTCTGACTTCATTTGGTATATTTCGTGGATTTACTTATTTTTTTTGAGCTAGTTGACCCTGAAATAAAAAAGCACTACAAATGAACTCCGAAAATGTTGAAAGTTGGCATGCTATCATCATTTCAACCACATAGAATGTGTTAAAAAGTTGAGAGGGCTACGACAAAAACTGGATGCACTTCGTGTACAAAACGGACAATCTCTCTCGAAGTATCAGGGTTTCGAACGAGAACTCATCTCTTACAAAGGGATTTCATTTTATTAACTTATTTGAACTCCATACTTTTTGTGTGTTCAAAATGCACCATTCAAAGGCACATCACAAAATTTCAACAATTTCTGACTTCATTTGGTAAATTTCGTGCATATACTTATTTTTTTTGAGCTAGTTGACCCTGAAATTGAAAAGCACTACAAATGAACTCTGAAAATGTTGAAAGTTGGCATGCTATCATCATTTCACCCACATAGCATGTGTTAAAAAGTTGAGAGGGCTACGACAAAAACTGGATGCAGTTCGTGTACAAAACGGACAATCTCTCTCGAAGTATCAGGGTTTCGAACGAGAACTCATCTCTTACAAAGGCATTTCGTTTTTTTGAACTTATTTAAACTCCATACTTTTTGTGTGTTCAAAATGCACCATTCAAAGGCACATCACAAAATTTCAACAATTTCTGACTTCATTTGGTATATTTCGTGCATTTACTTATTTTTTTGAGCTAGTTGGCCCTGAAATTGAAAAGCACTACAAATGAACTCTGAAAATGTTGAAAGTTGGCATGCTATCATCATTTCACCCACATAGCATGTGTTAAAAAGTTTAGATGGCCACCACAAAAACTGGATGCACTTCGTGTACAAAACGGACAATCTCTCTCGAAGTATGAGGGTTTCGAACGAGAACTCGTCTCTTACAAAGGGATTTCATTTTTTCAACTTATTTTAACTCCATACTTTTTGTGTGTTCAAAATGCACCATTCAAAGGCACATCACAAAATTTCAACAATTTCTGACTTCATTTGGTATATTTCGTGCATATACTTATTTTTTTTGAGCTAGTTGACCCTCAAATTGAAAAGCACTACAAATGAACTCTGAAAATGTTGAAAGTTGGCATGCTATCATCATTTCACCCACATAGCATGTGTTAAAAAGTTGAGAGAGCTACGACAAAAACTGGATGCACTTCGTGTACAAAACGGACAATCTCTCTCGAAGTATCAGGGTTTCGAACGAGAACTCATCTCTTACAAAGGGATTTCATTTTTTTAACTTATTTGAACTCCATACTTTTTGTGTGTTCAAAATGCAGCATTCAAAGGCACATCACAAAATTTCAACAATTTCTGACTTCATTTGGTATATTTCGTGCATTTACTTATTTTTTTTAGCTAGTTGACCCTGAAATTGAAAAGCACTACAAATGAACTCTGAAAATGTTGAAAGTTGGCATGCTATCATCATTTCACCCACATAGCATGTGTTAAAAAGTTGAGAGGGCTACGACAAAAACTGGATGCACTTCGTGTACAAAACGGACAATCTCTCTCGAAGTATCAGGGTTTCGAACGAGAACTCATCTCTTACAAAGGGATTTCATTTTATTAACTTATTTGAACTCCATACTTTTTGTGTGTTCAAAATGCACCATTCAAAGGCACATCACAAAATTTCAACAATTTCTGACTTCATTTGGTATATTTCGTGGATTTACTTATTTTTTTTGAGCTAGTTGACCCTGAAATCGAAAAGCACTACAAATGAACTCCGAAAATGTTGAAAGTTGGCATGCTATGATCATTTCACCCACATAGCATGTGTTAAAAAGTTGAGAGGCCTACGACAAAAACCGGATGCACTTCGTGTACAAAACGGACAATCTCTCTCGAAGTATCAGGGTTTCGAACGAGAACTCATCTCTTACAAAGGGATTTCATTTTTTTAACTTATTTGAACTCCATACTTTTTGTGTGTTCAAAATGCACTATTCAAAGGCACATCACAAAATTTCAACAATTTCTGACTTCATTTGGTATATTTCGTGCATTTACTTATTTGTTTTTGAGCTAGTTGACCCTCAAATTGAAAAGCACTACAAATGAACTCTGAAAATTTTGAAAGTTAGCATGCTATCATCATTTCACCCACATAGCATGTGTTAAAAAGTTGAGAGGGCTACGACAAAAACTGGATGCACTTCGTGTACAAAACGGACAATCTCTCTCGAAGTATCAGGGCTTCGAAAGAGAACTCATCTCTTACAAAGGGATTTCATTTTTTTGAACTTATTTGAACTCCATACTTTTTGTGTGTTCAAAATGCACCATTCAAAGGCACATCACAAAATTTCAACAATTTCTGACTTCATTTGGTATATTTCCTGCATTTACTTATTTTTTTGAGCTAGTTGGCCCTGAAATTGAAAAGCACTACAAATGAACTCTGAAAATGTTGAAAGTTGGCATGCTATCATCATTTCACCCACATAGCATGTGTTAAAAAGTTGAGATGGCTACGACAAAAACTGGATGCACTTCGTGTACAAAACGGACAATCTCTCTCGAAGTATGAGGGTTTCGAACGAGAACTCGTCTCTTACAAAGGGATTTCATTTTTTTGAACTTATTTGAACTCCATACTTTTTGTGTGTTCAAAATGCACTATTCAAAGGCACATCACAAAATTTCAACAATTTCTGACTTCATTTGTTATATTTCGTGGATTTACTTTTTTTTTTTGAGCTAGTTGACCCTGAAATCGAAAAGCACTACAAATGAACTGTGAAAATGTTGAAAGTTGGCATGCTATCATCATTTCACCCACATAGCATGTGTTAAAAAGTTGAGAGGGCCACGACAAAAACTGGATGCACTTCGTGTACAAAACGGACAATCTCTCTCGCAGTATCAGGGTTTCGAACGAGAACTCATCTCTTACAAAGGGATTTCATTTTATTAACTTATTTGAACTCCATACTTTTTGTGTGTTCAAAATGCACCATTCAAAGGCACATCACAAAATTTGAACAATTTCTGACTTCATTTGGTATATTTCCTGCATTTACTTATTTTTTTGAGCTAGTTGGCCCTGAAATTGAAAAGCACTACAAATGAACTCTGAAAATGTTGAAAGTTGGCATGCTATCATCATTTCACCCACATAGCATGTGTTAAAAAGTTGAGATGGCTACGACAAAAACTGGATGCACTTCGTGTACAAAACGGACAATCTCTCTCGAAGTATGAGGGTTTCGAACGAGAACTCGTCTCTTACAAAGGGATTTCATTTTTTTTAACTTATTTGAACTCCATACTTTTTGTGTGTTCAAAATGCACCATTCAAAGGCACATCACAAAATTTCAACAATTTCTGACTTCATTTGGTATATTTCGTGCATTTACTTATTTTTTTTGAGCTAGTTGGCCCTGAAATCGAAAAGCACTACAAATGAACTCCGAAAATGTTGAAAGTTGGCATGCTATCTTCATTTCACCCAGATAGCATGTGTTAAAAAGTTGAGAGGGCTACGACAAAAACTGGATGCACTTCGTGTACAAAACGGACAATCTCTCTTGAAGTATCAGGGTTTCG
Organism: Hordeum vulgare subsp. vulgare; assembly: GCF_904849725.1. Classification (NCBI taxonomy): domain Eukaryota; kingdom Viridiplantae; phylum Streptophyta; class Magnoliopsida; order Poales; family Poaceae; genus Hordeum; species Hordeum vulgare. The sequence continues at coordinate 19,247,607 of NC_058518.1, forward strand.
AACGAGAACTCATCTCTTACAAAGGGATTTCATTTTATTAACTTATTTGAACTCCAAACTTTTTGTGTGTTCAAAATGCACCATTCAAAGGCACATCACAAAATTTCAACAATTTCTGACTTCATTTGGTATATTTCGTGCATTTACTTATTTTTTTGAGCTAGTTGACCCTCAAATTGAAAAGCACTACAAATGAACTCTGAAAATGTTGAAAGTTGGCATGCTATCATCATTTCACCCACATAGCATGTGTTAAAAAGTTGAGAGGGCTACGACAAAAACTGGATGCACTTCGTGTACAAAACGGACAATCTCTCTCGAAGTATCAGGGTTTCGAACGAGAACTCGTCTCTTACAAAGGGATTTCATTTTTTTTAACTTATTTGAACTCCATACTTTTTGTGTGTTCAAAATGCACCATTCAAAGGCACATCACAAAATTTCAACAATTTCTGACTTCATTTGGTATATTTCGTGCATTTACTTATTTTTTTTGAGCTAGTTGGCCCTGAAATCGAAAAGCACTACAAATGAACTCCGAAAATGTTGAAAGTTGGCATGCTATCATCATTTCACCCACATAGCATGTGTTAAAAAGTTGAGAGGGCTACGACAAAAACTGGATGCACTTCGTGTACAAAACGGACAATCTCTCTTGAAGTATCAGGGTTTCGAACGAGAACTCATCTCTTACAAAGGGATTTCATTTTATTAACTTATTTGAACTCCATACTTTTTGTGTGTTCAAAATGCACCATTCAAAGGCACATCACAAAATTTCAACAATTTCTGACTTCATTTGGTATATTTCGTGCATTTACTTATTTTTTTGAGCTAGCTGACCCTCAAATTGAAAAGCACTACAAATGAACTCTGAAAATGTTGAAAGTTGGCATGCTATCATCATTTCACCCACATAGCATGTGTTAAAAAGTTGAGAGGGCTACGACAAAAACTGGATGCACTTCATGTACAAAACGGACAATCTCTCTCGAAGTATCAGGGTTTCGAACGAGAACTCATCTCTTACAAAGGGATTTCATTTTTTTGAACTTATTTGAACTCCATACTCTTTGTGTATTCAAAATGCACCATTCAAAGGCACATCACAAAATTTCAACAATTTCTGACTTCATTTGGTATATTTCCTGCATTTACTTATTTTTTTGAGCTAGTTGGCCCTGAAATTGAAAAGCACTACAAATGAACTCTGAAAATGTTGAAAGTTGGCATGCTATCATCATTTCACTAACATAGCATGTGTTAAAAAGTTGAGATGGCCACGACAAAAACTAGATGCACTTCGTGTACAAAACGGACAATCTCTCTCGAAGTATGAGGGTTTCGAACGAGAACTCGTCTCTTACAAAGGGATTTCATTTTTTTAACTTATTTGAACTCCATACTTTTTGTGTGTTCAAAACGCACCATTCAAAGGCACATCACAAAATTTCAACAATTTCTGACTTCATTTGGTATATTTCGTGCATTTACTTATATTTTTTGAGCTAGTTGGCCCTGAAATCGAAAAGCACTACAAATGAACTCCGAAAATGTTGAAAGTTGGCATGCTATCATCATTTCACCCACATAGCATGTGTTAAAAAGTTGAGAGGGCTACGACAAAAACTGGATGCACTTCGTGTACAAAACGGACAATCTCTCTTGAAGTATCAGGGTTTCGAACGAGAACTCATCTCTTACAAAGGGATTTCATTTTATTAACTTATTTGAACTCCATACTTTTTGTGTGTTCAAAATGCACCATTCAAAGGCACATCACAAAATTTCAACAATTTCTGACTTCATTTGGTATATTTCGTGCATTTACTTATTTTTTTGAGCTAGTTGACCCTCAAATTGAAAAGCACTACAAATGAACTCTGAAAATGTTGAAAGTTGGCATGCTATCATCATTTCACCCACATAGCATGTGTTAAAAAGTTGAGAGGGCTACGACAAAAACTGGATGCACTTCGTGTACAAAACGGACAATCTCTCTCGAAGTATCAGGGTTTCGAACGAGAACTCGTCTCTTACAAAGGGATTTCATTTTTTTTAACTTATTTGAACTCCATACTTTTTGTGTGTTCAAAATGCACCATTCAAAGGCACATCACAAAATTTCAACAATTTCTGACTTCATTTGGTATATTTCGTGCATTTACTTATTTTTTTGAGCTAGTTGGCCCTGAAATCGAAAAGCACTACAAATGAACTCCGAAAATGTTGAAAGTTGGCATGCTATCATCATTTCACCCACATAGCATGTGTTAAAAAGTTGAGGGGGCTACGACAAAAACTGGATGCACTTCGTGTACAAAACGGACAATCTCTCTTGAAGTATCAGGGTTTCGAACGAGAACTCATCTCTTACAAAGGGATTTCATTTTATTAACTTATTTGAACTCCATACTTTTTGTGTGTTCAAAATGCACCATTCAAAGGCACATCACAAAATTTCAACAATTTCTGACTTCATTTGGTATATTTCGTGCATTTACTTATTTTTTTGAGCTAGTTGACCCTCAAATTGAAAAGCACTACAAATGAACTCTGAAAATGTTGAAAGTTGGCATGCTATCATCATTTCACCCACATAGCATGTGTTAAAAAGTTGAGAGGGCTACGACAAAAACTGGATGCACTTCGTGTACAAAACGGACAATCTCTCTCGAAGTATCAGGGTTTCGAACGAGAACTCATCTCTTACAAAGGGATTTCATTTTTTTGAACTTATTTGAACTCCATACTTTTTGTGTGTTCAAAATGCACCATTCAAAGGCACATCACAAAATTTCAACAATTTCTGACTTCATTTGGTAGATTTCCTGCATTTACTTATTTTTTTGAGCTAGTTGGCCCTGAAATTGAAAAGCACTACAAATGAACTCTGAAAATGTTGAAAGTTGGCATGCTATCATCATTTCACCCACATAGCATGTGTTAAAAAGTTGAGATGGCCACGACAAAAACTGGATGCACTTCGTGTACAAAACGGACAATCTCTCTCGAAGTATGAGGGTTTCGTACGAGAACTCGTCTCTTACAAAGGGATTTCATTTTTTTGAACTTATTTGAACTCCATACTTTTTGTGTGTTCAAAATGCACCATTCAAAGGCACACCACAAAATTTCAACAATTTCTGACTTCATTTGTTATATTTCGTGGATTTACTTATTTTTTTTGAGCTAGTTGACCCTGAAATTGAAAAGCAGTACAAATGAACTCTGAAAATGTTGAAAGTTGGCATGCTATCATCATTTCACCCACAAAGCATGTGTTGAAAAGTTGAGAGGGCTACGACAAAAACTGGATGCACTTCGTGTACAAAACGGACAATCTCTCTCGAAGTATCAGGGTTTCGAACGAGAACTCATCTCTTACAAAGGGATTTCATTTTATTAACTTATTTGAACTCCATACTTTTTGTGTGTTCAAAATGCACCATTCAAAGGCACATCACAAAATTTCAACAATTTCTGACTTCATTTGGTATATTTCGTGCATTTACTTATTTTTTTTAGCTAGTTGACCCTCAAATTGAAAAGCACTACAAATGAACTCTGAAAATGTTGAAAGTTGGCATGCTATCATCATTTCACCCACATGGCATGTGTTAAAAAGTTGAGAGGGCCACGACAAAAACTGGATGCACTTCGTGTACAAAACGGACAATCTCTCTCGAAGTATCTGGGTTTCGAACGAGAACTCATCTCTTACAAAGGGATTTCCTTTTTTTGAACTTATTTGAACTCCATACTTTTTGTGTGTTCAAAATGCACCATTCAAAGGCACATCACAAAATTTCAACAATTTCTGACTTCATTTGGTATATTTCGTGGATTTACTTATTTTTTTTGAGCTAGTTGACCCTGAAATCAAAAAGCACTACAAATGAACTCCGAAAATGTTGAAAGTTGGCATGCTATCATCATTTCAACCACATAGCATGTGTTAAAAAGTTGAGAGGGCTACGACAAAAACTGGATGCACTTCGTGTACAAAACGGACAATCTCTCTCGAAGTATCAGGGTTTCGAACGAGAACTCATCTCTTACAAAGGGATTTCATTTTATTAACTTATTTGAACTCCATACTTTTTGTGTGTTCAAAATGCACCATTCAAAGGCACATCACAAAATTTCAACAATTTCTGACTTCATTTGGTATATTTCGTGCATTTACTTATTTTTTTTGAGCTAGTTGACCCTGAAATCGAAAAGCACTACAAATGAACTCCGAAAATGTTGAAAGTTGGCATGCTATCATCATTTCACCCACATAGCATGTGTTAAAAAGTTGAGAGGGCTACGACAAAAACTGGATGCACTTCGTGTACAAAACGGACAATCTCTCTCGAAGTATCAGGGTTTCGAACGAGAACTCATCTCTTACAAAGGGATTTCATTTTATTAACTTATTTGAACTCCATACTTTTTGTGTGTTCAAAATGCACCATTCAAAGGCACATCACAAAATTTCAACAATTTCTGACTTCATTTGGTATATTTCGTGCATTTACTTATTTTTTTTAGCTAGTTGACCCTGAAATTGAAAAGCACTACAAATGAACTCTGAAAATGTTGAAAGTTGGCATGCTATCATCATTTCACCCACATGGCATGTGTTAAAAAGTTGAGAGGGCCACGACAAAAACTGGATGCACTTCGTGTACAAAACGGACAATCTCTCTCGAAGTATCTGGGTTTCGAACGAGAACTCATCTCTTACAAAGGGATTTCCTTTTTTTGAACTTATTTGAACTCCATACTTTTTGTGTGTTCAAAATGCTCCATTCAAAGGAACATCACAAAATTTCAACAATTTCTGACTTCATTTGGTATATTTCGTGGATTTACTTATTTTTTTTGAGCTAGTTGACCCTGAAATCAAAAACCACTACAAATGAACTCCGAAAATGTTGAAAGTTGGCATGCTATCATCATTTCAACCACATAGCATGTGTTAAAAAGTTGAGAGGGCTACGACAAAAACTGGATGCACTTCGTGTACAAAACGGACAATCTCTCTCGAAGTATCAGGGTTTCGAACGAGAACTCATCTCTTACAAAGGGAGTTCATTTTATTAACTTATTTGAACTCCATACTTTTTGTGTGTTCAAAATGCACCATTCAAAGGCACATCACAAAATTTCAACAATTTCTGACTTCATTTGGTATATTTCGTGCATTTACTTATTTTTTTTGAGCTAGTTGACCCTGAAATCGAAAAGCACTACAAATGAACTCCGAAAATGTTGAAAGTTGGCATGCTATCATCATTTCACCCACATAGCATGTGTTAAAAAGTTGAGAGGGCTACGACAAAAACTGGATGCACTTCGTGTACAAAACGGACAATCTCTCTCGAAGTATCAGGGTTTCGAACGAGAACTCATCTCTTACAAAGGGATTTCATTTTATTAACTTATTTGAACTCCATACTTTTTGTGTGTTCAAAATGCACCATTCAAAGGCACATCACAAAATTTCAACAATTTCTGACTTCATTTGGTATATTTCGTGCATTTACTTATTTTTTTTAGCTAGTTGACCCTGAAATTGAAAAGCACTACAAATGAACTCTGAAAATGTTGAAAGTTGGCATGCTATCATCATTTCACCCACATGGCATGTGTTAAAAAGTTGAGAGGGCCACGACAAAAACTGGATGCACTTCGTGTACAAAACGGACAATCTCTCTCGAAGTATCTGGGTTTCGAACGAGAACTCATCTCTTACAAAGGGATTTCCTTTTTTTGAACTTATTTGAACTCCATACTTTTTGTCTGTTCAAAATGCTCCATTCAAAGGAACATCACAAAATTTCAACAATTTCTGACTTCATTTGGTATATTTCGTGGATTTACTTTTTTTTTTTGAGCTAGTTGACCCTGAAATCAAAAACCACTACAAATGAACTCCGAAAATGTTGAAAGTTGGCATGCTATCATCATTTCAACCACATAGCATGTGTTAAAAAGTTGAGAGGGCTACGACAAAAACTGGATGCACTTCGTGTACAAAACGGACAATCTCTCTCGAAGTATCAGGGTTTCGAACGAGAACTCATCTCTTACAAAGGGATTTCATTTTATTAACTTATTTGAACTCCATACTTTTTGTGTGTTCAAAATGCACCATTCAAAGGCACATCACAAAATTTCAACAATTTCTGACTTCATTTGGTATATTTCGTGCATTTACTTATTTTTTTTGAGCTAGTTGACCCTGAAATCGAAAAGCACTACAAATGAACTCCGAAAATGTTGAAAGTTGGCATGCTATCATCATTTCACCCACATAGCATGTGTTAAAAAGTTGAGAGGGCTACGACAAAAACTGGATGCACTTCGTGTACAAAACGGACAATCTCTCTCGAAGTATCAGGGTTTCGAACGAGAACTCATCTCTTACAAAGGTATTTCATTTTATTAACTTATTTGAACTCCATACTTTTTGTGTGTTCAAAATGCACCATTCAAAGGCACATCACAAAATTTCAACAATCTCTGACTTCATTTGGTATATTTCGTGCATTTACTTATTTTTTTTAGCTAGTTGACCCTGAAATTGAAAAGCACTACAAATGAACTCTGAAAATGTTGAAAGTTGGCATGCTATCATCATTTCACCCACATGGCATGTGTTAAAAAGTTGAGAGGGCCACGACAAAAACTGGATGCACTTCGTGTACAAAACGGACAATCTCTCTCGAAGTATCTGGGTTTCGAACGAGAACTCATCTCTTACAAAGGGATTTCCTTTTTTTGAACTTATTTGAACTCCATACTTTTTGTGTGTTCAAAATGCACCATTCAAAGGCACATCACAAAATTTCAACAATTTCTGACTTCATTTGGTATATTTCGTGGATTTACTTTTTTTTTTGAGCTAGTTGACCCTGAAATCAAAAACCACTACAAATGAACTCCGAAAATGTTGAAAGTTGGCATGCTATCATCATTTCAACCACATAGCATGTGTTAAAAAGTTGAGAGGGCTACGACAAAAACTGGATGCACTTCGTGTACAAAACGGACAATCTCTCTCGAAGTATCAGGGTTTCGAACGAGAACTCATCTCTTACAAAGGGATTTCATTTTATTAACTTATTTGAACTCCATACTTTTTGTGTGTTCAAAATGCACCATTCAAAGGCACATCACAAAATTTCAACAATTTCTGACTTCATTTGGTATATTTCGTGCATTTACTTATTTTTTTTGAGCTAGTTGACCCTGAAATCGAAAAGCACTACAAATGAACTCCGAAAATGTTGAAAGTTGTCATGCTATCATCATTTCACCCACATAGCATGTGTTAAAAAGTTGAGAGGGCTACGACAAAAACTGGATGCACTTCGTGTACAAAACGGACAATCTCTCTCGAAGTATCAGGGTTTCGAACGAGAACTCATCTCTTACAAAGGTATTTCATTTTATTAACTTATTTGAACTCCATACTTTTTGTGTGTTCAAAATGCACCATTCAAAGGCACATCACAAAATTTCAACAATCTCTGACTTCATTTGGTATATTTCGTGCATTTACTTATTTTTTTTAGCTAGTTGACCCTGAAATTGAAAAGCACTACAAATGAACTCTGAAAATGTTGAAAGTTGGCATGCTATCATCATTTCACCCACATGGCATGTGTTAAAAAGTTGAGAGGGCCACGAAAAAAACTGGATGCACTTCGTGTACAAAACGGACAATCTCTCTCGAAGTATCTGGGTTTCGAACGAGAACTCATCTCTTACAAAGGGATTTCATTTTATTAACTTATTTGAACTCCATACTTTTTGTGTGTTCAAAATGCACCATTCAAAGGCACATCACAAAATTTCAACAATTTCTGACTTCATTTGGTATATTTCGTGCATTTACTTATTTTTTTTGAGCTAGTTGACCCTGAAATCGAAAAGCACTACAAATGAACTCCGAAAATGTTGAAAGTTGGCATGCTATCATCATTTCACCCACATAGCATGTGTTAAAAAGTTGAGAGGGCTACGACAAAAACTGGATGCACTTCGTGTACAAAACGGACAATCTCTCTCGAAGTATCAGGGTTTCGAACGAGAACTCATCTCTTACAAAGGGATTTCATTTTATTAACTTATTTGAACTCCATACTTTTTGTGTGTTCAAAATGCACCATTCAAAGGCACATCACAAAATTTCAACAATTTCTGACTTCATTTGGTATATTTCGTGCATTTACTTATTTTTTTTGAGCTAGTTGACGCTGAAATCGAAAAGCACTACAAATGAACTCTGAAAATGTTGAAAGTTGGCATGCTATCATCATTTCACCCACATGGCATGTGTTAAAAAGTTGAGAGGGCCACGACAAAAACTGGATGCACTTCGTGTACAAAACGGACAATCTCTCTCGAAGTATCTGGGTTTCGAACGAGAACTCATCTCTTACAAAGGGATTTCCTTTTTTTGAACTTATTTGAACTCCATACTTTTTGTGTGTTCAAAATGCACCATTCAAAGGCACATCACAAAATTTCAACAATTTCTGACTTCATTTGGTATATTTCGTGGATTTACTTTTTTTTGAGCTAGTTGACCCTGAAATCAAAAACCACTACAAATGAACTCCGAAAATGTTGAAAGTTGGCATGCTATCATCATTTCAACCACATAGCATGTGTTAAAAAGTTGAGAGGGCTACGAAAAAAACTGGATGCACTTCGTGTACAAAACGGACAATCTCTCTCGAAGTATCAGGGTTTCGAACGAGAACTCATCTCTTACAAAGGGATTTCATTTTATTAACTTATTTGAACTCCATACTTTTTGTGTGTTCAAAATGCACCATTCAAAGGCACATCACAAAATTTCAACAATTTCTGACTTCATTTGGTATATTTCGTGCATTTACTTATTTTTTTTGAGCTAGTTGACCCTGAAATCGAAAAGCACTACAAATGAACTCCGAAAATGTTGAAAGTTGGCATGCTATCATCATTTCACCCACATAGCATGTGTTAAAAAGTTGAGAGGGCTACGACAAAAACTGGATGCACTTCGTGTACAAAACGGACAATCTCTCTCGAAGTATCAGGCTTTCGAACGAGAACTCATCTCTTACAAAGGGATTTCATTTTATTAACTTATTTGAACTCCATACTTTTTGTGTGTTCAAAATGCACCATTCAAAGGCACATCACAAAATTTCAACAATCTCTGACTTCATTTGGTATATTTCCTGCATTTACTTATTTTTTTTAGCTAGTTGACCCTGAAATTGAAAAGCACTACAAATGAACTCTGAAAATGTTGAAAGTTGGCATGCTATCATCATTTCACCCACATGGCATGTGTTAAAAAGTTGAGAGGGCCACGACAAAAACTGGATGCACTTCGTGTACAAAACGGACAATCTCTCTCGAAGTATCTGGGTTTCGAACGAGAACTCATCTCTTACAAAGGGATTTCCTTTTTTTGAACTTATTTGAACTCCATACTTTTTGTGTGTTCAAAATGCACCATTCAAAGGCACATCACAAAATTTCAACAATTTCTGACTTCATTTGGTATATTTCGTGGATTTACTTTTTTTTTGAGCTAGTTGACCCTGAAATCAAAAACCACTACAAATGAACTCCGAAAATGTTGAAAGTTGGCATGCTATCATCATTTCAACCACATAGCATGTGTTAAAAAGTTGAGAGGGCTACGACAAAAACTGGATGCACTTCGTGTACAAAACGGACAATCTCTCTCGAAGTATCAGGGTTTCGAACGAGAACTCATCTCTTACAAAGGGATTTCATTTTATTAACTTATTTGAACTCCATACTTTTTGTGTGTTCAAAATGCACCATTCAAAGGCACATCACAAAATTTCAACAATTTCTGACTTCATTTGGTATATTTCGTGCATTTACTTATTTTTTTTGAGCTAGTTGACGCTGAAATCGAAAAGCACTACAAATGAACTCCGAAAATGTTGAAAGTTGGCATGCTATCATCATTTCACCCACATAGCATGTGTTAAAAAGTTGAGAGGGCTACGACAAAAACTGGATGCACTTCGTGTACAAAACGGACAATCTCTCTCGAAGTATCAGGGTTTCGAACGAGAACTCATCTCTTACAAAGGGATTTCATTTTATTAACTTATTTGAACTCCATACTTTTTGTGTGTTCAAAATGCACCATTCAAAGGCACATCACAAAATTTCAACAATTTCTGACTTCATTTGGTATATTTCGTGCATTTACTTTTTTTTTGAGCTAGTTGACCCTGAAATTGAAAAGCACTACAAATGAACTCTGAAAATGTTGAAAGTTGGCATGCTATCATCATTTCACCCACATAGCATGTGTTAAAAAGTTGAGAGGGCTACGAAAAAAACTGGATGCACTTCGTGTACAAAACGGACAATCTCTCTCGAAGTATCAGGGTTTCGAACGAGAACTCATCTCTTACAAAGGGATTTCATTTTTTTGAACTTATTTGAACTCCATACTTTTTGTGTGTTCAAAATGCACCATTCAAAGGCACATCACAAAATTTCAACACTTTCTGACTTCATTTGTTATATTTCGTGGATTTACTTTTTTTTTGAGCTAGTTGACCCTGAAATTGAAAAGCACTACAAATGAACTCTGAAAATGTTGAAAGTTGGCATGCTATCATCATTTCACCCACATAGCATGTGTTAAAAAGTTGAGAGGGCCACGACAAAAACTGGATGCACTTCGTGTACAAAACGGACAATCTCTCTCGAAGTATCAGGGTTTCGAACGAGAACTCATCTCTTACAAAGGGATTTCATTTTATTAACTTATTTGAACTCCATACTTTTTGTGTGTTCAAAATGCACCATTCAAAGGCACATCACAAAATTTCAACAATTTCTGACTTCATTTGGTATATTTCGTGCATTTACTTATTTTTTTTGAGCTAGTTGACCCTGAAATCGAAAAGCACTACAAATGAACTCCGAAAATGTTGAAAGTTGGCATGCTATCATCATTTCACCCACATAGCATGTGTTAAAAAGTTTAGAGGGCTACGACAAAAACTGGATGCACTTCGTGTACAAAACGGACAATCTCTCTCGAAGTATCAGGGTTTCGAACGAGAACTCATCTCTTACAAAGGGATTTCATTTTATTAACTTATTTGAACTCCATACTTTTTGTGTGTTCAAAATGCACCATTCAAAGGCACATCACAAAATTTCAACAATTTCTGACTTCATTTGGTATATTTCGTGCATTTACTTTTTTTTTTTAGCTAGTTGACCCTGAAATTGAAAAGCACTACAAATGAACTCTGAAAATGTTGAAAGTTGGCATGCTATCATCATTTCACCCACATGGCATGTGTTAAAAAGTTGAGAGGGCCACGACAAAAACTGGATGCACTTCGTGTACAAAACGGACAATCTCTCTCGAAGTATCTGGGTTTCGAACGAGAACTCATCTCTTACAAAGGGATTTCCTTTTTTGAACTTATTTGAACTCCATACTTTTTGTGTGTTCAAAATGCACCATTCAAAGGCACATCACAAAATTTCAACAATTTCTGACTTCATTTGGTATATTTCGTGGATTTACTTTTTTTTTTTGAGCTAGTTGACCCTGAAATCAAAAACCACTACAAATGAACTCCGAAAATGTTGAAAGTTGGCATGCTATCATCATTTCAACCACATAGCATGTGTTAAAAAGTTGAGAGGGCTACGACAAAAACTGGATGCACTTCGTGTACAAAACGGACAATCTCTCTCGAAGTATCAGGGTTTCGAACGAGAACTCATCTCTTACAAAGGGATTTCATTTTATTAACGTATTTGAACTCCATACTTTTTGTGTGTTCAAAATGCACCATTCAAAGGCACATCACAAAATTTCAACAATTTCTGACTTCATTTGGTATATTTCGTGCATTTACTTATTTTTTTTGAGCTAGTTGACCCTGAAATCGAAAAGCACTACAAATGAACTCCGAAAATGTTGAAAGTTGGCATGCTATCATCATTTCACCCACATAGCATGTGTTAAAAAGTTGAGAGGGCTACGACAAAAACTGGATGCACTTCGTGTACAAAACGGACAATCTCTCTCGAAGTATCAGGGTTTCGAACGAGAACTCATCTCTTACAAAGGGATTTCATTTTATTAACTTATTTGAACTCCATACTTTTTGTGTGTTCAAAATGCACCATTCAAAGGCACATCACAAAATTTCAACAATTTCTGACTTCATTTGGTATATTTCGTGCATTTACTTATTTTTTTTAGCTAGTTGACCCTGAAATTGAAAAGCACTACAAATGAACTCTGAAAATGTTGAAAGTTGGCATGCTATCATCATTTCACCCACATGGCATGTGTTAAAAAGTTGAGAGGGCCACGACAAAAACTGGATGCACTTCGTGTACAAAACGGACAATCTCTCTCGAAGTATCTGGGTTTCGAACGAGAACTCATCTCTTACAAAGGGATTTCCTTTTTTTGAACTTATTTGAACTCCATACTTTTTGTGTGTTCAAAATGCTCCATTCAAAGGAACATCACAAAATTTCAACAATTTCTGACTTCATTTGGTATATTTCGTGGATTTACTTATTTTTTTTGAGCTAGTTGACCCTGAAATCAAAAACCACTACAAATGAACTCCGAAAATGTTGAAAGTTGGCATGCTATCATCATTTCAACCACATAGCATGTGTTAAAAAGTTGAGAGGGCTACGACAAAAACTGGATGCACTTCGTGTACAAAACGGACAATCTCTCTCGAAGTATCAGGGTTTCGAACGAGAACTCATCTCTTACAAAGGGATTTCATTTTATTAACTTATTTGAACTCCATACTTTTTGTGTGTTCAAAATGCACCATTCAAAGGCACATCACAAAATTTCAACAATTTCTGACTTCATTTGGTATATTTCGTGCATTTACTTATTTTTTTTGAGCTAGTTGACCCTGAAATCGAAAAGCACTACAAATGAACTCCGAAAATGTTGAAAGTTGGCATGCTATCATCATTTCACCCACATAGCATGTGTTAAAAAGTTGAGAGGGCTACGACAAAAACTGGATGCACTTCGTGTACAAAACGGACAATCTCTCTCGAAGTATCAGGGTTTCGAACGAGAACTCATCTCTTACAAAGGGATTTGATTTTATTAACTTATTTGAACTCCATACTTTTTGTGTGTTCAAAATGCACCATTCAAAGGCACATCACAAAATTTCAACAATCTCTGACTTCATTTGGTATATTTCGTGCATTTACTTATTTTTTTTAGCTAGTTGACCCTGAAATTGAAAAGCACTACAAATGAACTCTGAAAATGTTGAAAGTTGGCATGCTATCATCATTTCACCCACATGGCATGTGTTAAAAAGTTGAGAGGGCCACGACAAAAACTGGATGCACTTCGTGTACAAAACGGACAATCTCTCTCGAAGTATCTGGGTTTCGAACGAGAACTCATCTCTTACAAAGGGATTTCCTTTTTTTGAACTTATTTGAACTCCATACTTTTTGTGTGTTCAAAATGCACCATTCAAAGGCACATCACAAAATTTCAACAATTTCTGACTTCATTTGGTATATTTCGTGGATTTACTTTTTTTTTTGAGCTAGTTGACCCTGAAATCAAAAACCACTACAAATGAACTCCGAAAATGTTGAAAGTTGGCATGCTATCATCATTTCAACCACATAGCATGTGTTAAAAAGTTGAGAGGGCTACGACAAAAACTGGATGCACTTCGTGTACAAAACGGACAATCTCTCTCGAAGTATCAGGGTTTCGAACGAGAACTCATCTCTTACAAAGGGATTTCATTTTATTAACTTATTTGAACTCCATACTTTTTGTGTGTTCAAAATGCACCATTCAAAGGCACATCACAAAATTTCAACAATTTCTGACTTCATTTGGTATATTTCGTGCATTTACTTATTTTTTTTGAGCTAGTTGACCCTGAAATCGAAAAGCACTACAAATGAACTCCGAAAATGTTGAAAGTTGGCATGCTATCATCATTTCACCCACATAGCATGTGTTAAAAAGTTGAGAGGGCTACGACAAAAACTGGATGCACTTCGTGTACAAAACGGACAATCTCTCTCGAAGTATCAGGGTTTCGAACGAGAACTCATCTCTTACAAAGGGATTTGATTTTATTAACTTATTTGAACTCCATACTTTTTGTGTGTTCAAAATGCACCATTCAAAGGCACATCACAAAATTTCAACAATCTCTGACTTCATTTGGTATATTTCGTGCATTTACTTATTTTTTTTAGCTAGTTGACCCTGAAATTGAAAAGCACTACAAATGAACTCTGAAAATGTTGAAAGTTGGCATGCTATCATCATTTCACCCACATGGCATGTGTTAAAAAGTTGAGAGGGCCACGACAAAAACTGGATGCACTTCGTGTACAAAACGGACAATCTCTCTCGAAGTATCTGGGTTTCGAACGAGAACTCATCTCTTACAAAGGGATTTCCTTTTTTTGAACTTATTTGAACTCCATACTTTTTGTGTGTTCAAAATGCACCATTCAAAGGCACATCACAAAATTTCAACAATTTCTGACTTCATTTGGTATATTTCGTGGATTTACTTTTTTTTTTTGAGCTAGTTGACCCTGAAATCAAAAACCACTACAAATGAACTCCGAAAATGTTGAAAGTTGGCATGCTATCATCATTTCAACCACATAGCATGTGTTAAAAAGTTGAGAGGGCTACGACAAAAACTGGATGCACTTCGTGTACAAAACGGACAATCTCTCTCGAAGTATCAGGGTTTCGAACGAGAACTCATCTCTTACAAAGGGATTTCATTTTATTAACTTATTTGAACTCCATACTTTTTGTGTGTTCAAAATGCACCATTCAAAGGCACATCACAAAATTTCAACAATTTCTGACTTCATTTGGTATATTTCGTGCATTTACTTTTTTTTTTGAGCTAGTTGACGCTGAAATCGAAAAGCACTACAAATGAACTCCGAAAATGTTGAAAGTTGGCATGCTATCATCATTTCACCCACATAGCATGTGTTAAAAAGTTGAGAGGGCTACGACAAAAACTGGATGCACTTCCTGTACAAAACGGACAATCTCTCTCGAAGTATCAGGGTTTCGAACGAGAACTCATCTCTTACAAAGGGATTTCATTTTATTAACTTATTTGAACTCCATACTTTTTGTGTGTTCAAAATGCACCATTCAAAGGCACATCACAAAATTTCAACAATTTCTGACTTCATTTGGTATATTTCGTGCATTTACTTTTTTTTTGAGCTAGTTAACCCTGCAATTGAAAAGCACTACAAATGAACTCTGAAAATGTTGAAAGTTGGCATGCTATCATCATTTCACCCACATAGCATGTGTTAAAAAGTTGAGAGGGCTACGAAAAAAACTGGATGCACTTCGTGTACAAAACGGACAATCTCTCTCGAAGTATCAGGGTTTCGAACGAGAACTCATCTCTTACAAAGGGATTTCATTTTTTTGAACTTATTTGAACTCCATACTTTTTGTGTGTTCAAAATGCACCATTCAAAGGCACATCACAAAATTTCAACACTTTCTGACTTCATTTGTTATATTTCGTGGATTTACTTTTTTTTTGAGCTAGTTGACCCTGAAATTGAAAAGCACTACAAATGAACTCTGAAAATGTTGAAAGTTGGCATGCTATCATCATTTCACCCACATAGCATGTGTTAAAAAGTTGAGAGGGCCACGACAAAAACTGGATGCACTTCGTGTACAAAACGGACAATCTCTCTCGAAGTATCAGGGTTTCGAACGAGAACTCATCTCTTACAAAGGGATTTCATTTTATTAACTTATTTGAACTCCATACTTTTTGTGTGTTCAAAATGCACCATTCAAAGGCACATCACAAAATTTCAACAATTTCTGACTTCATTTGGTATATTTCGTGCATTTACTTATTTTTTTTGAGCTAGTTGACCCTGAAATCGAAAAGCACTACAAATGAACTCCGAAAATGTTGAAAGTTGGCATGCTATCATCATTTCACCCACATAGCATGTGTTAAAAAGTTGAGAGGGCTACGACAAAAACTGGATGCACTTCGTGTACAAAACGGACAATCTCTCTCGAAGTATCAGGGTTTCGAACGAGAACTCATCTCTTACAAAGGGATTTCATTTTATTAACTTATTTGAACTCCATACTTTTTGTGTGTTCAAAATGCACCATTCAAAGGCACATCACAAAATTTCAACAATTTCTGACTTCATTTGGTATATTTCGTGCATTTACTTTTTTTTTTAGCTAGTTGACCCTGAAATTGAAAAGCACTACAAATGAACTCTGAAAATGTTGAAAGTTGGCATGCTATCATCATTTCACCCACATGGCATGTGTTAAAAAGTTGAGAGGGCCACGACAAAAACTGGATGCACTTCGTGTACAAAACGGACAATCTCTCTCGAAGTATCTGGGTTTCGAACGAGAACTCATCTCTTACAAAGGGATTTCCTTTTTTTGAAATTATTTGAACTCCATACTTTTTGTGTGTTCAAAATGCACCATTCAAAGGCACATCACAAAATTTCAACAATTTCTGACTTCATTTGGTATATTTCGTGGATTTACTTTTTTTTTTGAGCTAGTTGACCCTGAAATCAAAAACCACTACAAATGAACTCCGAAAATGTTGAAAGTTGGCATGCTATCATCATTTCAACCACATAGCATGTGTTAAAAAGTTGAGAGGGCTACGACAAAAACTGGATGCACTTCGTGTACAAAACGGACAATCTCTCTCGAAGTATCAGGGTTTCGAACGAGAACTCATCTCTTACAAAGGGATTTCATTTTATTAACTTATTTGAACTCCATACTTTTTGTGTGTTCAAAATGCACCATTCAAAGGCACATCACAAAATTTCAACAATTTCTGACTTCATTTGGTACATTTCGTGCATTTACTTATTTTTTTTGAGCTAGTTGACGCTGAAATCGAAAAGCACTACAAATGAACTCCGAAAATGTTGAAAGTTGGCATGCTATCATCATTTCACCCACATAGCATGTGTTAAAAAGTTGAGAGGGCTACGACAAAAACTGGATGCACTTCGTGTACAAAACGGACAATCTCTCTCGAAGTATCAGGGTTTCGAACGAGAACTCATCTCTTACAAAGGGATTTCATTTTATTAACTTATTTGAACTCCATACTTTTTGTGTGTTCAAAATGCACCATTCAAAGGCACATCACAAAATTTCAACAATTTCTGACTTCATTTGGTATATTTCGTGCATTTACTTTTTTTTTGAGCTAGTTAACCCTGAAATTGAAAAGCACTACAAATGAACTCTGAAAATGTTGAAAGTTGGCATGCTATCATCATTTCACCCACATAGCATGTGTTAAAAAGTTGAGAGGGCTACGAAAAAAACTGGATGCACTTCGTGTACAAAACGGACAATCTCTCTCGAAGTATCAGGGTTTCGAACGAGAACTCATCTCTTACAAAGGGATTTCATTTTTTTGAACTTATTTGAACTCCATACTTTTTGTGTGTTCAAAATGCACCATTCAAAGGCACATCACAAAATTTCAACACTTTCTGACTTCATTTGTTATATTTCGTGGATTTACTTTTTTTTTGAGCTAGTTGACCCTGAAATTGAAAAGCACTACAAATGAACTCCGAAAATGTTGAAAGTTGGCATGCTATCATCATTTCACCCACATAGCATGTGTTAAAAAGTTGAGAGGGCCACGACAAAAACTGGATGCACTTCGTGTACAAAACGGACAATCTCTCTCGAAGTATCAGGGTTTCGAACGAGAACTCATCTCTTACAAAGGGATTTCATTTTTTTGAACTTATTTGAACTCGATTCTTTTTGTGTGTTCAAAATGCACCATTCAAAGGCACGTCACAAAATTTCACCAATTTCTGACTTCATTTGGTATATTTCGTGGATTTACTTATTTTTTTTGAGCTAGTTGACCCTGAAATCGAAAAGCACTACAAATGAACTCCGAAAATGTTGAAAGTTGGCATGCTATCATCATTTCACCCACATAGCATGTGTTAAAAAGTTGAGAGGGCTACGACAAAAACTGGATGCACTTCGTGTACAAAACGGACAATCTCTCTCGAAGTATCAGGGTTTCGAACGAGAACTCATCTCTTACAAAGGGATTTCATTTTATTAACTTATTTGAACTCCATACTTTTTGTGTGTTCAAAATGCACCATTCAAAGGCACATCACAAAATTTCAACAATTTCTGACTTCATTTGGTATATTTCGTGCATTTACTTTTTTTTTAGCTAGTTGACCCTGAAATTGAAAAGCACTACAAATGAACTCTGAAAATGTTGAAAGTTGGCATGCTATCATCATTTCACCCACATGGCATGTGTTAAAAAG
This sequence comes from Hordeum vulgare subsp. vulgare, assembly GCF_904849725.1. Lineage (NCBI taxonomy): Eukaryota > Viridiplantae > Streptophyta > Magnoliopsida > Poales > Poaceae > Hordeum > Hordeum vulgare. The sequence continues at coordinate 19,266,042 of NC_058518.1, forward strand.
TTGAGAGGGCCACGACAAAAACTGGATGCACTTCGTGTACAAAACGGACAATCTCTCTCGAAGTATCTGGGTTTCGAACGAGAACTCATCTCTTACAAAGGGATTTCCTTTTTTTGAAATTATTTGAACTCCATACTTTTTGTGTGTTCAAAATGCACCATTCAAAGGCACATCACAAAATTTCAACAATTTCTGACTTCATTTGGTATATTTCGTGGATTTACTTTTTTTTTTGAGCTAGTTGACCCTGAAATCAAAAACCACTACAAATGAACTCCGAAAATGTTGAAAGTTGGCATGCTATCATCATTTCAACCACATAGCATGTGTTAAAAAGTTGAGAGGGCTACGACAAAAACTGGATGCACTTCGTGTACAAAACGGACAATCTCTCTCGAAGTATCAGGGTTTCGAACGAGAACTCATCTCTTACAAAGGGATTTCATTTTATTAACTAATTTGAACTCCATACTTTTTGTGTGTTCAAAATGCACCATTCAAAGGCACATCACAAAATTTCAACAATTTCTGACTTCATTTGGTATATTTCGTGCATTTACTTATTTTTTTTGAGCTAGTTGACGCTGAAATCGAAAAGCACTACAAATGAACTCCGAAAATGTTGAAAGTTGGCATGCTATCATCATTTCACCCACATAGCATGTGTTAAAAAGTTGAGAGGGCTACGACAAAAACTGGATGCACTTCGTGTACAAAACGGACAATCTCTCTCGAAGTATCAGGGTTTCGAACGAGAACTCATCTCTTACAAAGGGATTTCATTTTATTAACTTATTTGAACTCCATACTTTTTGTGTGTTCAAAATGCACCATTCAAAGGCACATCACAAAATTTCAACAATTTCTGACTTCATTTGGTATATTTCGTGCATTTACTTTTTTTTTGAGCTAGTTAACCCTGAAATTGAAAAGCACTACAAATGAACTCTGAAAATGTTGAAAGTTGGCATGCTATCATCATTTCACCCACATAGCATGTGTTAAAAAGTTGAGAGGGCTACGAAAAAAACTGGATGCACTTCGTGTACAAAACGGACAATCTCTCTCGAAGTATCAGGGTTTCGAACGAGAACTCATCTCTTACAAAGGGATTTCATTTTTTTGAACTTATTTGAACTCCATACTTTTTGTGTGTTCAAAATGCACCATTCAAAGGCACATCACAAAATTTCAACACTTTCTGACTTCATTTGTTATATTTCGTGGATTTACTTTTTTTTTGAGCTAGTTGACCCTGAAATTGAAAAGCACTACAAATGAACTCCGAAAATGTTGAAAGTTGGCATGCTATCATCATTTCACCCACATAGCATGTGTTAAAAAGTTGAGAGGGCCACGACAAAAACTGGATGCACTTCGTGTACAAAACGGACAATCTCTCTCGAAGTATCAGGGTTTCGAACGAGAACTCATCTCTTACAAAGGGATTTCATTTTTTTGAACTTATTTGAACTCGATTCTTTTTGTGTGTTCAAAATGCACCATTCAAAGGCACGTCACAAAATTTCACCAATTTCTGACTTCATTTGGTATATTTCGTGGATTTACTTATTTTTTTTGAGCTAGTTGACCCTGAAATCGAAAAGCACTACAAATGAACTCCGAAAATGTTGAAAGTTGGCATGCTATCATCATTTCACCCACATAGCATGTGTTAAAAAGTTGAGAGGGCTACGACAAAAACTGGATGCACTTCGTGTACAAAACGGACAATCTCTCTCGAAGTATCAGGGTTTCGAACGAGAACTCATCTCTTACAAAGGGATTTCATTTTATTAACTTATTTGAACTCCATACTTTTTGTGTGTTCAAAATGCACCATTCAAAGGCACATCACAAAATTTCAACAATTTCTGACTTCATTTGGTATATTTCGTGCATTTACTTATTTTTTTGAGCTAGTTGACCCTCAGATTGAAAAGCACTACAAATGAACTCTGGCAATGTTGAAAGTTGGCATGCTATCATCATTTCACCCACATAGCATGTGTTAAAAAGTTCAGAGGGCTACGAAAAAAACTGGATGCACTTCGTGTACAAAACGGACAATCTCTCTCGAAGTATCAGGGTTTCGAACGAGAACTCATCTCTTACAAAGGGATTTCATTTTTTTGAACTTATTTGAACTCCATACTTTTTGTGTGTTCAAAATGCACCATTCAAAGGCACATCACAAAATTTCAACAATTTCTGACTTCATTTGGTATATTTCGTGCATTTACTTATTTTTTTTGAGCTAGTTGACCCTGAAATTGAAAAGCACTACAAATGAACTCTGAAAATGTTGAAAGTTGGCATGCTATCATCATTTCACCCACATAGCATCTGTTAAAAAGTTGAGAGGGCTACGAAAAAAACTGGATGCACTTCGTGTACAAAACGGACAATCTCTCTCGAAGTATCAGGGTTTCGAACGAGAACTCATCTCTTACAAAGGGATTTCATTTTATTAACTTATTTGAACTCCATACTTATTGTGTGTTCAAAATGCACCATTCAAAGGCACATCACAAAATTTCAACAATTTCTGACTTCATTTGGTATATTTCGTGCATTTACTTATTTTTTTGAGCTAGTTGACCCTCAAATTGAAAAGCACTACAACTGAACTCTGAAAATGTTGAAAGTTGGCATGCTATCAACATTTCACCCACATAGCATGTGTTAAAAAGTTGAGATGGCTACGACAAAAACTGGATGCACTTCGTGTACAAAACGGACAATCTCTCTCGAAGTATGAGGGTTTCGTACGAGAACTCGTCTCTTACAAAGGGATTTCATTTTTTGAACTTATTTGAACTCCATACTTTTTGTGTGTTCAAAATGCACCATTCAAAGGCACACCACAAAATTTCAACAATTTCTGACTTCATTTGTTATATTTCGTGGATTTACTTATTTTTTTTGAGCTAGTTGACCCTGAAATTGAAAAGCACTACAAATGAACTCTGAAAATGTTGAAAGTTGGCATTCTATCATCATTTCACCCACATAGCATGTGTTAAAAAGTTGAGAGGGCTACGACAAAAACTGGATGCACTTCGTGTACAAAACGGACAATCTCTCTCGAAGTATCAGGGTTTCGAACGAGAACTCATCTCTTACAAAGGGATTTCATTTTTTAACTTATTTGAACTCCATACTTTTTGTTTGTTCAAAATGCACCATTCAAAGGCACATCACAAAATTTCAACAATTTCTGACTTCATTTGGTATATTTCGTGCATTTACTTTTTTTTTTTAGCTAGTTGACCCTGAAATTGAAAAGCACTACAAATGAACTCTGAAAATGTTGAAAGTTGGCATGCTATCATCATTTCACCCGCATAGCATGTGTTAAAAAGTTGAGAGGGCCACGACAAAAACTGGATGCACTTCGTGTACAAAACGGACAATCTCTCTCGAAGTATCAGGGTTTCGAACGAGAACTCATCTCTTACAAAGGGATTTCATTTTTTTGAACTTATTTGAACTCCATACTTTTTGTGTGTTCAAAATGCACCATTCAAAGGCACATCACAAAATTTCAACAATTTCTGACTTCATTTGGTGTATTTCGTGGATTTACTTATTTTTTTTGAGCTAGTTGACCCTGAAATCAAAAAGCACTACAAATGAACTCCGAAAATGTTGAAAGTTGGCATGCTATCATCATTTCAACCACATAGCATGTGTTAAAAAGTTGAGAGGGCTACGACAAAAACTGGATGCACTTCGTGTACAAAACGGACAATCTCTCTCGAAGTATCAGGGTTTCGAACGAGAACTCATCTCTTACAAAGGGATTTCATTTTATTAAATTATTTGAACTCCATACTTTTTGTGTGTTCAAAATGCACCATTCAAAGGCACATCACAAAATTTCAACAATTTCTGACTTCATTTGGTATATTTCGTGCATTTACTTATTTTTTTTGAGCTAGTTGACCCTGAAATTGAAAAGCACTACAAATGAACTCTTAAAATGTTGAAAGTTGGCATGCTATCATCATTTCACCCACATAGCATGTGTTAAAAAGTTGAGAGAGCTACGACAAAAACTGGATGCACTTCGTGTACAAAACGGACAATCTCTCTCGAAGTTTCAGGGTTTCGAACGAGAACTCATCTCTTACAAAGGGATTTCATTTTTTAACTTATTTGAACTACATACTTTTTGTGTGTTCAAAATGCACCATTCAAAGGCACATCACAAAATTTGAACAATTTCTGACTTCATTTGGTATATTTCGTGCATTTACTTAATTTTTTTTTGAGCTAGTTGACCCTGAAATTGAAAAGCACTACAAATGAACTCTGAAAATGTTGAAAGTTGGCATGCTATCATCATTTCACCCACATAGCATGTGTTAAAAAGTTGAGAGGGCCACGACAAAAACTGGATGCACTTCGTGTACAAAACGGACAATCTCTCTCGAAGTATCAGGGTTTCGAACGAGAACTCATCTCTTACAAAGGGATTTCATTTTTTTAACTTATTTGAACTCGATACTTTTTGTGTGTTCAAAATGAACCATTCAAATGCACATCACAAAATTTCAACAATTTCTGACTTCATTTGGTATATTTCGTGGATTTACTAATTTTTTTTGAGCTAGTTGACCCTGAAATCGAAAAGCACTACAAATGAACTCCGAAAATGTTGAAAGTTGGCATGCTATCATCATTTCACCCACATAGCATGTGTTAAAAAGTTGAGAGGGCTACGACAAAAACTGGATGCACTTCGTGTACAAAACGGACAATCTCTCTCGAAGTATCAGGGTTTCGAACGAGAACTCATTTCTTACATAGGGATTTCATTTTTTTGAACTTATTTGAACTCCATACTTTTTGTGTGTTCAAAATGCACCATTCAAAGGCACATCACAAAATTTCAACAATTTCAGACTTCATGTGGTATATTTCGTGCATTTACTTATTTTTCTGAGCTAGTTGGCCCTGAAATTGAAAAGCACTACAAATGAACTCTGAAAATGTTGAAAGTTGGCATGCTATCATCATTTCACCCACATAGCATGTGTTAAAAAGTTGAGATGGCTACGACAAAAACTGGATGCACTTCGTGTACAAAACGGACAATCTCTCTCGAAGTATGAGGGTTTCGTACGAGAACTCGTCTCTTACAAAGGGATTTCATTTTTTTGAACTTATTTGAACTCCATACTTTTTGTGTGTTCAAAATGCACCATTCAAAGGCACACCACAAAATTTCAACAATTTCTGACTTCATTTGGTATATTTCGTGGATTTACTTTTTTTTTTGAGCTAGTTGACCCTGAAATTGAAAAGCACTACAAATGAACTATGAAAATGTGGAATGTTGGCATGCTATCATAATTTCACCCACCTAGCATGTGTTAAAAAGTTGAGAGGGCTACGACAAAAACTGGATGCACTTCGTGTACAAAACGGACAATATCTCTCGAAGTATCACGGTTTCGAACGAGAACACATCTCTTACAAAGGGATTTATTTTTTGAACTTATTTGAACTCCATACTTTTTGTGTGTTCAAAGTGCACCATTCAAAGGCACATCACAAAATTTGAACAATTTCTGACTTCATTTGGTATATTTCGTGCATTTACTTATTTTTTTTGAGCTAGTTGACCCTGAAATTGAAAAGCACTACAAATGAACTCTGAAAATGTTGAAAGTTGGCATGCTATCATCATTTCACCCACATAGCATGTGTTAAAAGTTGAGAGGGCTACGACAAAAACTGGATGCACTCCGTGGACAAAACGGACAATCTCTCTCGAAGTATGAGGGTTTCGAACGAGAACTCATCCCTTACAAAGGGATTTCATTTTTTTGAACTTATTTGAAATCCATACTTTTTGTGTGTTCAAAATGCACCATTCAAAGGCATATCACAAAATTTCAACAATTTCTGACTTCATTTGGTATATTTATTGGATTTACTTTTTTTGAGCTAGTTGACCCTGAAATTCAAAAGCACTACAACGGAACTGTGAAAATGTTGAAAGTTGGCATGCTATCATCGTTTCACCCACATAGCATGTGTTAAAAAGGTGAGAGGGCTACGACAAAAAACTGGATGCACTTCGTGTACAAAACGGACAATCTCTCTCGAAGTTTCAGGGTTTCGAACGAGAACTCATCTCTTACAAAGGGATTTCATTTTTTAACTTATTTGAACTCCATACTTTTTGTGTGTTCAAAATGCACCATTCAAAGGCACATCACAAAATTTGAACAATTTCTGACTTCATTTGGTATATTTCGTGCATTTACTTAATTTTTTTTTGAGCTAGTTGACCCTGAAATTGAAAAGCACTACAAATGAACTCTGAAAATGTTGAAAGTTGGCATCCTATCATCATTTCACCCACATAGCATGTGTTAAAAAGTTGAGAGGGCTACGACAAAAACTGGATGCACTTCGTGTACAAAACGGACAATCTCTCTCGAAGTATCATGGTTTCGAACGAGAACTCATCTCTTACAAAGGGATTTCATTTTTTTGAACTTATTTGAACTCCATACTTTTTGTGTGTTAAAAATTCACCATTCAAATGCACATCACAAAATTTCAACAATTTCTCACTTCATTTGGTATATTTCGTGGATTTACTTTTTTTTTTGAGCTAGTTGACCCTGAAATTGAAAAGCACTACAAATGAACTATGAAAATGTGGAATGTTGGCATGCTATCATAATTTCACCCACCTAGCATGTGTTAAAAAGTTGAGAGGGCTACGACAAAAACTGGATGCACTTCGTGTACAAAACGGACAATATCTCTCGAAGTATCACGGTTTCGAACGAGAACACATCTCTTACAAAGGGATTTATTTTTTGAACTTATTTGAACTCCATACTTTTTGTGTGTTCAAAGTGCACCATTCAAAGGCACATCACAAAATTTGAACAATTTCTGACTTCATTTGGTATATTTCGTGCATTTACTTAATTTTTTTGAGCTAGTTGACCCTGAAATTGAAAAGCACTACAAATGAACTCTGAAAATGTTGAAAGTTGGCATGCTATCATCATTTCACCCACATAGCATGTGATAAAAGTTGAGAGGGCTACGACAAAAACTGGATGCACTCCGTGGACAAAACGGACAATCTCTCTCGAAGTATGAGGGTTTCGAACGAGAACTCATCCCTTACAAAGGGATTTCATTTTTTTGAACTTATTTGAAATCAATACTTTTTGTGTGTTCAAAATGCACCATTCAAAGGCATATCACAAAATTTCAACAATTTCTGACTTCATTTGGTATATTTATTGGATTTACTTTTTTTGAGCTAGTTGACCCTGAAATTCAAAAGCACTACAACGGAACTGTGAAAATGTTGAAAGTTGGCATGCTATCATCGTTTCACCCACATAGCATGTGTTAAAAAGGTGAGAGGGCTACGACAAAAAACTGGATGCACTTCGTGTACAAAACGGACAATCTCTCTCGAAGTTTCAGGGTTTCGAACGAGAACTCATCTCTTACAAAGGGATTTCATTTTTTAACTTATTTGAACTCCATACTTTTTGTGTGTTCAAAATGCACCATTCAAAGGCATATCACAAAATTTGAACAATTTCTGACTTCATTTGGTATATTTCGTGCATTTACTTAATTTTTTTTTGAGCTAGTTGACCCTGAAATTTAAAAGCACTACTAATGAACTCTGAAAATGTTGAAAGTTGGCATCCTATCATCATTTCACCCACATAGCATGTGTTAAAAAGTTGAGAGGGCTACGACAAAAACTGGATGCACTTCGTGTACAAAACGGACAATCTCTCTCGAAGTATCATGGTTTCGAACGAGAACTCATCTCTTACAAAGGGATTTCATTTTTTTGAACTTATTTGAACTCCATACTTTTTGTGTGTTAAAAATTCACCATTCAAATGCACATCACAAAATTTCAACAATTTCTGACTTCATTTGGTATATTTCGTGGATTTACTTTTTTTTTGAGCTAGTTGACCCTGAAATTGAAAAGCACTACAAATGAACTATGAAAATGTGGAATGTTGGCATGCTATCATAATTTCACCCACCTAGCATGTGTTAAAAAGTTGAGAGGGCTACGACAAAAACTGGATGCACTTCGTGTACAAAACGGACAATATCTCTCGAAGTATCACGGTTTCGAACGAGAACACATCTCTTACAAAGGGATTTATTTTTTGAACTTATTTGAACTCCATACTTTTTGTGTGTTCAAAGTGCACCATTCAAAGGCACATCACAAAATTTGAACAATTTCTGACTTCATTTGGTATATTTCGTGCATTTACTTAATTTTTTTGAGCTAGTTGACCCTGAAATTGAAAAGCACTACAAATGAACTCTGAAAATGTTGAAAGTTGGCATGCTATCATCATTTCACCCACATAGCATGTGTTAAAAGTTGAGAGGGCTACGACAAAAACTGGATGCACTCCGTGGACAAAACGGACAATCTCTCTCGAAGTATGAGGGTTTCGAACGAGAACTCATCCCTTACAAAGGGATTTCATTTTTTTGAACTTATTTGAAATCCATACTTTTTGTGTGTTCAAAATGCACCATTCAAAGGCATATCACAAAATTTCAACAATTTCTGACTTCATTTGGTATATTTATTGGATTTACTTTTTTTGAGCTAGTTGACCCTGAAATTCAAAAGCACTACAACGGAACTGTGAAAATGTTGAAAGTTGGCATGCTATCATCGTTTCACCCACATAGCATGTGTTAAAAAGGTGAGAGGGCTACGACAAAAAACAGGATGCACTTCGTGTACAAAACGGACAATCTCTCTCGAAGTATCAGGGTTTCGAACGAGAACTCATCTCTTACAAAGGGATTTCCTTTTTTAACTTATTTGAACTCTATACTTTTTGTGTGTTCAAAATGCACCATTCAAAGGCACATCACGAAATTTGACTTCATTTGGTATATTTCGTGCATTTACTTTTTTTTTTGAGCTAGTTGACCCTGAAATTGAAAAGCACTACAAATGAACTCTGAAAATGTTGAATTTGGCATGCTATCATCATTTCACCCACATAGCATGTGTTAAAAAGTTGAGAGGGCTACGAAAAAAACTGGATGCACTTCGTGTACAAAACGGACAATCTCTCTCGAAGTATCAGGGTTTCGAACGAGAACTCATCTCTTACAAAGGGATTTCATCTTTTTGAACTTATTTGAACTCCATACTTTTTGTGTGTTCAAAATGCACCATTCAAAGGCACATCACAAAATTTCAACAATTTCCGACTTCATTTGTTATATTTCGTGGATTTACTTTTTTTTGAGCTAGTTGACCCTGAAATTGAAAAGCACTACAAATGAACTCTGAAAATGTTGAAAGTTGGCATGCTATCATCATTTCACCCACATATCATGTGTTAAAAAGTTGAGAGGGCTACGACAAAAAATGGATGCACTTCGTGTACAAAACGGACAATCTCTCTCGAAGTATCACGGTTTCGAACGAGAACTCATCTCTTACAAAGGGATTTCATTTTTTTAACTTATTTGAACTCCATACTTTTTGTGTGTTCAAAATGCACCATTCAAAGGCACATCACAAAATTTCAACAATTTCTGACTTCATTTGGTATATTTCGTGCATTTACTTTTTTTTTGAGCTAGTTGGCCCTGAAATTGAAAAGCACTACAAATGAACTCTGAAAATGTTGAAAGTTGGCATGCTATCATCATTTCACCCAGATAGCATGTGTTAAAAAGTTGAGCTGGCTACGACAAAAACTGGGTGCACTTCGTGTACAAAACGGACAATCTCTCTCGAAGTATGAGGGTTTCGTACGAGAACTCGTCTCTTACAAAGGGATTTCATTTTTTTGAACTTATTTGAACTCCATACTTTTTGTGTGTTCAAAATGCACCATTCAAAGGCACACCACAAAATTTCAACAATTTCTGACTTCATTTGTTATATTTCGTGGATTTACTTTTTTTTTTGAGCTAGTTGACCCTGAAATTGAAAAGCACTACAAATGAACTCTGAAAATGTTGAAAGTTAGCAAGCTATCATCATTTCACCCACATAGCATGTGTTAAAAAGTTGAGAGGGCTACGAGAAAAACTGGATGCACTTCGTGTACAAAACGGACAATCTCTCTCGAAGTTTCAGGGTTTCGAACGAGAACTCATCTCTTACAAAGGGATTTCATTTTTTAACTTATTTGAACTCCGAACTTTTTGTGTGTTCAAAATGCACCATTCAAAGGCACATCACAAAATTTGAACAATTTCTGACTTCATTTGGTATATTTCGTGCATTTACTTAATTTTTTTTGAGCTAGTTGACCCTGAAATTGAAAAGCACTACAAATGAACTCTGAAAATGTTGAAAGTTGGCATCCTATCATCATTTCACCCACATAAAAGGTGTTAAAAAGTTGAGAGGGCTACGACAAAAACTGGATGCACTTCGTGTACAAAACGGACAATCTCTTTCGAAGTATCAGGGTTTCGAACGAGAACTCATCTCTTACAAAGGGATTTCATTTTTTAAACTTATTTGAACTCCATACTTTTTGTGTGTTAAAAATGCACCATTCAAATGCACATCACAAAATTTCAACAATTTCTGACTTCATTTGGTATATTTCGTGGATTTACTTTTTTTTGAGCTAGTTGACCCTGAAATTGAAAAGCACTACAAATGAACTCTGAAAATGTTGAATGTTGGCATGCTATCATAATTTCCCCCACCTAGCATGTGTTAAAAAGTTGAGAGGGCTACGACAAAAACTGGATGCACTTCGTGTACAAAACGGACAATCTCTCTCGAAGTATCAGGGTTTCGAACGAGAACTCATCTCTTACAAAGGGATTTCATTTTTTTGAACTTTTTTGAACTCCATACTTTTTGTGTGTTCAAAATGCACCATTCAAAGGCACATCACAAAATTTCAACACTTTCTGACTTCATTTGTTATATTTCGTGGATTTACTTTTTTTTGAGCTAGTTGGCCCTGAAATTGAAAAGCACTACAAATGAACTCTGAAAATGTTGAAAGTTGGCATGCTATCATCATTTCACCCACATAGCATGTGTTAAAAAGTTGAGAGGGCCACGACAAAAACTGGATGCACTTCGTGTACAAAACGGACAATCTCTCTCGAAGTATCAGGGTTTCGAACGAGAACTCATCTCTTACAAAGGGATTTCATTTTTTTGAACTTATTTGAACTCGATACTTTTTGTGTGTTCAAAATGCACCATTCAAAGGCACGTCACAAAATTTCAACAATTTCTGACTTCATTTGGTATATTTCGTGGATTTACTAATTTTTTTTGAGCTAGTTGACCCTGAAATCGAAAAGCGCTACAAATGAACTCCGAAAATGTTGAAAGTTGGCATGCTATCATCATTTCACCCACATAGCATGTGTTAAAAAGTTGAGAGGGCTACGACAAAAACTGGATGCACTTCGTGTACAAAACGGACAATCTCTCTCGAAGTATCAGGGTTTCGAACGAGAACTCATCTCTTACAAAGGGATTTCATTTTATTAACTTATTTGAACTCCATACTTTTTGTGTGTTCAAAATGCACCATTCAAAGGCACATCACAAAATTTCAACAATTTCTGACTTCATTTGGTATATTTCGTGCATTTACTTTTTTTTTTGAGCTAGTTGACCCTCAAATTGAAAAGCACTACAAATGAACTCTGAAAATGTTGAAAGTTGGCATGCTATCATCATTTCACCCACATAGCATGTGTTAAAAAGTTGAGAGGGCTACGAAAAAAACTGGATGCACTTCGTGTACAAAACGGACAATCTCTCTCGAAGTATCAGGGTTTCGAACAAGAACTCATCTCTTACAAAGGGATTTCATCTTTTTGAACTTATTTGAACTCCATACTTTTTGTGTGTTCAAAATGCACCATTCAAAGGCACATCACAAAATTTCAACAATTTCTGACTTCATTTGGTATATTTCGTGGATTTACTAATTTTTTTTTGAGCTAGTTGACCCTGAAATCGAAAAGCGCTACAAATGAACTCCAAAAATGTTGAAAGTTGGCATGCTATCATCATTTCACCCACATAGCATGTGTTAAAAAGTTGAGAGGGCTACGACAAAAACTGGATGCACTTCGTGTACAAAACGGACAATCTCTCTCGAAGTATCAGGGTTTCGAACGAGAACTCATCTCTTACAAAGGGATTTCATTTTATTAACTTATTTGAACTCCATACTTTTTGTGTGTTCAAAATGCACCATTCAAAGGCACATCACAAAATTTCAACAATTTCTGACTTCATTTGGTATATTTCGTGCATTTACTTATTTTTTTGAGCTAGTTGACCCTCAAATTGAAAAGCACTACAAATGAACTCTGAAAATGTTGAAAGTTGGCATGCTATCATCATTTCACCCACATAGCATGTGTTAAAAAGTTGAGAGGGCTACGAAAAAAACTGGATGCACTTCGTGTACAAAACGGACAATCTCTCTCGAAGTATCAGGGTTTCGAACAAGAACTCATCTCTTACAAAGGGATTTCATCTTTTTGAACTTATTTGAACTCCATACTTTTTGTGTGTTCAAAATGCACCATTCAAAGGCACATCACAAAATTTCAACAATTTCTGACTTCATTTGGTATATTTCGTGGATTTACTAATTTTTTTTTGAGCTAGTTGACCCTGAAATCGAAAAGCGCTACAAATGAACTCCAAAAATGTTGAAAGTTGGCATGCTATCATCATTTCACCCACATAGCATGTGTTAAAAAGTTGAGAGGGCTACGACAAAAACTGGATGCACTTCGTGTACAAAACGGACAATCTCTCTCGAAGTATCAGGGTTTCGAACGAGAACTCATCTCTTACAAAGGGATTTCATTTTATTAACTTATTTGAACTCCATACTTTTTGTGTGTTCAAAATGCACCATTCAAAGGCACATCACAAAATTTCAACAATTTCTGACTTCATTTGGTATATTTCGTGCATTTACTTATTTTTTTGAGCTAGTTGACCCTCAAATTGAAAAGCACTACAAATGAACTCTGAAAATGTTGAAAGTTGGCATGCTATCATCATTTCACCCACATAGCATGTGTTAAAAAGTTGAGAGGGCTACGACAAAAACTGGATGCACTTCGTGTACAAAACGGACAATCTCTCTCGAAGTATCAGGGTTTCGAACGAGAACTCATCTCTTACAAAGGGATTTCATTTTATTAACTTATTTGAACTCCATACTTTTTGTGTGTTCAAAATGCACCATTCAAAGGCACATCACAAAATTTCAACAATTTCTGACTTCATTTGGTATATTTCGTGCATTTACTTATTTTTTTGAGCTAGTTGGCCCTGAAATTGAAAAGCACTACAAATGAACTCTGAAAATGTTGAAAGTTGGCATGCTATCATCATTTCACCCACATAGCATGTGTTAAAAAGTTGAGATGGCTACGACAAAAACTGGATGCACTTCGTGTACAAAACGGACAATCTCTCTCGAAGTATCACGGTTTCGAACGAGAACACATCTCTTACAAAGGGATTTATTTTTTGAACTTATTTGAACTCCATACTTTTTGTGTGTTCAAAGTGCACCATTCAAAGGCACATCACAAAATTTGAACAATTTCTGACTTCATTTGGTATATTTCGTGCATTTACTTATTTTTTTTGAGCTAGTTGACCCTGAAATTGAAAAGCACTACAAATGAACTCTGAAAATGTTGAAAGTTGGCATGCCATCATCATTTCACCCACATAGCATGTGTTAAAAGTTGAGAGGGCTACGACAAAAACTGGATGCACTCCGTGGACAAAACGGACAATCTCTCTCGAAGTATGAGGGTTTCGAACAAGAACTCATCCCTTACAAAGGGATTTCATTTTTTTGAACTTATTTGAAATCCATACTTTTTGTGTGTTCAAAATGCACCATTCAAAGGCATATCACAAAATTTCAACAATTTCTGACTTCATTTGGTATATTTATTGGATTTACTTTTTTTGAGCTAGTTGACCCTGAAATTCAAAAGCACTACAACGGAACTGTGAAAATGTTGAAAGTTGGCATGCTATCATCGTTTCACCCACATAGCATGTGTTAAAAAGGTGAGAGGGCTACGACAAAAAACTGGATGCACTTCGTGTACAAAACGGACAATCTCTCTCGAAGTATCAGGGTTTCGAACGAGAACTCATCTCTTACAAAGGGATTTCCTTTTTTAACTTATTTGAACTCTATACTTTTTGTGTGTTCAAAATGCACCATTCAAAGGCACATCACAAAATTTCAACAATTTCTGACTTCATTTGGTATATTTCGTGCATTTACTTTTTTTTTTGAGCTAGTTGACCCTGAAATTGAAAAGCACTACAAATGAACTCTGAAAATGTTGAATTTGGCATGCTATCATCATTTCACCCACATGGCATGTGTTAAAAAGTTGAGAGGGCTACGAAAAAAACTGGATGCACTTCGTGTACAAAACGGACAATCTCTCTCGAAGTATCAGGGTTTCGAACAAGAACTCATCTCTTACAAAGGGATTTCATCTTTTTGAACTTATTTGAACTCCATACTTTTTGTGTGTTCAAAATGCACCATTCAAAGGCACATCACAAAATTTCAACAATTTCTGACTTCATTTGGTATATTTCGTGGATTTACTAATTTTTTTTTGAGCTAGTTGACCCTGAAATCGAAAAGCGCTACAAATGAACTCCAAAAATGTTGAAAGTTGGCATGCTATCATCATTTCACCCACATAGCATGTGTTAAAAAGTTGAGAGGGCTACGACAAAAACTGGATGCACTTCGTGTACAAAACGGACAATCTCTCTCGAAGTATCAGGGTTTCGAACGAGAACTCATCTCTTACAAAGGGATTTCATTTTATTAACTTATTTGAACTCCATACTTTTTGTGTGTTCAAAATGCACCATTCAAAGGCACATCACAAAATTTCAACAATTTCTGACTTCATTTGGTATATTTCGTGCATTTACTTATTTTTTTGAGCTAGTTGACCCTCAAATTGAAAAGCACTACAAATGAACTCTGAAAATGTTGAAAGTTGGCATGCTATCATCATTTCACCCACATAGCATGTGTTAAAAAGTTGAGAGGGCTACGACAAAAACTGGATGCACTTCGTGTACAAAACGGACAATCTCTCTCGAAGTATCAGGGTTTCGAACGAGAACTCATCTCTTACAAAGGGATTTCATTTTATTAACTTATTTGAACTCCATACTTTTTGTGTGTTCAAAATGCACCATTCAAAGGCACATCACAAAATTTCAACAATTTCTGACTTCATTTGGTATATTTCGTGCATTTACTTATTTTTTTGAGCTAGTTGGCCCTGAAATTGAAAAGCACTACAAATGAACTCTGAAAATGTTGAAAGTTGGCATGCTATCATCATTTCACCCACATAGCATGTGTTAAAAAGTTGAGATGGCTACGACAAAAACTGGATGCACTTCGTGTACAAAACGGACAATCTCTCTCGAAGTATGAGGGTTTCCTACGAGAACTCGTCTCTTACAAAGGGATTTCATTTTTTTGAACTTATTTGAACTCCATACTTTTTGTGTGTTCAAAATGCACCATTCAAAGGCACACCACAAAATTTCAACAATTTCTGACTTCATTTGTTATATTTCGTGGATTTACTTTTTTTTGAGCTAGTTGACCCTGAAATTGAAAAGCACTACAAATGAACTCTGAAAATGTTGACAGTTGGCATGCTATCATCATTTCACCCACATAGCATGTGTTAAAAAGTTGAGAGGGCTACGACAAAAACTGGATGCACTTCGTGTACAAAACGACAATCTCTCTCGAAGTTTCAGGGTTTCGAACGAGAACTCATCTCTTACAAAGGGATTTCATTTTTTAACTTATTTGAACTCCATACTTTTTGTGTGTTCAAAATGCACCATTCAAAGGCACATCACAAAATTTGAACAATTTCTGACTTCATTTGGTATATTTCGTGCATTTACTTAAAAAAATTTTGAGCTAGTTGACCCTGAAATTGAAAAGCACTACAAATGAACTCTGAAAATGTTGAAAGTTGGCATCCTATCATCATTTCACCCACATAGCATGTGTTAAAAAGTTGAGAGGGCTACGACAAAAACTGGATGCACTTCGTGTACAAAACGGACAATCTCTCTAGAAGTATCATGGTTTCGAACGAGAACTCATCTCTTACAAAGGGATTTCATTTTTTTGAACTTATTTGAACTCCATACTTTTTGTGTGTTAAAAATGCACCATTCAAATGCACATCACAAATTTCAACAATTTCTGACTTCATTTGGTATATTCCGTGGATTTACTTTTTTTTTGAGCTAGTTGACCCTGAAATTGAAAAGCACTACAAATGAACTCTGAAAATGTTGAATGTTGGCATGCTATCATAATTTCACCCACCTAGCATGTGTTAAAAAGTTGAGAGGGCTACGACAAAAACTGGATGCACTTCGTGTACAAAACGGACAATCTCTCTCGAAGTATCACGGTTTCGAACGAGAACACATCTCTTACAAAGGGATTTATTTTTTGAACTTATTTGAACTCCATACTTTTTGTGTGTTCAAAGTGCACCATTCAAAGGCACATCACAAAATTTGAACAATTTCTGACTTCATTTGGTATATTTCGTGCATTTACTTATTTTTTTTGAGCTAGTTGACCCTGAAATTGAAAAGCACTACAAATGAACTCTGAAAATGTTGAAAGTTGGCATGCCATCATCATTTCACCCACATAGCATGTGTTAAAAGTTGAGAGGGCTACGACAAAAACTGGATGCACTCCGTGGACAAAACGGACAATCTCTCTCGAAGTATGAGGGTTTCGAACAAGAACTCATCCCTTACAAAGGGATTTCATTTTTTTGAACTTATTTGAAATCCATACTTTTTGTGTGTTCAAAATGCACCATTCAAAGGCATATCACAAAATTTCAACAATTTCTGACTTCATTTGGTATATTTATTGGATTTACTTTTTTTGAGCTAGTTGACCCTGAAATTCAAAAGCACTACAACGGAACTGTGAAAATGTTGAAAGTTGGCATGCTATCATCGTTTCACCCACATAGCATGTGTTAAAAGGGTGAGAGGGCTACGACAAAAAACTGGATGCACTTCGTGTACAAAACGGACAATCTCTCTCGAAGTATCAGGGTTTCGAACGAGAACTCATCTCTTACAAAGGGATTTCCTTTTTTAACTTATTTGAACTCTATACTTTTTGTGGGTTCAAAATGCACCATTCAAAGGCACATCACAAAATTTCAACAATTTCTGACTTCATTTGGTATATTTCGTGCATTTACTTTTTTTTTTGAGCTAGTTGACCCTGAAATTGAAAAGCACTACAAATGAACTCTGAAAATGTTGAATTTGGCATGCTATCATCATTTCACCCACATGGCATGTGTTAAAAAGTTGAGAGGGCTACGAAAAAAACTGGATGCACTTCGTGTACAAAACGGACAATCTCTCTCGAAGTATCAGGGTTTCGAACAAGAACTCATCTCTTACAAAGGGATTTCATCTTTTTGAACTTATTTGAACTCCATACTTTTTGTGTGTTCAAAATGCACCATTCAAAGGCACATCACAAAATTTCAACAATTTCTGACTTCATTTGGTATATTTCGTGGATTTACTTTTTTTGAGCTAGTTGACCCTGAAATTGAAAAGCACTACAAATGAACTCTGAAAATGTTGAAAGTTGGCATGCTATCATCATTTCACCCACATAGCATGTGTTAAAAGTTGAGAGGGCTACGACAAAAACTGGATGCACTCCGTGGACAAAACGGACAATCTCTCTCGAAGTATGAGGGTTTCGAACAAGAACTCATCCCTTACAAAGGGATTTCATTTTTTTGAACTTATTTGAAATCCATACTTTTTGTGTGTTCAAAATGCACCATTCAAAGGCATATCACAAAATTTCAACAATTTCTGACTTCATTTGGTATATTTATTGGATTTACTTTTTTTGAGCTAGTTGACCCTGAAATTCAAAAGCACTACAACGGAACTGTGAAAATGTTGAAAGTTGGCATGCTATCATCGTTTTACCCACATAGCATGTGTTAAAAAGGTGAGAGGGCTACGACAAAAAACTGGATGCACTTCGTGTACAAAACGGACAATCTCTCTCGAAGTATCAGGGTTTCGAACGAGAACTCATCTCTTACAAAGGGATTTCCTTTTTTAACTTATTTGAACTCTATACTTTTTGTGTGTTCAAAATGCACCATTCAAAGGCACATCACAAAATTTCAACAATTTCTGACTTCATTTGGTATATTTCGTGCATTTACTTTTTTTTTTGAGCTAGTTGACCCTGAAATTGAAAAGCACTACAAATGAACTCTGAAAATGTTGAATTTGGCATGCTATCATCATTTCACCCACATGGCATGTGTTAAAAAGTTGAGAGGGCTACGAAAAAAACTGGATGCACTTCGTGTACAAAACGGACAATCTCTCTCGAAGTATCAGGGTTTCGAACAAGAACTCATCTCTTACAAAGGGATTTCATCTTTTTGAACTTATTTGAACTCCATACTTTTTGTGTGTTCAAAATGCACCATTCAAAGGCACATCACAAAATTTCAACAATTTCTGACTTCATTTGTTATATTTCGTGGATTTACTTTTTTTGAGCTAGTTGACCCTGAAATTGAAAAGCACTACAAATGAACTCTGAAAATGTTGAAAGTTGGCATGCTATCATCATTTCACCCACATAGCATGTGTTAAAAAGTTGAGAGGGCTACGACAAAAACTGGATGCACTTCGTGTACAAAACGGACAATCTCTCTCGAAGTATCAGGGTTTCGAACGAGAACTCATCTCTTACAAAGGGATTTCATTTTTTTAACTTATTTGAACTTCGTACTTTTTGTGTGTTCAAAATGCACCATTCAAAGGCACATCACAAAATTTCAACAATTTCTGACTTCATTTGGTATATTTCGTGCATTTACTTATTTTTTTGAGCTAGTTGGCCCTGAAATTGAAAAGCACTACAAATGAACTCTGAAAATGTTGAAAGTTGGCATGCTATCATCATTTCACCCACATAGCATGTGTTAAAAAGTTGAGATGGCTACGACAAAAACTGGATGCACTTCGTGTACAAAACGGACAATCTCTCTCGAAGTATGAGGGTTTCATACGAGAACTCGTCTCTTATAAAGGGATTTCATTTTTTTGAACTTATTTGAACTCCATACTTTTTGTGTGTTCAAAATGCACCATTCAAAGGCACACCACAAAATTTCAACAATTTCTGACTTCTTTTGTTATATTTCGTGGATTTACTTTTTTTTTTGAGCTAGTTGACCCTGAAATTGAAAAGCACTACAAATGAACTCTGAAAATGTTGAAAGTTGGCATGCTATCATCATTTCACCCACATAGCATGTGTATAAAAGTTGAGAGGGCTACGACAAAAACTGGATGCACTTCGTGGAGAAAACGGACAATCTCTCTCGAAGTTTCAGGGTTTCGAACGAGAACTCATCTCTTACAAAGGGATTTCATTTTTTAACTTATTTGAACTCCATACTTTTTGTGTGTTAAAAATGCACCATTCAAAGGCACATCACAAAATTTGAACAATTTCTGACTTCATTTGGTATATTTCGTGCATTTACTTAATTTTTTTTTGAGCTAGTTGACCCTGAAATTGAAAAGCACTACAAATGAACTCTGAAAATGTTGAAAGTTGGCATCCTATCATCATTTCACCCACATAGAAGGTGTTAAAAAGTTGAGAGGGCTACGACAAAAACTGGATGCACTTCGTGTACAAAACGGACAATCTCTCTCGAAGTATCAGGGTTTCGAACGAGAACTCATCTCTTACAAAGGGATTTCATTTTTTTAAACTTATTTGAACTCCATACTTTTTGTGTGTTAAAAATGCACCATTCAAATGCACATCACAAAATTTCAACAATTTCTGACTTCATTTGGTATATTCCGTGGATTTACTTTTTTTTTGAGCTAGTTGACCCTGAAATTGAAAAGCACTACAAATGAACTCTGAAAATGTTGAATGTTGGCATGCTATCATAATTTCACCCACCTAGCATGTGTTAAAAAGTTGAGAGGGCTACGACAAAAACTGGATGCACTTCGTGTACAAAACGGACAATCTCTCTCGAAGTATCACGGTTTCGAACGAGAACACATCTCTGACAAAGGGATTTATTTTTTGAACTTATTTGAACTCCATACTTTTTGTGTGTTCAAAGTGCACCATTCAAAGGCACATCACAAAATTTGAACAATTTCTGACTTCATTTGGTATATTTCGTGCATTTACTTATTTTTTTTGAGCTAGTTGACCCTGAAATTGAAAAGCACTACAAATGAACTCTGAAAATGTTGAAAGTTGGCATGCCATCATCATTTCACCCACATAGCATGTGTTAAAAGTTGAGAGGGCTACGACAAAAACTGGATGCACTCCGTGGACAAAACGGACAATCTCTCTCGAAGTATGAGGGTTTCGAACAAGAACTCATCCCTTACAAAGGGATTTCATTTTTTTGAACTTATTTGAAATCCATACTTTTTGTGTGTTCAAAATGCACCATTCAAAGGCATATCACAAAATTTCAACAATTTCTGACTTCATTTGGTATATTTATTGGATTTACTTTTTTTGAGCTAGTTGACCCTGAAATTCAAAAGCACTACAACGGAACTGTGAAAATGTTGAAAGTTGGCATGCTATCATCGTTTCACCCACATAGCATGTGTTAAAAAGGTGAGAGGGCTACGACAAAAAACTGGATGCACTTCGTGTACAAAACGGACAATCTCTCTCGAAGTATCAGGGTTTCGAACGAGAACTCATCTCTTACAAAGGGATTTCCTTTTTTAACTTATTTGAACTCTATACTTTTTGTGTGTTCAAAATGCACCATTCAAAGGCACATCACAAAATTTCAACAATTTCTGACTTCATTTGGTATATTTCGTGCATTTACTTTTTTTTTGAGCTAGTTGACCCTGAAATTGAAAAGCACTACAAATGAACTCTGAAAATGTTGAATTTGGCATGCTATCATCATTTCACCCACATGGCATGTGTTAAAAAGTTGAGAGGGCTACGAAAAAAACTGGATGCACTTCGTGTACAAAACGGACAATCTCTCTCGAAGTATCAGGGTTTCGAACAAGAACTCATCTCTTACAAAGGGATTTCATCTTTTTGAACTTATTTGAACTCCATACTTTTTGTGTGTTCAAAATGCACCATTCAAAGGCACATCACAAAATTTCAACAATTTCTGACTTCATTTGTTATATTTCGTGGATTTACTTTTTTTGAGCTAGTTGACCCTGAAATTGAAAAGCACTACAAATGAACTCTGAAAATGTTGAAAGTTGGCATGCTATCATCATTTCACCCACATAGCATGTGTTAAAAAGTTGAGAGGGCTACGACAAAAACTGGATGCACTTCGTGTACAAAACGGACAATCTCTCTCGAAGTATCAGGGTTTCGAACGAGAACTCATCTCTTACAAAGGGATTTCATTTTTTTAACTTATTTGAACTCCGTACTTTTCGTGTGTTCAAAATGCACCATTCAAAGGCACATCACAAAATTTCAACAATTTCTGACTTCATTTGGTATATTTCGTGCATTTACTTATTTTTTTGAGCTAGTTGGCCCTGAAATTGAAAAGCACTACAAATGAACTCTGAAAATGTTGAAAGTTGGCATGCTATCATCATTTCACCCACATAGCATGTGTTAAAAAGTTGAGATGGCTACGACAAAAACTGGATGCACTTCGTGTACAAAACGGACAATCTCTCTCGAAGTATGAGGGTTTCGTACGAGAACTCGTCTCTTATAAAGGGATTTCATTTTTTTGAACTTATTTGAACTCCATACTTTTTGTGTGTTCAAAATGCACCATTCAAAGGCACACCACAAAATTTCAACAACTTCTGACTTCTTTTGTTATATTTCGTGGATTTACTTTTTTTTTTGAGCTAGTTGACCCTGAAATTGAAAAGCACTAAAAATGAACTCTGAAAATGTTGAAAGTTGGCATGCTATCATCATTTCACCCACATAGCATGTGTTAAAAAGTTGAGAGGGCTACGACAAAAACTGGATGCACTTCGTGTACAAAACGGACAATCTCTCTCGAAGTTTCAGGGTTTCGAACGAGAACTCATCTCTTACAAAGGGATTTCATTTTTTAACTTATTTGAACTCCATACTTTTTGTGTGTTCAAAATGCACCATTCAAAGGCACATCACAAAATTTGAACAATTTCTGACTTCATTTGGTATATTTCGTGCATTTACTTAATTTTTTTTTGAGCTAGTTGACCCTGAAATTGAAAAGCACTACAAATGAACTCTGAAAATGTTGAAAGTTGGCATCCTATCATCATTTCACCCACATAGAAGGTGTTAAAAAGTTGAGAGGGCTACGACAAAAACTGGATGCACTTCGTGTACAAAACGGACAATCTCTCTCGAAGTATCAGGGTTTCGAACGAGAACTCATCTCTTACAAAGGGATTTCATTTTTTTAAACTTATTTGAACTCCATACTTTTTGTGTGTTAAAAATGCACCATTCAAATGCACATCACAAAATTTCAACAATTTCTGACTTCATTTGGTATATTTCGTGGATTTACTTTTTTTTGAGCTAATTGACCCTGAAATTGAAAAGCACTACAAATGAACTCTGAAAATGTTGAATGTTGGCATGCTATCATAATTTCACCCACCTAGCATGTGTTAAAAAGTTGAGAGGGCTACAACAAAGACTGGATGCACTTCGTGTACAAAACGGACAATCTCTCTCGAAGTATCACGGTTTCGAACGAGAACACATCTCTTACAAAGGGATTTCATTTTTTGAACTTATTTGAACTCCATACTTTTTGTGTGTTCAAAGTGCACCATTCAAAGGCACATCACAAAATTTGAATAATTTTTGACTTCATTTGGTATATTTCGTGCATTTACTTATTTTTTTGAGCTAGTTGACCCTGAAATTGAAAAGCACTACAAATGAACTCTGAAAATGTTGAAAGTTGGCATGCTATCATCATTTCACCCACATAGCATGTGTTAAAAGTTGAGAGGGCTACGAAAGAAACTGGATGCACTCCATGGACAAAACGGACAATCTCTCTCGAAGTATGAGGGTTTCGAACGAGAACTCATCCCTTACAAAGGGATTTCATTTTTTTGAACTTATTTGAAATCCATACTTTTTGTGTGTTCAAAATGCACCATTCAAAGGCATATCACAAAATTTCAACAATTTCTGACTTCATTTGGTATATTTATTGGATTTACTTTTTTTGAGCTAGTTGACCCTGAAATTCAAAAGCACTACAACGGAACTGTGGAAATGTTGAAAGTTGGCATGCTATCATCGTTTCACCCACATAGCATGTGTTAAAAAGGTGAGAGGGCTACGACAAAAAACTGGATGCACTTCGTGTACAAAACGGACAATCTCTCTCGAAGTATCAGGGTTTCGAACGAGAACTCATCTCTTACAAAGGGATTTCCCTTTTTAACTTATTTGAACTCTATACTTTTTGTGTGTTCAAAATGCACCATTCAAAGGCACATCACAAAATTTCAACAATTTCTGACTTCATTTGGTATATTTCGTGCATTTACTTATTTTTTTGAGCTAGTTGACCCTGAAATTGAAAAGCACTACAAATGAACTCTGAAAATGTTGAAAGTTGGCATGCTATCATCATTTCACCCACATAGCATGTGTTAAAAGTTGAGAGGGCTACGAAAGAAACTGGATGCACTCCATGGACAAAACGGACAATCTCTCTCGAAGTATGAGGGTTTCGAACGAGAACTCATCCCTTACAAAGGGATTTCATTTTTTTGAACTTATTTGAAATCCATACTTTTTGTGTGTTCAAAATGCACCATTCAAAGGCATATCACAAAATTTCAACAATTTCTGACTTCATTTGGTATATTTATTGGATTTACTTTTTTTGAGCTAGTTGACCCTGAAATTCAAAAGCACTACAACGGAACTGTCGAAATGTTGAAAGTTGGCATGTTATCATCGTTTCACCCACATAGCATGTGTTAAAAAGGTGAGAGGGCTACGACAAAAAACTGGATGCACTTCGTGTACAAAACGGACAATCTCTCTCGAAGTATCAGGGTTTCGAACGAGAACTCATCTCTTACAAAGGGATTTCCCTTTTTAACTTATTTGAACTCTATACTTTTTGTGTGTTCAAAATGCACCATTCAAAGGCACATCACAAAATTTCAACAATTTCTGACTTCATTTGGTATATTTCGTGCATTTACTTATTTTTTTTTGAGCTAGTTGACCCTGAAATTGAAAAGCACTACAAATGAGCTCTGAAAATGTTGAATTTGGCATGCTATCATCATTTCACCCACATAGCATGTGTTAAAAAGTTGAGAGGGCTACGAAAAAAACTGGATGCACTTCGTGTACAAAACGGACAATCTCTCTCGAAGTATCAGGGTTTCGAACGAGAACTCATCTCTTACAAAGGGATTTCATCTTTTTGAACTTATTTGAACTCCATACTTTTTGTGTGTTCAAAATGCACCATTCAAAGGCACATCACAAAATTTCAACAATTTCTGACTTCATTTGTTATATTTCGTGGATTTAGTTTTTTTTGAGCTAGGTGACCCTGAAATTGAAAAGCACTACAAATGAACTCTGAAAATGTTGAAAGTTGGCGTGCTATCATCATTTCACCCACATAGCATGTGTTAAAAAGTTGAGAGGGCTACGACAAAAACTGGATGCACTTCGTGTACAAAACGGACAATCTCTCTCGAAGTATCAGGGTTTCGAACGAGAACTCATCTCTTACAAAGGGATTTCATTTTTTTAAACTTATTTGAACTCCATACTTTTTGTGTGTTAAAAATGCACCATTCAAATGCACATCACAAAATTTCAACAATTTCTGACTTCATTTGGTATATTTCGTGGATTTACTTTTTTTTGAGCTAATTGACCCTGAAATTGAAAAGCACTACAAATGAACTCTGAAAATGTTGAATGTTGGCATGCTATCATAATTTCACCCACCTAGCATGTGTTAAAAAGTTGAGAGGGCTACAACAAAGACTGGATGCACTTCGTGTACAAAACGGACAATCTCTCTCGAAGTATCACGGTTTCGAACGAGAACACATCTCTTACAAAGGGATTTCATTTTTTGAACTTATTTGAACTCCATACTTTTTGTGTGTTCAAAGTGCACCATTCAAAGGCACATCACAAAATTTGAATAATTTTTGACTTCATTTGGTATATTTCGTGCATTTACTTATTTTTTTGAGCTTGTTGACCCTGAAATTGAAAAGCACTACAAATGAACTCTGAAAATGTTGAAAGTTGGCATGCTATCATCATTTCACCCACATAGCATGTGTTAAAAGTTGAGAGGGCTACGAAAGAAACTGGATGCACTCCATGGACAAAACGGACAATCTCTCTCGAAGTATGAGGGTTTCGAACGAGAACTCATCCCTTACAAAGGGATTTCATTTTTTTGAACTTATTTGAAATCCATACTTTTTGTGTGTTCAAAATGCACCATTCAAAGGCATATCACAAAATTTCAACAATTTCTGACTTCATTTGGTATATTTATTGGATTTACTTTTTTTGAGCTAGTTGACCCTGAAATTCAAAAGCACTACAACGGAACTGTGGAAATGTTGAAAGTTGGCATGCTATCATCGTTTCACCCACATAGCATGTGTTAAAAAGGTGAGAGGGCTACGACAAAAAACTGGATGCACTTCGTGTACAAAACGGACAATCTCTCTCGAAGTATCAGGGTTTCGAACGAGAACTCATCTCTTACAAAGGGATTTCCCTTTTTAACTTATTTGAACTCTATACTTTTTGTGTGTTCAAAATGCACCATTCAAAGGCACATCACAAAATTTCAACAATTTCTGACTTCATTTGGTATATTTCGTGCATTTACTTATTTTTTTTTGAGCTAGTTGACCCTGAAATTGAAAAGCACTACAAATGAGCTCTGAAAATGTTGAATTTGGCATGCTATCATCATTTCACCCACATAGCATGTGTTAAAAAGTTGAGAGGGCTACGAAAAAAACTGGATGCACTTCGTGTACAAAACGGACAATCTCTCTCGAAGTATCAGGGTTTCGAACGAGAACTCATCTCTTACAAAGGGATTTCATCTTTTTGAACTTATTTGAACTCCATACTTTTTGTGTGTTCAAAATGCACCATTCAAAGGCACATCACAAAATTTCAACAATTTCTGACTTCATTTGTTATATTTCGTGGATTTAGTTTTTTTTGAGCTAGGTGACCCTGAAATTGAAAAGCACTACAAATGAACTCTGAAAATGTTGAAAGTTGGCGTGCTATCATCATTTCACCCACATAGCATGTGTTAAAAAGTTGAGAGGGCTACGACAAAAACTGGATGCACTTCGTGTACAAAACGGACAATCTCTCTCGAAGTATCAGGGTTTCGAACGAGAACTCATCTCTTACAAAGGGATTTCATTTTTTTAAACTTATTTGAACTCCATACTTTTTGTGTGTTAAAAATGCACCATTCAAATGCACATCACAAAATTTCAACAATTTCTGACTTCATTTGGTATATTTCGTGGATTTACTTTTTTTTGAGCTAATTGACCCTGAAATTGAAAAGCACTACAAATGAACTCTGAAAATGTTGAATGTTGGCATGCTATCATAATTTCACCCACCTAGCATGTGTTAAAAAGTTGAGAGGGCTACAACAAAGACTGGATGCACTTCGTGTACAAAACGGACAATCTCTCTCGAAGTATCACGGTTTCGAACGAGAACACATCTCTTACAAAGGGATTTCATTTTTTGAACTTATTTGAACTCCATACTTTTTGTGTGTTCAAAGTGCACCATTCAAAGGCACATCACAAAATTTGAATAATTTTTGACTTCATTTGGTATATTTCGTGCATTTACTTATTTTTTTGAGCTAGTTGACCCTGAAATTGAAAAGCACTACAAATGAACTCTGAAAATGTTGAAAGTTGGCATGCTATCATCATTTCACCCACATAGCATGTGTTAAAAGTTGAGAGGGCTACGAAAGAAACTGGATGCACTCCATGGACAAAACGGACAATCTCTCTCGAAGTATGAGGGTTTCGAACGAGAACTCATCCCTTACAAAGGGATTTCATTTTTTTGAACTTATTTGAAATCCATACTTTTTGTGTGTTCAAAATGCACCATTCAAAGGCATATCACAAAATTTCAACAATTTCTGACTTCATTTGGTATATTTATTGGATTTACTTTTTTTGAGCTAGTTGACCCTGAAATTCAAAAGCACTACAACGGAACTGTGGAAATGTTGAAAGTTGGCATGCTATCATCGTTTCACCCACATAGCATGTGTTAAAAAGGTGAGAGGGCTACGACAAAAAACTGGATGCACTTCGTGTACAAAACGGACAATCTCTCTCGAAGTATCAGGGTTTCGAACGAGAACTCATCTCTTACAAAGGGATTTCCCTTTTTAACTTATTTGAACTCTATACTTTTTGTGTGTTCAAAATGCACCATTCAAAGGCACATCACAAAATTTCAACAATTTCTGACTTCATTTGGTATATTTCGTGCATTTACTTATTTTTTTGAGCTAGTTGACCCTGAAATTGAAAAGCACTACAAATGAACTCTGAAAATGTTGAAAGTTGGCATGCTATCATCATTTCACCCACATAGCATGTGTTAAAAGTTGAGAGGGCTACGAAAGAAACTGGATGCACTCCATGGACAAAACGGACAATCTCTCTCGAAGTATGAGGGTTTCGAACGAGAACTCATCCCTTACAAAGGGATTTCATTTTTTTGAACTTATTTGAAATCCATACTTTTTGTGTGTTCAAAATGCACCATTCAAAGGCATATCACAAAATTTCAACAATTTCTGACTTCATTTGGTATATTTATTGGATTTACTTTTTTTGAGCTAGTTGACCCTGAAATTCAAAAGCACTACAACGGAACTGTGGAAATGTTGAAAGTTGGCATGCTATCATCGTTTCACCCACATAGCATGTGTTAAAAAGGTGAGAGGGCTACGACAAAAAACTGGATGCACTTCGTGTACAAAACGGACAATCTCTCTCGAAGTATCAGGGTTTCGAACGAGAACTCATCTCTTACAAAGGGATTTCCCTTTTTAACTTATTTGAACTCTATACTTTTTGTGTGTTCAAAATGCACCATTCAAAGGCACATCACAAAATTTCAACAATTTCTGACTTCATTTGGTATATTTCGTGCATTTACTTATTTTTTTTTGAGCTAGTTGACCCTGAAATTGAAAAGCACTACAAATGAGCTCTGAAAATGTTGAATTTGGCATGCTATCATCATTTCACCCACATAGCATGTGTTAAAAAGTTGAGAGGGCTACGAAAAAAACTGGATGCACTTCGTGTACAAAACGGACAATCTCTCTCGAAGTATCAGGGTTTCGAACGAGAACTCATCTCTTACAAAGGGATTTCATCTTTTTGAACTTATTTGAACTCCATACTTTTTGTGTGTTCAAAATGCACCATTCAAAGGCACATCACAAAATTTCAACAATTTCTGACTTCATTTGTTATATTTCGTGGATTTAGTTTTTTTTGAGCTAGTTGACCCTGAAATTGAAAAGCACTACAAATGAACTCTGAAAATGTTGAAAGTTGGCGTGCTATCATCATTTCACCCACATAGCATGTGTTAAAAAGTTGAGAGGGCTACGACAAAAACTGGATGCACTCCGTGTACTAAACGGACAATCTCTCTCGAAGTATCAGGGTTTCGAACGAGAACTCATCTCTTACAAAGGGATTTCATTTTTTAAAACTTATTTGAACTCCATACTTTTTGTGTGTTAAAAATGCACCATTCAAATGCACATCACAAAATTTCAACAATTTCTGACTTCATTTGGTATATTTCGTGGATTTACTTTTTTTTGAGCTAATTGACCCTGAAATTGAAAAGCACTACAAATGAACTCTGAAAATGTTGAATGTTGGCATGCTATCATAATTTCACCCACCTAGCATGTGTTAAAAAGTTGAGAGGGCTACGACAAATACTGGATGCACTTCGTGTACAAAACGGACAATCTCTCTCGAAGTATCACGGTTTCGAACGAGAACACATCTCTTACAAAGGGATTTCATTTTTTGAACTTATTTGAACTCCATACTTTTTGTGTGTTCAAAGTGCACCATTCAAAGGCACATCACAAAATTTGAATAATTTCTGACTTCATTTGGTATATTTCGTGCATTTACTTATTTTTTTTGAGCTAGTTGACCCTGAAATTGAAAAGCACTACAAATGAACTCTGAAAATGTTGAAAGTTGGCATGCTATCATCATTTCACCCACATAGCATGTGTTAAAAGTTGAGAGGGCTACGACAAAAACTGGATGCACTCCGTGGACAAAACGGACAATCTCTCTCGAAGTATGAGGGTTTCGAACGAGAACTCATCCCTTACAAAGGGATTTCATTTTTTTGAACTTATTTGAAATCCATACTTTTTGTGTGTTCAAAATGCACCATTCAAAGGCATATCACAAAATTTCAACAATTTCTGACTTCATTTGGTATATTTATTGGATTTACTTTTTTTGAGCTAGTTGACCCTGAAATTCAAAAGCACTACAACGGAACTGTGGAAATGTTGAAAGTTGGCATGCTATCATCGTTTCACCCACATAGCATGTGTTAAAAAGGTGAGAGGGCTACGACAAAAAACTGGATGCACTTCGTGTACAAAACGGACAATCTCTCTCGAAGTATCAGGGTTTCGAACGAGAACTCATCTCTTACAAAGGGATTTCCCTTTTTAACTTATTTGAACTCTATACTTTTTGTGTGTTCAAAATGCACCATTCAAAGGCACATCACAAAATTTCAACAATTTCTGACTTCATTTGGTATATTTCGTGCATTTACTTATTTTTTTTTTTGAGCTAGTTGACCCTGAAATTGAAAAGCACTACAAATGAGCTCTGAAAATGTTGAATTTGGCATGCTATCATCATTTCACCCACATAGCATGTGTTAAAAAGTTGAGAGGGCTACGAAAAAAACTGGATGCACTTCGTGTACAAAACGGACAATCTCTCTCGAAGTATCAGGGTTTCGAACGAGACCTCATCTCTTACAAAGGGATTTCATCTTTTTGAACTTATTTGAACTCCATACTTTTTGTGTGTTCAAAATGCACCATTCAAAGGCACATCACAAAATTTCAACAATTTCTGACTTCATTTGTTATATTTCGTGGATTTAGTTTTTTTTGAGCTAGGTGACCCTGAAATTGAAAAGCACTACAAATGAACTCTGAAAATGTTGAAAGTTGGCGTGCTATCATCATTTCACCCACATAGCATGTGTTAAAAAGTTGAGAGGGCTACGACAAAAACTGGATGCACTCCGAGTACTAAACGGACAATCTCTCTCGAAGTATCAGGGTTTCGAACGAGAACTCATCTCTTACAAAGGGATTTCATTTTTTTAAACTTATTTGAACTCCATACTTTTTGTGTGTTAAAAATGCACCATTCAAATGCACATCACAAAATTTCAACAATTTCTGACTTCATTTGGTATATTTCGTGGATTTACTTTTTTTTGAGCTAATTGACCCTGAAATTGAAAAGCACTACAAATGAACTCTGAAAATGTTGAATGTTGGCATGCTATCATAATTTCACCCACCTAGCATGTGTTAAAAAGTTGAGAGGGCTACGACAAATACTGGATGCACTTCGTGTACAAAACGGACAATCTCTCTCGAAGTATCACGGTTTCGAACGAGAACACATCTCTTACAAAGGGATTTCATTTTTTGAACTTATTTGAACTCCATACTTTTTGTGTGTTCAAAGTGCACCATTCAAAGGCACATCACAAAATTTGAATAATTTCTGACTTCATTTGGTATATTTCGTGCATTTACTTATTTTTTTTGAGCTAGTTGACCCTGAAATTGAAAAGCACTACAAATCAACTCTGAAAATGTTGAAAGTTGGCATGCTATCATCATTTCACCCACATAGCATGTGTTAAAAGTTGAGAGGGCTACGACAAAAACTGGATGCACTCCGTGGACAAAACGGACAATCTCTCTCGAAGTATGAGGGTTTCGAACGAGAACTCATCCCTTACAAAGGGATTTCATTTTTTTGAACTTATTTGAAATCCATACTTTTTGTGTGTTCAAAATGCACCATTCAAAGGCATATCACAAAATTTCAACAATTTCTGACTTCATTTGGTATATTTATTGGATTTACTTTTTTTGAGCTAGTTGACCCTGAAATTCAAAAGCACTACAACGGAAATGTGGAAATGTTGAAAGTTGGCATGCTATCATCGTTTCACCCACATAGCATGTGTTAAAAAGGTGAGAGGGCTACGACAAAAAACTGGATGCACTTCGTGTACAAAACGGACAATCTCTCTCGAAGTATCAGGGTTTCGAACGAGAACTCATCTCTTACAAAGGGATTTCCCTTTTTAACTTATTTGAACTCTATACTTTTTGTGTGTTCAAAATGCACCATTCAAAGGCACATCACAAAATTTCAACAATTTCTGACTTCATTTGGTATATTTCGTGCATTTACTTATTTATTTTTTTGAGCTAGTTGACCCTGAAATTGAAAAGCACTACAAATGAGCTCTGAAAATGTTGAATTTGGCATGCTATCATCATTTCACCCACATAGCATGTGTTAAAAAGTTGAGAGGGCTACGAAAAAAACTGGATGCACTTCGTGTACAAAACGGACAATCTCTCTCGAAGTATCAGGGTTTCGAACGAGACCTCATCTCTTACAAAGGGATTTCATCTTTTTGAACTTATTTGAACTCCATACTTTTTGTGTGTTCAAAATGCACCATTCAAAGGCACATCACAAAATTTCAACAATTTCTGACTTCATTTGTTATATTTCGTGGATTTAGTTTTTTTTGAGCTAGGTGACCCTGAAATTGAAAAGCACTACAAATGAACTCTGAAAATGTTGAAAGTTGGCGTGCTATCATCATTTCACCCACATAGCATGTGTTAAAAAGTTGAGAGGGCTACGACAAAAACTGGATGCACTCCGAGTACTAAACGGACAATCTCTCTCGAAGTATCAGGGTTTCGAACGAGAACTCATCTCTTACAAAGGGATTTCATTTTTTTAAACTTATTTGAACTCCATACTTTTTGTGTGTTAAAAATGCACCATTCAAATGCACATCACAAAATTTCAACAATTTCTGACTTCATTTGGTATATTTCGTGGATTTACTTTTTTTGAGCTAATTGACCCTGAAATTGAAAAGCACTACAAACGAACTCTGAAAATGTTGAATGTTGGCATGCTATCATAATTTCACCCACCTAGCATGTGTTAAAAAGTTGAGAGGGCTACGACAAAGACTGGATGCACTTCGTGTACAAAACGGACAATCTCTCTCGAAGTATCACGGTTTCGAACGAGAACACATCTCTTACAAAGGGATTTCATTTTTTGAACTTATTTGAACTCCATACTTTTTGTGTGTTCAAAGTGCACCATTCAAAGGCACATCACAAAATTTGAATAATTTCTGACTTCATTTGGTATATTTCGTGCATTTACTTTTTTTTTTGAGCTAGTTGACCCTGAAATTGAAAAGCACTACAAATGAACTCTGAAAATGTTGAAAGTTGGCATGCTATCATCATTTCACCCACATAGCATGTGTTAAAAGTTGAGAGGGCTACGACAAAAACTGGATGCACTCCGTGGACAAAACGGACAATCTCTCTCGAAGTATGAGGGTTTCGAACGAGAACTCATCCCTTACAAAGGGATTTCATTTTTTTGAACTTATTTGAAATCCATACTTTTTGTGTGTTCAAAATGCACCATTCAAAGGCATATCACAAAATTTCAACAATTTCTGACTTCATTTGGTATATTTATTGGATTTACTTTTTTTGAGCTAGTTGACCCTGAAATTCAAAAGCACTACAACGGAAATGTGGAAATGTTGAAAGTTGGCATGCTATCATCGTTTCACCCACATAGCATGTGTTAAAAAGGTGAGAGGGCTACGACAAAAAACTGGATGCACTTCGTGTACAAAACGGACAATCTCTCTCGAAGTATCAGGGTTTCGAACGAGAACTCATCTCTTACAAAGGGATTTCCCTTTTTAACTTATTTGAACTCTATACTTTTTGTGTGTTCAAAATGCACCATTCAAAGGCACATCACAAAATTTCAACAATTTCTGACTTCATTTGGTATATTTCGTGCATTTACTTATTTATTTTTTTGAGCTAGTTGACCCTGAAATTGAAAAGCACTACAAATGAGCTCTGAAAATGTTGAATTTGGCATGCTATCATCATTTCACCCACATAGCATGTGTTAAAAAGTTGAGAGGGCTACGAAAAAAACTGGATGCACTTCGTGTACAAAACGGACAATCTCTCTCGAAGTATCAGGGTTTCGAACGAGACCTCATCTCTTACAAAGGGATTTCATCTTTTTGAACTTATTTGAACTCCATACTTTTTGTGTGTTCAAAATGCACCATTCAAAGGCACATCACAAAATTTCAACAATTTCTGACTTCATTTGTTATATTTCGTGGATTTAGTTTTTTTTGAGCTAGGTGACCCTGAAATTGAAAAGCACTACAAATGAACTCTGAAAATGTTGAAAGTTGGCGTGCTATCATCATTTCACCCACATAGCATGTGTTAAAAAGTTGAGAGGGCTACGACAAAAACTGGATGCACTCCGAGTACTAAACGGACAATCTCTCTCGAAGTATCAGGGTTTCGAACGAGAACTCATCTCTTACAAAGGGATTTCATTTTTTTAAACTTATTTGAACTCCATACTTTTTGTGTGTTAAAAATGCACCATTCAAATGCACATCACAAAATTTCAACAATTTCTGACTTCATTTGGTATATTTCGTGGATTTACTTTTTTTTGAGCTAATTGACCCTGAAATTGAAAAGCACTACAAACGAACTCTGAAAATGTTGAATGTTGGCATGCTATCATAATTTCACCCACCTAGCATGTGTTAAAAAGTTGAGAGGGCTACGACAAAGACTGGATGCACTTCGTGTACAAAACGGACAATCTCTCTCGAAGTATCACGGTTTCGAACGAGAACACATCTCTTACAAAGGGATTTCATTTTTTGAACTTATTTGAACTCCATACTTTTTGTGTGTTCAAAGTGCACCATTCAAAGGCACATCACAAAATTTGAATAATTTCTGACTTCATTTGGTATATTTCGTGCATTTACTTTTTTTTTGAGCTAGTTGACCCTGAAATTGAAAAGCACTACAAATGAACTCTGAAAATGTTGAAAGTTGGCATGCTATCATCATTTCACCCACATAGCATGTGTTAAAAGTTGAGAGGGCTACGACAAAAACTGGATGCACTCCGTGGACAAAACGGACAATCTCTCTCGAAGTATGAGGGTTTCGAACGAGAACTCATCCCTTACAAAGGGATTTCATTTTTTTGAACTTATTTGAAATCCATACTTTTTGTGTGTTCAAAATGCACCATTCAAAGGCATATCACAAAATTTCAACAATTTCTGACTTCATTTGGTATATTTATTGGATTTACTTTTTTTGAGCTAGTTGACCCTGAAATTCAAAAGCACTACAACGAAAATGTGGAAATGTTGAAAGTTGGCATGCTATCATCGTTTCACCCACATAGCATGTGTTAAAAAGGTGAGAGGGCTACGACAAAAAACTGGATGCACTTCGTGTACAAAACGGACAATCTCTCTCGAAGTATCAGGGTTTCGAACGAGAACTCATCTCTTACAAAGGGATTTCCCTTTTTAACTTATTTGAACTCTATACTTTTTGTGTGTTCAAAATGCACCATTCAAAGGCACATCACAAAATTTCAACAATTTCTGACTTCATTTGGTATATTTCGTGCATTTACTTATTTATTTTTTTGAGCTAGTTGACCCTGAAATTGAAAAGCACTACAAATGAGCTCTGAAAATGTTGAATTTGGCATGCTATCATCATTTCACCCACATAGCATGTGTTAAAAAGTTGAGAGGGCTACGAAAAAAACTGGATGCACTTCGTGTACAAAACGGACAATCTCTCTCGAAGTATTAGGGTTTCGAACGAGACCTCATCTCTTACAAAGGGATTTCATCTTTTTGAACTTATTTGAACTCCATACTTTTTGTGTGTTCAAAATGCACCATTCAAAGGCACATCACAAAATTTCAACAATTTCTGACTTCATTTGTTATATTTCGTGGATTTAGTTTTTTTTGAGCTAGGTGACCCTGAAATTGAAAAGCACTACAAATGAACTCTGAAAATGTTGAAAGTTGGCGTGCTATCATCATTTCACCCACATAGCATGTGTTAAAAAGTTGAGAGGGCTACGACAAAAACTGGATGCACTCCGTGTACTAAACGGACAATCTCTCTCGAAGTATCAGGGTTTCGAACGAGAACTCATCTCTTACAAAGGGATTTCATTTTTTTAAACTTATTTGAACTCCATACTTTTTGTGTGTTAAAAATGCACCATTCAAATGCACATCACAAAATTTCAACAATTTCTGACTTCATTTGGTATATTTCGTGGATTTACTTTTTTTTGAGCTAATTGA
The DNA here is from genome assembly GCF_904849725.1 of Hordeum vulgare subsp. vulgare. Taxonomy (NCBI): domain Eukaryota; kingdom Viridiplantae; phylum Streptophyta; class Magnoliopsida; order Poales; family Poaceae; genus Hordeum; species Hordeum vulgare. The sequence continues at coordinate 19,301,864 of NC_058518.1, forward strand.
CCCTGAAATTGAAAAGCACTACAAACGAACTCTGAAAATGTTGAATGTTGGCATGCTATCATAATTTCACCCACCTAGCATGTGTTAAAAAGTTGAGAGGGCTACGACAAAGACTGGATGCACTTCGTGTACAAAACGGACAATCTCTCTCGAAGTATCACGGTTTCGAACGAGAACACATCTCTTACAAAGGGATTTCATTTTTTGAACTTATTTGAACTCCATACTTTTTGTGTGTTCAAAGTGCACCATTCAAAGGCACATCACAAAATTTGAATAATTTCTGACTTCATTTGGTATATTTCGTGCATTTACTTTTTTTTTTGAGCTAGTTGACCCTGAAATTGAAAAGCACTACAAATGAACTCTGAAAATGTTGAAAGTTGGCATGCTATCATCATTTCACCCACATAGCATGTGTTAAAAGTTGAGAGGGCTACGACAAAAACTGGATGCACTCCGTGGACAAAACGGACAATCTCTCTCGAAGTATGAGGGTTTCGAACGAGAACTCATCCCTTACAAAGGGATTTCATTTTTTTGAACTTATTTGAAATCAATACTTTTTGTGTGTTCAAAATGCACCATTCAAAGGCATATCACAAAATTTCAACAATTTCTGACTTCATTTGGTATATTTATTGGATTTACTTTTTTTGAGCTAGTTGACCCTGAGATTCAAAAGCACTACAACGGAACTGTGGAAATGTTGAAAGTTGGCATGCTATCATCGTTTCACCCACATAGCATGTGTTAAAAAGGTGAGAGGGCTACGACAAAAAACTGGATGCACTTCGTGTACAAAACGGACAATCTCTCTCGAAGTATCAGGGTTTCGAACGAGAACTCATCTCTTACAAAGGGATTTCCCTTTTTAACTTATTTGAACTCCATACTTTTTGTGTGTTCAAAATGCACCATTCAAAGGCACATCACAAAATTTCAACAATTTCTGACTTCATTTGTTATATTTCCTGGATTTAGTTTTTTTTGAGCTAGGTGACCCTGAAATTCAAAAGCACTACAAATGAACTCTGAAAACGTTGAAAGTTGGCGTGCTGTCATCATTTCACCCACATAGCATGTGTTAAAAAGTTGAGAGGGCTACGACAAAAACTGGATGCACTTCGTGTACAAAACGGACAATCTCTCTCGAAGTATCAGGGTTTCGAACGAGAACTCATCTCTTACAAAGGGATTTCATTTTTTGAACTTATTTGAACTCCATACTTTTTGTGTGTTCAAAATGCACCATTCAAAGGAACATCACAAAATTTGAACAATTTCTGACTTCATTTGGTATATTTCGTGCATTTACTTAGTTTTTTTTTGAGCTAGTTGACCCTGAAATTGAAAAGCACTACAAATGAACTCTGAAAATGTTGAAAGTTGGCATCCTATCATCATTTCACCCACATAGAAGGTGTTAAAAAGTTGAGAGGGCTACCACAAAAACTGGATGCACTTCGTGTACAAAACGGACAATCTCTCTCGAAGTATCAGGGTTTCGAACGAGAACTCATCTCTTACAAAGGGATTTCATTTTTTTAAACTTATTTGAACTCCATACTTTTTGTGTGTTAAAAATGCACCATTCAAATGCACATCACAAAATTTCAACAATTTCTGACTTCATTTGGTATATTTCATGGATTTACTTTTTTTTGAGCTAATTGACCCTGAAATTGAAAAGCACTACAAATGAACTCTGAAAATGTTGAATGTTGGCATGCTATCATAATTTCACCCACCTAGCATGTGTTAAAAAGTTGAGAGGGCTACGACAAAAACTGGATGCACTTCGTGTACAAAACGGACAATCTCTCTCGAAGTATCACGGTTTCGAACGAGAACACATCTCTTACAAAGGGATTTCATTTTTTGAACTTATTTGAACTCCATACTTTTTGTGTGTTCAAAGTGCACCATTCAAAGGCACATCACAAAATTTGAACAATTTCTGACTTCATTTGGTATATTTCGTGCATTTACTTTTTTTTTTTTGAGCTAGTTGACCCTGCAATTGAAAAGCACTACAAATGAACTCTGAAAATGTTGAAAGTTGGCATGCTATCATCATTTCACCCACATAGCATGTGTTAAAAGTTGAGAGGGCTACGACAAAAACTGGATGCACTCCGTGTACAAAACGGACAATCTCTCTCGAAGTATGAGGGTTTCGATAGAGAACTCATCTCTTACAAAGGGATTTCATTTTTTTGAACTTATTTGAACTCCATACTTTTTGTGTGTTCAAAAGGCACCATTCAAAGGCACATCACAAAATTTCAACAATTTCTGACTTCATTTGGTATATTTCGTGGATTTACTTTTTTTGAGCTAGTTGACCCTGAAATTCAAAAGCACTACAATGGAACTGTGAAAATGTTGAAAGTTGGCATGCTATCATCGTTTCACCCACATAGCATGTGTTAAAAACTTGAGAGGGCTACGACAAAAACTGGATGCACTTCGTGTACAAAACGGACAATCTCTCTCGAAGTATCAGGGTTTCGAACGAGAACTCATCTCTTACAAAGGGATTTCCTTTTTTAACTTATTTGAACTCCATACTTTTTGTGTGTTAAAAATGCACCATTCAAAGGCACATCACAAAATTTCAACAATTTCTGACTTCATTTGGTATATTTCGTGCATTTAATTATTATTTTTTTGAGCTAGTTGACCCTGAAATTGAAAAGCACTACAAATGAACTTTGAAAATGTTGAATTTGGCATGCTATCATCATTTCACCCACATAGCATGTGTTAAAAAGTAGAGAGGGCTACGACAAAAACTGGATGCACTTCGTGTACAAAACGGACAATCTCTCTCGAAGTTTCAGGGTTTCGAACGAGAACTCATCTCTTACAAAGGGATTTCATTTTTTAACTTATTTGAACTCCATAGTTTTTGTGTGTTCAAAATGCACCATTCAAAGGCACATCACAAAATTTCAACAATTTCTGACTTCATTTGGTATATTTCGTGCATTTACTTAATTTTTTTTTAGCTAGTTGACCCTGAAATTGAAAAGCACTACAAATGAACTCTGAAAATGTTGAAAGTTGGCATCCTATCATCATTTCACCCACATAGAAGGTGTTAAAAAGTTGAGAGGGCTACGACAAAAACTGGATGCACTTCGTGTACAAAACGGACAATCTCTCTCGAAGTATCAGGGTTTCGAACGAGAACTCATCTCTTACAAAGGGATTTCATTTTTTAAAACTTATTTGAACTCCATACTTTTTGTGTGTTAAAAATGCACCATTCAAATGCACATCACAAAATTTCAACAATTTCTGACTTCATTTGGTATATTTCGTGGATTTACTTTTTTTGAGCTAGTTGACCCTGAAATTGAAAAGCACTACAAATGAACTCTGAAAATGTTGAATGTTGGCATGCTATCATAATTTCACCCACCTAGCATGTGTTAAAAAGTTGAGAGGGCTACGACAAAAACTGGATGCACTTCGTGTACAAAACGGACAATCTCTCTCGAAGTATCACGGTTTCGAACGAGAACACATCTCTTACAAAGGGATTTCATTTTTTGAACTTATTTGAACTCCATACTTTTTGTGTGTTCAAAGTGCACCATTCAAAGGCACATCACAAAATTTGAACAATTTCTGACTTCATTTCGTATATTTCGTGCATTTACTTATTTTTTTTGAGCTAGTTGACCCTGAAATTGAAAAGCACTACAAATGAACTCTGAAAATGTTTAAAGTTGGCATGCTATCATCATTTCACCCACATAGCATGTGTTAAAAGTTGAGAGGGCTACGACAAAAACTGGATGCACTCCGTGTACAAAACGGACAATCTCTCTCGAAGTATGAGGGTTTCGAACGAGAACTCATCTCTTACAAAGGGATTTCATTTTTTTGAACTTATTTGAACTCCATACTTTTTCTGTGTTCAAAATGCACCATTCAAAGGCACATCACAAAATTTCAACAATTTCTGACTTCATTTGGTATATTTCGTGGATTTACTTTTTTTGAGCTAGTTGCCCCTGAAATTCAAAAGCACTACAATGGAACTGTGAAAATGTTGAAAGTTGGCATGCTATCATCGTTTCACCCACATAGCATGTGTTAAAAAGTTGAGAGGGCTACGACAAAAACTGGATGCACTTCGTGTACAAAACGGACAATCTCTCTCGAAGTATCAGGGTTTCGAACGAGAACTCATCTCTTACAAAGGGATTTCCTTTTTTAACTTATTTGAACTCCATACTTTTTGTGTGTTCAAAATGCACCATTCAAAGGCACATCACAAAATTGCAACAATTTCTGACTTCATTTGGTATATTTCGTGCATTTACTTATTTTTTTTGAGCTAGTTGACCCTGAAATTGAAAAGCACTACAAATAAACTCTGAAAATGTTGAAAGTTGGCATGCTATCATCATTTCACCCACATAGCATGTGTTAAAAAGTTGAGAGGGCTACGAAAAAAACTGGATGCACTTCGTGTACAAAACGGACAATCTCTCTCGAAGTATCAGGGTTTCGAACGTGAACTCATCTCTTACAAAGGGATTTCATTTTTTTGAACTTATTTGAACTCCATACTTTTTGTGTGTTCAAAATGCACCATTCAAAGGCACATCACAAAATTTCAACAATTTCTGACTTCATTTGTTATATTTCGTGGATTTACTTTTTTTTGAGCTAGTTGACCCTGAAATTGAAAAGCACTACAAATGAACTCTGAAAATGTTGAAAGTTGGCATGCTATCATCATTTCACCCACATAGCATGTGTTAAAAAGTTGAGAGGGCTACGACAAAAACTGGATGCACTTCGTGTACAAAACGGACAATCTCTCTCGAAGTATGAGGGTTTCGAACGAGAACTCATCTCTTACAAAGGGATTTCATTTTTTTAACTTATTTGAACTCCATACTTTTTGTGTGTTCAAAATGCACCATTCAAAGGCACATCACAAAATTTCAACAATTTCTGACTTCATTTGGTATATTTCGTGCATTTACTTTTTTTTTAGCGAGTTGACCCTGAAATTGAAAAGCACTGCAAATGAACTCTGAAAATATTGAAAGTTGGCATGCTATCATCATTTCACCCACATAGCATGTGTTAAAAAGTTGAGAGGGCCACGACAAAAACTGGATGCACTTCGTGTACAAAACGGACAATCTCTCTCGAAGTATCACGGTTTCGAACGAGAACTCACTCTTACAAAGGGATTTCATTTTTTTGAACTTATTTGAACTCCATACTTTTTGTGTGTTAAAAATGCACCATTCAAAGGCACATCACAAAATTTCAACAATTTCTGACTTCATTTGGTATATTTCGTGGATTTACTTATTTTTTTGAGCTAGTTGACCCTGAAATCGAAAAGCACTACAAATGAACTCCGAAAATGTTGAAAGTTGGCATGCTATCATCATTTCACCCACATAGCATGTGTTAAAAAGTTGAGAGGGATACGACAAAAACTGGATGCACTTCGTGTACAAAACCGACAATCTCTCTCGAAGTATCAGGGTTTCGAACGAGAACTCATCTCTTACAAAGGGATTTCATTTTTTTAAATTATTTGAACTCCATACTTTTTGTTTGTTCACAATGTACTACTCAAAGGCACATCACAAAATTTCAACAATTTCTGACTTTATTTGGTATATTTCGTGCATTTACTTATTTTTTTTGAGCTAGTTGACCCTCAAATTGAAAAGCACTACAGCTGAACTCTAAAAATGTTGAAAGTTGGCATGCTATCATCATTTCACCCACATAGCATGTGTTAAAAAGTTGAGAGGGCTACGACAAAAAATGGATGCACTTCGTGTACAAAACGGACAGTCTCTCTCAAAGTGTGAGGGTTTCGAACGAGAACTCATCTCTTACAAAGGGATTTCATTTTTTTGAACTTATTTGAACTCCATACTTTTTGTGTGTTCAAAATGCACCATTCAAAGGCACACCACAAAATTTCAACAATTTCGGACTTCATTTGTTATATTTCGTGGATTTACTTACTTGTTTTGAGATAGTTGACCCTCAAATTGAAAAGCACTACAAATGAACTCTGAAAATGTTGAAAGTTGGCATGCTATCATCATTTCACCCACATAGCATGTGTTAAAAAGTTGAGAGGGCTACGACAAAAACTGGATGCACTTCGTGTACAAAACAGACAATCTCTCTCGATGTTTCAGGGTTTCGAACGAGAACTCGTCTCTTACAAAGGGATTTCATTTTTTAACTTATTTGAACTCCATACTTTTTGTGTGTTCAAAATGCACCATTCAAAGGCACATCACAAAATTTGAACAATTTCTGACTTCATTTGGTATATTTCGTGCATTTACTTATTTTTTTTGAGCTAGTTGACCCTGAAATTGAAAAGCACTACAAATGAACTGTGAAAATGTTGAAAGTTGGCATCCTATCATCATTTCACCCACATAGCACGTGTTAAAAACTTGAGAGGGCTACGACAAAAACTGGATGCACTTCGTGTACAAAACGGACAATCTCTCTCGAAGTATCAGGGATTCGAACGAGAACTCATCTCTTACAAAGGGATTTCATTTTTTAACTTATTTGAACTCCATACTTTTTGTGTGTTAAAAATGCACCATTCAAATGCACATCACAAAATTTCAACAATTTCTGACTTCATTTGGTATATTTCGTGGATTTACTTTTTTTTTTGAGCTAGTTGACCCTGAAATTGAAAAGCACTACAAATGAACTCTGAAAATGTTGAATGTTGGCATGCTATCATAATTTCACCCACCTAGCATGTGTTAAAAAGTTGAGAGGGCTACGACAAAAACTGGATGCACTTCGTGTACAAAACGGACAATCTCTCTCGAAGTATCAGGGTTTCGAACGAGAACTCATCTCTTACCAACGGATTTCATTTTTTGAACTTATTTGAACTCCATACTTTTTGTGTGTTCAAAATGCACCATTCAAAGGCACATCACAAAATTTGAACAATTTCTAACTTCATTTGGTATATTTCGTGCATTTACTTATTTTTTTTGAGCTAGTTGACCCTGATATTGAAAAGCACTACAAATGAACTCTGAAAATGTTGAAAGTTGGCATGCTATCATCATTTCACCCACATAGCATGTGTTAAAAAGTTGAGAGGGCTACGACAAAAACTGGATGCACTCCGTGTACAAAACGGACAATCTCTCTCGAAGTATGAGGGTTTCGAACGAGAACTCATCTCTTACAAAGGGATTTCATTTTTTTGAACTTATTTGAACTCCATACTTTTTGTGTGTTCAAAATGCACCATTTAAAGGCACATCACAAAATTTCAACAATTTCTGACTTCATTTGGTATATTTCGTGGATTTACTTTTTTTTGAGCTAGTTGACCCCGAAATTCAAAAGCACTACAACGGAACTGTGAAAATCTTGAAAGTTGGCATGCTATCATCATTTCACCCACATAGCATGTGTTAAAAAGTTGAGAGGGCTACGACAAAAACTGGATGCACTTCGTGTACAAAACGGATAATCTCTCTCGAAGTATCAGGGTTTCGAACGAGAACTCATCTCTTACAAAGGGATTTCCTTTTTTAACTTATTTGAACTCCATACTTTTTGTGTGTTCAAAATGCACCATTCAAAGGCACATCAAAAAATTTCAACAATTTCTGACTTCATTTGGTATATTTCGTGCATTTACTTATTTTTTTTGAGCTAGTTGACCCTGAAATTGAAAAGCACTACAAATGAACTGTGAAAATGTTGAAAGTTGGCATGCTATCATCATTTCACCCACATAGCATGTGTTAAAAAGTTGAGAGGGCTACGACAAAAACTGGATGCACTTCGTGTACAAAACGGACAATCTCTCTCGAAGTATGAGGGTTTCGAACGAGAACTCATCTCTTACAAAGGGATTTCATTTTTTTGAACTTATTTGAACTCCAAACATTTTGTGTGTTCAAAATGCACCATTCAAAGGCACATCACAAAATTTCAAAAATTTCTGACTTCATTTGTTATATTTCGTGGATTTACTTTTTTTTTGAGCTAGTTGACCCTGAAATTGAAAAGCACTACAAATGAACTCTGAAAATGTTGAAAGTTGGCATCCTATCATCATTTCACCCACATAGAATGTGTTAAAAAGTTGAGAGGGCTACGACAAAAACTGAATGCACTTCGTGTACAAAACGGACAATCTCTCTCGAAGTATGAGGGTTTCGAACGAGAACTCATCTCTTACAAAGGAATTTCATTTTTTGAACTTATTTGAACTCCATTCTTTTTGTGTGTTAAAAATGCACCATTCAAATGCACATCACAAAATTTCAACAATTTCTGACTTCATTTGGTATATTTCGTGGATTTACTTTTTTTTGAGCTAGTTGACCCTGAAATTGAAAAGCACTACAAATGAACTCTGAAAATGTTGAAAGTTGGCATGCTATCATAATTTCACCCACCTAGCATGTGTTAAAAAGTTGAGAGGGCTACGACAAAAACTGGATGCACTTCGTGTACAAAACGGACAATCTCTCTCGTAGTATCAGGGTTTCGAACGAGAACTCATCTCTTACAAAGGGATTTCATTTTTTGAACTTATTTGAACTCCATTCTTTTTGTGTGTTAAAAATGCACCATTCAAATGCACATCACAAAATTTCAACAATTTCTGACTTCATTTGGTATATTTCGTGGATTTACTTTTTTTTGAGCTAGTTGACCCTGAAATTGAAAAGCACTACAAATGAACTCTGAAAATGTTGAAAGTTGGCATGCTATCATAATTTCACCCACCTAGCATGTGTTAAAAAGTTGAGAGGGCTACGACAAAAACTGGATGCACTTCGTGTACAAAACGGACAATCTCTCTCGTAGTATCAGGGTTTCGAACGAGAACTCATCTCTTACAAAGGGATTTCATTTTTTGAACTTATTTGAACTCCATACTTTTTGTGTGTTCAAAATGCACCATTAAAAGGCACATCACAAAATTTGAACAATTTCTGACTTCATTTGGTATATTTCGTGCATTTACTTTTTTTTTGAGCTAGTTGACCCTGAAATTGAAAAGCACTACAAATGAACTCTGAAAATGTTGAAAGTTGGCATGCTATCATCATTTCACCCACATAGCATGTGTTAAAAAGTTGAGAGGGCTACGACAAAAACTGGATGCACTCCGTGTACAAAACGGACAATCTCTCTCGAAGTATGAGGGTTTCGAACGAGAACTCATCTCTTACAAAGGGATTTCATTTTTTTATCTTATTTGAACTCCATACTTTTTGTTTGTTCAAAATGTACTACTCAAAGGCACATCACAAAATTTCAACAATTTCTGACTTTATTTGGTATATTTCGTGCATTTACTTATTTGTTTTGAGCTAGTTGACCCTCAAATTGAAAAGCACTACACATGAACTCTAAAAATGTTGAAAGTTGGCATGCTATCATCATTTCACCCACATAGCATGTGTTAAAAAGTTGAGAGGGCTACAACAAAAACTGGATGCACTTCGTGTACAAAACGGACAATCTCTCTCAAAGTGTGAGGGTTTCGAACGAGAACTCATCTCTTACAAAGGGATTTCATTTTTTTGAACTTATTTGAACTCCATACTTTTTGTGTGTTCAAAATGCACCATTCAAAGGCACACCACAAAATTTCAACAATTTCGGACTTCATTTGTTATATTTCGTGGATTTACTTATTTGTTTTGAGATAGTTGACCCTCAAATTGAAAAGCACTACAAATGAACTCTGAAAATGTTGAAAGTTGGCATGCTATCATCATTTCACCCACATAGCATGTGTTAAAAAGTTGAGAGGGCTACGACAAAAACTGGATGCACTTCGTGTACAAAACAGACAATCTCTCTCGAAGTTTCAGGGTTTCGAACGAGAACTCGTCTCTTACAAAGGGATTTCATTTTTTAACTTATTTGAACTCCATACTTTTTGTGTGTTCAAAATGCACCATTCAAAGGCACATCACAAAATTTGAACAATTTCTGACTTCATTTGGTATATTTCGTGCATTTACTTATTTTTTTTGAGCTAGTTGACCCTGAAATTGAAAAGCACTACAAATGAACTGTGAAAATGTTGAAAGTTGGCATCCTATCATCATTTCACCCACATAGCACGTGTTAAAAACTTGAGAGGGCTACGACAAAAACTGGATGCACTTCGTGTACAAAACGGACAATCTCTCTCGAAGTATCAGGGATTCGAACGAGAACTCATCTCTTACAAAGGGATTTCATTTTTTAACTTATTTGAACTCCATACTTTTTGTGTGTTAAAAATGCACCATTCAAATGCACATCACAAAATTTCAACAATTTCTGACTTCATTTGGTATATTTCGTGGATTTACTTTTTTTTTGAGCTAGTTGACCCTGAAATTGAAAAGCACTACAAATGAACTCTGAAAATGTTGAATGTTGGCATGCTATCATAATTTCACCCACCTAGCATGTGTTAAAAAGTTGAGAGGGCTACGACAAAAACTGGATGCACTTCGTGTACAAAACGGACAATCTCTCTCGAAGTATCAGGGTTTCGAACGAGAACTCATCTCTTACCAAGGGATTTCATTTTTTGAACTTATTTGAACTCCATACTTTTTGTGTGTTCAAAATGCACCATTCAAAGGCACATCACAAAATTTGAACAATTTCTAACTTCATTTGGTATATTTCGTGCATTTACTTATTTTTTTTGAGCTAGTTCACCCTGATATTGAAAAGCACTACAAATGAACTCTGAAAATGTTGAAAGTTGGCATGCTATCATCATTTCACCCACATAGCATGTGTTAAAAAGTTGAGAGGGCTACGACAAAAACTGGATGCACTCCGTGTACAAAACGGACAATCTCTCTCGAAGTATGAGGGTTTCGAACGAGAACTCATCTCTTACAAAGGGATTTCATTTTTTTGAACTTATTTGAACTCCATACTTTTTGTGTGTTCAAAATGCACCATTTAAAGGCACATCACAAAATTTCAACAATTTCTGACTTCATTTGGTATATTTCGTGGATTTACTTTTTTTTGAGCTAGTTGACCCCGAAATTCAAAAGCACTACAACGGAACTGTGAAAATCTTGAAAGTTGGCATGCTATCATCATTTCACCCACATAGCATGTGTTAAAAAGTTGAGAGGGCTACGACAAAAACTGGATGCACTTCGTGTACAAAACGGATAATCTCTCTCGAAGTATCAGGGTTTCGAACGAGAACTCATCTCTTACAAAGGGATTTCCTTTTTTAACTTATTTGAACTCCATACTTTTTGTGTGTTCAAAATGCACCATTCAAAGGCACATCAAAAAATTTCAACAATTTCTGACTTCATTTGGTATATTTCATGCATTTACTTATTTTTTTTTGAGCTAGTTGACCCTGAAATTGAAAAGCACTACAAATGAACTGTGAAAATGTTGAAAGTTGGCATGCTATCATCATTTCACCCACATAGCATGTGTTAAAAAGTTGAGAGGGCTACGACAAAAACTGGATGCACTTCGTGTACAAAACGGACAATCTCTCTCGAAGTATGAGGGTTTCGAACGAGAACTCATCTCTTACAAAGGGATTTCATTTTTTTGAACTTATTTGAACTCCAAACATTTTGTGTGTTCAAAATGCACCATTCAAAGGCACATCACAAAATTTCAAAAATTTCTGACTTCATTTGTTATATTTCGTGGATTTACTTTTTTTTTGAGCTAGTTGACCCTGAAATTGAAAAGCACTACAAATGAACTCTGAAAATGTTGAAAGTTGGCATCCTATCATCATTTCACCCACATAGAATGTGTTAAAAAGTTGAGAGGGCTACGACAAAAACTGAATGCACTTCGTGTACAAAACGGACAATCTCTCTCGAAGTATCAGGGTTTCGAACGAGAACTCATCTCTTACAAAGGAATTTCATTTTTTGAACTTATTTGAACTCCATTCTTTTTGTGTGTTAAAAATGCACCATTCAAATGCACATCACAAAATTTCAACAATTTCTGACTTCATTTGGTATATTTCGTGGATTTACTTTTTTTTGAGCTAGTTGACCCTGAAATTGAAAAGCACTACAAATGAACTCTGAAAATGTTGAAAGTTGGCAAGCTATCATAATTTCACCCACCTAGCATGTGTTAAAAAGTTGAGAGGGCTACGACAAAAACTGGATGCACTTCGTGTACAAAACGGACAATCTCTCTCGTAGTATCAGGGTTTCGAACGAGAACTCATCTCTTACAAAGGGATTTCATTTTTTGAACTTATTTGAACTCCATACTTTTTGTGTGTTCAAAATGCACCATTAAAAGGCACATCACAAAATTTGAACAATTTCTGACTTCATTTGGTATATTTCGTGCATTTACTTTTTTTTTGAGCTAGTTGACCCTGAAATTGAAAAGCACTACAAATGAACTCTGAAAATGTTGAAAGTTGGCATGCTATCATAATTTCACCCACATAGCATGTGTTAAAAAGTTGAGAGGGCTACGACAAAAACTGGATGCACTCCGTGTACAAAACGGACAATCTCTCTCGAAGTATGAGGGTTTCGAACGAGAACTCATCTCTTACAAAGGGATTTCATTTTTTTGAACTTATTTGAACTCCATTCTTTTTGTGTGTTAAAAATGCACCATTCAAATGCACATCACAAAATTTCAACAATTTCTGACTTCATTTGGTATATTTCGTGGATTTACTTTTTTTTGAGCTAGTTGACCCTGAAATTGAAAAGCACTACAAATGAACTCTGAAAATGTTGAAAGTTGGCATGCTATCATAATTTCACCCACCTAGCATGTGTTAAAAAGTTGAGAGGGCTACGACAAAAACTGGATGCACTTCGTGTACAAAACGGACAATCTCTCTCGAAGTATCAGGGTTTCGAACGAGAACTCATCTCTTACAAAGGGATTTCATTTTTTTAACTTATTTGAACTCCATACTTTTTGTGTGTTCAAAATGCACCATTCAAAGGCACATCACAAAATTTCAACAATTTCTGACTTCATTTGGTATATTTCGTGCATTTACTTATTTTTTTGAGCTAGTTGGCCCTGAAATTGAAAAGCACTACAAATGAACTCCGAAAATGTTGAAAGTTGGCATGCTATCATCATTTCACCCACATAGCATGTGTTAAAAAGTTGAGATGGCTACGACAAAAACTGGATGCACTTCGTGTACAAAACGGACAATCTCTCTCGAAGTATGAGGGTTTCGTACGAGAACTCGTCTCTTACAAAGGGATTTCATTTTTTTGAACTTATTTGAACTCCATACTTTTTGTGTGTTCAAAATGCACCATTCAAAGGCACACCACAAAATTTCAACAATTTCTGACTTCATTTGGTATATTTCGTGGATTTACTTTTTTGAGCTAGTTGACCCCGAAATTCAAAAGCACTACAACGGAACTGTGAAAATCTTGAAAGTTGGCATGCTATCATCATTTCACCCACATAGCATGTGTTAAAAAGTTGAGAGGGCTACGACAAAAACTGGATGCACTTCGTGTACAAAACGGATAATCTCTCTCGAAGTATCAGGGTTTCGAACGAGAACTCATCTCTTACAAAGGGATTTCCTTTTTTAACTTATTTGAACTCCATACTTTTTGTGTGTTCAAAATGCTCCATTCAAAGGCACATCAAAAAATTTCAACAATTTCTGACTTCATTTGGTATATTTCGTGCATTTACTTATTTTTTTTGAGCTAGTTGACCCTGAAATTGAAAAGCACTACAAATGAACTGTGAAAATGTTGAAAGTTGGCATGCTATCATCATTTCACCCACATAGCATGTGTCAAAAAGTTGAGAGGGCTACGACAAAAACTGGATGCACTTCGTGTACAAAACGGACAATCTCTCTCGAAGTATGAGGGTTTCGAACGAGAACTCATCTCTTACAAAGGGATTTCATTTTTTTGAACTTATTTGAACTCCAAACTTTTTGTGTGTTCAAAATGCACCATTCAAAGGCACATCACAAAATTTCAAAAATTTCTGACTTCATTTGTTAAATTTCGTGGATTTACTTTTTTTTGAGCTAGTTGACCCTGAAATTGAAAAGCACTACAAATGAACTCTGAAAATGTTGAAAGTTGGCATCCTATCATCATTTCACCCACATAGAATGTGTTAAAAAGTTGAGAGGGCTACAACAAAAACTGAATGCACTTCGTGTACAAAACGGACAATCTCTCTCGAAGTATCAGGGTTTCGAACGAGAACTCATCTCTTACAAAGGGATTTCATTTTTTTGAACTTATTTGAACTCCATTCTTTTTGTGTGTTAAAAATGCACCATTCAAATGCACATCACAAAATTTCAACAATTTCTGACTTCATTTGGTATATTTCGTGGATTTACTTTTTTTTGAGCTAGTTGACCCTGAAATTGAAAAGCACTACAAATGAACTCTGAAAATGTTGAAAGTTGGCATGCTATCATAATTTCACCCACCTAGCATGTGTTAAAAAGTTGAGAGGGCTACGACAAAAACTGGATGCACTTCGTGTACAAAACGGACAATCTCTCTCGTAGTATCAGGGTTTCGAACGAGAACTCATCTCTTACAAAGGGATTTCATTTTTTGAACTTATTTGAACTCCATACTTTTTGTGTGTTCAAAATGCACCATTAAAAGGCACATCACAAAATTTGAACAATTTCTGACTTCATTTGGTATATTTCGTGCATTTACTTTTTTTTTGAGCTAGTTGACCCTGAAATTGAAAAGCACTACAAATGAACTCTGAAAATGTTGAAAGTTGGCATGCTATCATCATTTCACCCACATAGCATGTGTTAAAAAGTTGAGAGGGCTACGACAAAAACTGGATGCACTCCGTGTACAAAACGGACAATCTCTCTCGAAGTATGAGGGTTTCGAACGAGAACTCATCTCTTACAAAGGGATTTCATTTTTTTGAACTTATTTGAACTCCATTCTTTTTGTGTGTTAAAAATGCACCATTCAAATGCACATCACAAAATTTCAACAATTTCTGACTTCATTTGGTATATTTCGTGGATTTACTTTTTTTTGAGCTAGTTGACCTTGAAATTGAAAAGCACTACAAATGAACTCTGAAAATGTTGAAAGTTGGCATGCTATCATAATTTCACCCACCTAGCATGTGTTAAAAAGTTGAGAGGGCTACGACAAAAACTGGATGCACTTCGTGTACTAAACGGACAATCTCTCTCGAAGTATCAGGGTTTCGAACGAGAACTCATCTCTTACAAAGGGATTTCATTTTTTAACTTATTTGAACTCCATACTTTTTGTGTGTTCAAAATGCACTACTCAAAGGCACATCACAAAATTTCAACAATTTCTGACTTCATTTGGTATATTTCGTGCATTTACTTATTTTTTTGAGCTAGTTGGCCCTGAAATTGAAAAGCACTACAAATGAACTCCGAAAATGTTGAAAGTTGGCATGCTATCATCATTTCACCCACATAGCATGTGTTAAAAAGTTGAGATGGCTACGACAAAAACTGGATGCACTTCGTGTACAAAACGGACAATCTCTCTCGAAGTATGAGGGTTTCGTACGAGAACTCGTCTCTTACAAAGGGATTTCATTTTTTTGAACTTATTTGAACTCCATACTTTTTGTGTGTTCAAAATGCACCATTCAAAGGCACACCACAAAATTTCAACAATTTCTGACTTCATTTGTTATATTTCGTGGATTTACTTATTTGTTTTGAGCTAGTTGACCCTGAAATTGAAAAGCACTACAAATGAACTCTGAAAATGTTGAAAGTTGGCATGCTATCTTCATTTCACCCACATAGCATGTGTTAAAAAGTTGACAGGGCTACGACAAAAACTGGATGCACTTCGTGTACAAAACGGACAATCTCTCTCGAAGTTTCAGGGTTTCGAACGAGAACTCATCTCTTACAAAGGGATTTCATTTTTTAACTTATTTGAACTCCATACTTTTTGTGTGTTCAAAATGCACCATTCAAAGGCACATCACAAAATTTGAACAATTTCTGACTTCATTTGGTATATTTCGTGCATTTACTTAATTTTTTTTTGAGCTAGTTGACCCTGAAATTGAAAAGCACTACAAATGAACTCTGAAAATGTTGAAAGTTGGCATCCTATCATCATTTCACCCACATAGAAGGTGTTAAAAAGTTGAGAGGGCTACGACAAAAACTGGATGCACTTCGTGTACAAAACGGACAATCTCTCTCGAAGTATCAGGGTTTCGAACGAGAACTCATCTCTTACAAAGGGATTTCATTTTTTTAAACTTATTTGAACTCCATACTTTTTGTGTGTTAAAAATGCACCATTCAAATGCACATCACAAAATTTCAACAATTTCTGACTTCATTTGGTATATTTCGTGGATTTACTTTTTTTGAGCTAGTTGACCCTGAAATTGAAAAGCACTACAAATAAACTCTGAAAATGTTGAATGTTGGCATGCTATCATAATTTCACCCACCTAGCATGTGTTAAAAAGTTGAGAGGGCTACGACAAAAACTGGATGCACTTCGTGTACAAAACGGACAATCTCTCTCGAAGTATCACGGTTTCGAACGAGAACACATCTCTTACAAAGGGATTTCATTTTTTGAACTTATTTGAACTACATACTTTTTGTGTGTTCAAAGTGCACCATTCAAAGGCACATCACAAAATTTGAACAATTTCTGACTTCATTTGGTATATTTCGTGCATTTACTTATTTTTTTTGAGCTAGTTGACCCTGAAATTGAAAAGCACTACAAATGAACTCTGAAAATGTTGAAAGTTGGCATGCTATCATCATTTCACCCACATAGCATGTGTTAAAAGTTGAGAGGGCTACGACAAAAACTGGATGCACTCCGTGTACAAAACGGACAATCTCTCTCGAAGTATGAGGGTTTCGAACGAGAACTCATCTCTTACAAAGGGATTTCATTTTTTTGAACTTATTTGAAGTCCATACTTTTTGTGTGTTCAAAATGCACCATTCAAAGGCACATCACAAAATTTCAACAATTTCTGACTTCATTTGGTATATTTCGTGGATTTACTTTTTTTGAGCTAGTTGACCCTGAAATTCAAAAGCACTACAATGGAACTGTGAAAATGTTGAAAGTTGGCATGCTATCATCGTTTCACCCACATAGCATGTGTTAAAAAGTTGAGAGGGCTACGACAAAAACTGGATGCACTTCGTGTACAAAACGGACAATCTCTCTCGAAGTATCAGGGTTTCGAACGAGAACTCATCTCTTACAAAGGGATTTCCTTTTTTAACTTATTTGAACTCCATACTTTTTGTGTGTTCAAAATGCACCATTCAAAGGCACATCACAAAATTTCAACAATTTCTGACTTCATTTGGTATATTTCGTGCATTTACTTAATTTTTTTTGAGCTAGTTGACCCTGAAATTGAAAAGCACTACAAATAAACTCTGAAAATGTTGAAAGTTGGCATGCTATCATCATTTCACCCACATAGCATGTGTTAAAAAGTTGAGAGGGCTACGAAAAAAACTGGATGCACTTCGTGTACAAAACGGACAATCTCTCTCGAAGTATGAGGGTTTCGAACGAGAACTCATCTCTTACAAAGGGATTTCATTTTTTTGAACTTATTTGAACTCCATACTTTTTGTGTGTTCAAAATGCACCATTCAAAGGCACATCACAAAATTTCAACAATTTCTGACTTCATTTGTTATATTTCGTGGATTTACTTTTTTTTGAGCTAGTTGACCCTGAAATTGAAAAGCACTACAAATGAACTCTGAAAATGTTGAAAGTTGGCATGCTATCATAATTTCACCCACATAGCATGTGTTAAAAAGTTGAGAGGGCTACGACAAAAACTGGATGCACTTCGTGTACAAAACGGACAATCTCTCTCGAAGTATCAGGGTTTCGAACGAGAACTCATCTCTTACAAAGGGATTTCATTTTTTTAACTTATTTGAACTCCATACTTTTTGTGTGTTCAAAATGCACCATTCAAAGGCACATCACAAAATTTCAACAATTTCTGACTTCATTTGGTATATTTCGTGCATTTACTTTTTTTTTAGCTAGTTGACCCTGAAATTGAAAAGCACTGCAAATGAACTCTGAAAATATAGAAAGTTGGCATGCTATCATCATTTCACCCACATAGCATGTGTTAAAAAGTTGAGAGGGCCACGACAAAAACTGGATGCACTTCGTGTACAAAACGGACAATCTCTCTCGAAGTATCACGGTTTCGAACGAGAACTCATCTCTTACAAAGGGATTTCATTTTTTTGAACTTATTTGAACTCCATACTTTTTGTGTGTTAAAAATGCACCATTCAAAGGCACATCACAAAATTTCAACAATTTCTGACTTCATTTGGTATATTTCGTGGATTTACTTATTTTTTTGAGCTAGTTGACCCTGAAATCGAAAAGCACTACAAATGAACTCCGAAAATGTTGAAAGTTGGCATGCTATCATCATTTCACCCACATAGCATGTGTTAAAAAGTTGAGAGGGCTACGACAAAAACTGGATGCACTTCGTGTACAAAACCGACAATCTCTCTCGAAGTATCAGGGTTTCGAACGAGAACTCATCTCTTACAAAGGGATTTCATTTTTTTAACTTATTTGAACTCCATACTTTTTGTTTGTTCACAATGTACTACTCAAAGGCACATCACAAAATTTCAACAATTTCTGACTTTATTTGGTATATTTCGTGCATTTACTTTTTTTTTTGAGCTAGTTGACCCTCAAATTGAAAAGCACTACAGATGAACTCTAAAAATGTTGAAAGTTGGCATGCTATCATCATTTCACCCACATAGCATGTGTTAAAAAGTTGAGAGGGCTACGACAAAAACTGGATGCACTACTGGAAACAGAAAATTTGCCATGTGCCTAATCTTTGCCGTGTGCTGACGGTTGGCAAAGAATTTCTTTGCCATCAGCTTACAACTGCCAGACGGTAAAGAACAGACTGATGGCATAGAGATGATTTGCCATGTGCCTTTTGTTTACCGTCTGCTAACGTATGGCAAATATCCCAAAGGCGGACGGCAAAGAGGTGCCAGCTCTTTGCCGTGTGCCCACAGATGGCAAAGAAAATTAAGGCAGACGGCAAAGGCTAGTACCCAGTTTTTTTTTTTTTTGCATCGACAGTACAAACGCTCTCTCTCTCTCAACGTTACCCCAAATCAAACTAAGGCAGACGGCAAAGGCAGTCTTTCAACGTTACCTCGCGTCCCGTCGTACCAGCTCGCGTCCCGTCGGCCGCCGCCGCCGCCGCCCCGCCCCGTCTGCGCGCCGCCGCCGCCCCGAGCCTGCGCGCCGTCCTTGCCCCGTCCCGGCTGCGCGCGTCGAGCCTGCGCGTCGTCCTTGCCCCGTCCCGGCTGCGCGCCACCGCCGCCCCGCCCCGTCTGCGCGCCGCGCCCCCGAGTCTGTGCGCCGCCACCCCCGAGTCTGCGCGCCACCGCCGCCCCGCCCGTCTGCGCCCCGCCCCGTCCGTCTGCGCCCCGCCCCGTCTACGCCCCGCCCCGTCCGTCCGCCGCCGCCGCCCCGAGCCTGCGCGCCGCCGCCGCCGCCCCGCCTGCGCGCCGCTGCCCCGCCCGTCCTTGCCCCGTCCCGGCTGAGCTTGCGTCGTCCTTGCCCCGTCCCGTCTGCGCCCAAGTAAGTTTTGGCTTATCATCTCAGTAGTTCTTTATTAGATTCTTACTTTTGCAATCTTGTGATAAGTTTCAAACAAGACACTTTGCTAGAATAGTAACTGGACCAAATCCAGATCGTGTTTCATATTTCAGAAGTGTTGCTGTTCTCCAAATCTTGTGCCAGATGCACTTTGCTAGAATAATAACTGCACTAAATCTCCAGGAAACATTGGTATTCTGATTTAATTTGGAAGCAAGAACTATTAGTTTTACTTTCGAGTTAGAGAAACTTTCCTGTGCAACTCAACTGCAATTGTATCCTAAAGGAAAATTTTAATGCTCTTTGAACCAGAGTAACACACAAAAGGAACACTGGATGAATGTAGAAGTAATCAAATGATAGAAGGCACAATTTACTGCACTGCAAGGAGGCAGCTTGCAGGTAGCAGGGGATTTTAACATGATTTATCGGGCCCAACTGCCCAAGATAAAAATAACCCCAATGTCCCCTGCCGTGTCATGGATCACTCCTGCCGTGCGCTCGATGGTTTGGACCTGCGTGAGCTACCTGTAATGTCGTCGATACACATGGTCAAACGAAATAGATTGAAGAGGGACAATAAAGAAAAAATATCAATAGGCAAATCCATTTTGACTTATATATACTTGTTTTCCATTCTGGAAAGCTGGCCCTTAAGTCATAGGAGTATGTTAATTTGTTTTCTTAACCTTTATTTAAGTAATGTTTTCTAGGTCTTTTAGCTAAGTTGAGATGTGAAGGTTTCACAAAGCCCTCTAATTTTGTAGTGGAGACTCTGTACCCACTATTCTGAACAGAACTTGGTGTTCTTATCTTAGATCTTGGACTAAATCTTGTGTTCCAGGAGTTTTGGATTGAATTCCTGCTGCCATATGTGTTATCGTTGCCTTTTAGAATGATATCTAGGGCAATGCGTTGAAGTAGTTCCTTCAACACATGTGTTGTACACTTTGTAGATGCAAAGGCGGCGTTTCTCGTCCACAACCTTGTGCTGTTTTAGGCTAAAAAGCACCCACATGGCGACACGGACACGGCGACACGCATACGGGGACACGGGATACGGCTTTTTCCAAAAACAGCCCATCGGGGACACGGCTAGTATATATAAAAAATAAATATAAATGTACATGTAATATACAGTTAAAGACAGAAAAGAGAAAGAAATACTGCCCCAATTTAAGTATCAAGCATGATAGTATATATGTTTGTTCAGTTTTTTCTAGAATGAGTTACTAAATTGAGTAGACCAAAATTACTATGAAGGAAATAAACATATTATTATAAATAATAGTTTTTTAAATATAATACTGCCTAAATAAGTGTTGTTTTGGACACTCACATGGACTACGTGATGTAACATTAGCTATTTATTTCTAGTGAGTGCATATGATTTTACATGTCCAATCTAAATAATACAAAAAGACAATCAATTCTTTAAAAACTAGTTTTAGCTAGTTGGAGCTGAACTAGCTCCCAAAGTATCCAAACACATGGGCTAGTTTGGTTTAGATGCAAACTAACCCACCAAAAAAACTTTTATAGGTTTCTTCAATCATGAGTATGCGTGACCAGTATGCGTCTCCCATTCGAAAGGGCGACATCTATAAATATGCATTTCTTTGCATATTTATAACCGTCATCCTTTCGAATTGTCCAACATTATCCATGGACAGCCCGAGTATGTGTAGATTGGGTTTGTTTTCCCGTATGCTGTGCTCCGGATCCGATGCGGAATTTCGTCAGTGCCTCCCCTGTTGTTCTCCGGGTACACATCCTCTCTGCTTATTGCCGAGACGTGTATCAGGAGAACAGCGGGGAGGTGCTGTCGAAATTCTGCGTCGCATCTGGAGCAGAGCATGGGAAAACGAACCCAGTCTACACATACTCGGGTGGGATTAGGACCTATCTTTACCTATTAGCGTGTAGGTTGCATGGACGTAATAAAACTGACAAACTTGATTAGCGTATGAATATAGATGATGAATTATATATTTATTTCTTGTGCCCCCATAGGTAGCTAGGCAACATGAGTGATTGTGCTTGGATGTACACTGGTCACCCTAGTCAGAAAGACATGACCCATGAATGGTTAACAAAAACCAGGGGGTTTGTGAGAGCCGCATTTGCAAATGGCCAGCATAAAACATGGTGCCCCTGTCCCAACTGCGACAACTGGAAAAAGCAGACAGAGTTTGAAATGGGTATATAAAATCTTCTTCATGTTATATAAAATCTTGCATTTGAATGTCCGTTTCATTAATAAATAAAAAGTTTGACTTGTCAAAACCAAATGTACAGTCTATGTGCGAGAAGAACGGCCAAGTCCCTCCGCCGATGCCAGTCATTAACGTGGCGGGGACGGTGAGTTTCATTTCAGTGCAGTGATCTTAAGAGTGTCCTTATGCTAACTATACATTGCAAACGATGTTTGGTGCAGAATATCTCCCGAAACGCATCGCACGACCCTTCTACAGTCGAGCCTTCTCCAGGGCAGCCTTCTCCAGGTGAAACAAGCCAGAGCCACCGTGCTTCACCCTAACTTAGGTATGTTATTTCTAGTGTTTTAATAAAAAATAGCTAGACTTCCATCTAATGACATAATTAGCTTAGTTAGCTCCAAAATAGCTAGACTTCCATCTAATGACATAATTAGCTTAGTTAGCTCAAAAATAGCTAGACTTCCTTCTCCTCCTCCTCCTCCTTCTCCTCCTCCTCCTCCTCCTTCTTTTACTTCTTCCTTCTCCTTCTTCTTCCTCCTTCTTCCTCCTTCTCCTTCTCCTTCTTCTTTTCTTCTTCTTCTCCTATTCCTTCTCCTTCTCCTCTTCCTTCTCCTTCTCCTTCTTCTTTTCTTCTTCTTCTCCTCTTCCTTCTCCTTCTCCTCCTCCTCCTCCTCCTCCTTCTTTTACTTCTTCCTTCTCCTTCTTCTTCCTCCTTCTCCTCCTCCCTCTCCTTCTCCTTCTTCTTCCTCCTTCTTCCTCCTTCTCCTTCTCCTTCTTCTTCTCCTTCTCCTTCTTCTTTTCTTCTTATTCTCCTCTTCCTTCTCCTTCTCCTCCTCCTCCTCCTCCTTCTTCTTTTACTTCTTCTTCTCTATCTCTTCTTCTACGTAGCTTAGACTCATCCAAGAAAGGCTAAATTGGCTAATTATCCTACGAAATGACATAATTAGCTTAGTTAGCTCCAAAATGGCCTATTTAATAAAAAATGACCTATACTTAGCTAATTATCCTCGAAATGACATAATTAGCTTCAAAAAGGCATTCTTAGCCAATTTAGCCCGAAGAAGGGGACAAGAAGAGAAAAAGAGGAAAAATGAAAGGAAGGAAGAAGAAGAAGAAGAGGAGAAGAAAAAGGAGGAGAGGGAGGAGGAGAAGAAGCAGGAGAAGGAGGAGAAGAAGGAGAAGGAGCTCCTCCTTCTCCTTCTTCTTCCTCCTTCTCCTTCTCCTTCTTCTTCCTCCTTCTCCTTCTCCTTCTTCTTCTCCTTCTCCTTCTTCTTCTCCTTCTCCTTCTTTTTTTCTTCTTCTTCTCCTCTTCCTTCTTCTTCTCCTCTTCCTTCTCCTTTTCCTCCTCCTCCTCCTCCTCCTCCTTCTTTTACTTCTTCTTCTCTATCTCTTCTTCTACGTAGCTTAGACTCATCCAAAAAAGGCTAAATTGGCTAATTATCCTACGAAATGACATAATTAGCTTAGTTAGCTCCTAAATGACCTATTTAATAAAAAATGACCTATACTTAGCTAATTATCCTCGAAATGACATAATTAGCTCCAAAAAGGCATTCTTAGCCAATTTAGCCCGAAGAAGGGGACAAGAAGAGAAAAAGAGGAAAAATGAAAGGAAGGAAGAAGAAGAAGAAGAGGAGAAGAAGAAGGAGGAGAGGGAGGAGGAGAAGAAGAAGGAGGAGAAGGAGGAGAAGAAGGAGAAGGAGCTCCTCCTCCTTCTTCTTCCTCCTTCTTCCTCCTTCTCCTTCTCCTTCTTCTTCTCCTTCTCCTTCTTCTTTTCTTCTCCTTCTTTTTTTCTTCTTCTTCTCCTCTTCCTTCTTCTTCTCCTCTTCCTTCTCCTTTTCCTCCTCCTCCTCCTCCTCCTCCTTCTTTTGCTTCTTCTTCTCTATCTCTTCTTCTACGTAGCTTAGACTCATCCAAAAAAGGCTAAATTGGCTAATTATCCTACGAAATGACATAATTAGCTTAGTTAGCTCCTAAATGACCTATTTAATAAAAAATGACCTATACTTAGCTAATTATCCTCGAAATGACATAATTAGCTCCAAAAAGGCATTCTTAGCCAATTTAGCCCGAAGAAGGGGACAAGAAGAGAAAAAGAGGAAAAATGAAAGGAAGGAAGAAGAAGAAGAAGAGGAGAAGAAGAAGGAGGAGAGGGAGGAGGAGAAGAAGAAGGAGGAGAAGGAGGAGAAGAAGGAGAAGGAGCTCCTCCTCCTTCTTCTTCCTCCTTCTTCCTCCTTCTCCTTCTCCTTCTTCTTCTCCTTCTCCTTCTTCTTTTCTTCTCCTTCTTTTTTTCTTCTTCTTCTCCTCTTCCTTCTTCTTCTCTTCTTCCTTCTCCTTTTCCTCCTCCTCCTCCTCCTCCTCCTTCTTTTACTTCTTCTTCTCTATCTCTTCTTCTACGTAGCTTAGACTCATCCAAAAAAGGCTAAATTGGCTAATTATCCTACGAAATGACATAATTAGCTTAGTTAGCTCCTAAATGACCTATTTAATAAAAAATGACCTATACTTAGCTAATTATCCTCGAAATGACATAATTAGCTCCAAAAAGGCATTCTTAGCCAATTTAGCCCGAAGAAGGGGACAAGAAGAGAAAAAGAGGAAAAATGAAAGGAAGGAAGAAGAAGAAGAAGAGGAGAAGAAGAAGGAGGAGAGGGAGGAGGAGAAGAAGAAGGAGGAGAAGGAGGAGAAGAAGGAGAAGGAGCTCCTCCTCCTTCTTCTCCTTCTTCTTCCTCCTTCTCCTTCTCCTTCTTCTTCTCCTTCTCCTTCTTCTTCTCCTTCTCCTTCTTTTTTTCTTCTTCTTCTCCTCTTCCTTCTTCTTCTCCTCTTCCTTCTCCTTTTCCTCCTCCTCCTCCTCCTCCTCCTTCTTTTACTTCTTCTTCTCTATCTCTTCTTCTACGTAGCTTAGACTCATCCAAAAAAGGCTAAATTGGCTAATTATCCTACGAAATGACATAATTAGCTTAGTTAGCTCCTAAATGACCTATTTAATAAAAAATGACCTATACTTAGCTAATTATCCTCGAAATGACATAATTAGCTCCAAAAAGGCATTCTTAGCCAATTTAGCCCGAAGAAGGGGACAAGAAGAGAAAAAGAGGAAAAATGAAAGGAAGGAAGAAGAAGAAGAAGAGGAGAAGAAGAAGGAGGAGAGGGAGGAGGAGAAGAAGAAGGAGGAGAAGGAGGAGAAGAAGGAGAAGGAGCTCCTCCTTCTCCTTCTTCTTCCTCCTTCTTCCTCCTTCTCCTTCTCCTTCTTCTTCTCCTTCTCCTTCTTCTTTTCTTCTTCTTCTCCTCTTCCTTCTTCTTCCCCTCTTCCTTCTCCTTCTCCTCCTCCTCCTCCTCCTCCTCCTCCTCCTCCTCCTTTTACTTCTTCTTCTCTTTCTCTTCTCCTATAGTTAGCTAGGGTTCCACCTAAATGACATATTTAGCTTACTTAGCTCCTAAATGGTCTATACTTAGCTAATTTCTTTCCGAAATAACCTATATATACACTACTTCATCCAGTATTATTTTTCTAACTTTCTTATTTGTCATTTTGCAGATTACCTTCACTTCACGGGAAGCTTGGTTGATGGAATGCTTGAAGATGATTTCTTGTACCATGCGTTGTATTGAAACTATTGTAGTATATGAAATATATGAAACTTTGTATGCACGTGGATGAAACTGGTGTAATATATGGTTTGGTACGGATGTAACTTGCATAATATGTATGCACTATCGATGAGAGTTATTTTAATATGGTTATGAGTACGGAAATAAATTTATTTATGTCAAATATATATATATATATATCCTGATTATTGTTAAAAATGCTGGATATAACAAAAAATAAATAAAAAAGGGGCTTGTTCCCCTCTTTGCCGTCTGCCAACACATGGCAAAGGGGGGAAGGCACATGGCAAAGGGGGAATCTGCCCCTCTCTCTCCCCTCTTTGCCGTCTGCCAACACATGGCAAAGGGGGGAAGGCAGACGGCAAAGAGGGTATCTGCCCCCTCTCTCTCCCCTCTTTGCCGTCTGCCAACACATGGCAAAGGGGGGAAGGCAGACGGCAAAGAGAGGAGGCCTGCCGTTAACACTTAACGGGGACGTTGCAATATATGCCGTCCCATTTACTTTGCCGTCTGCCCCCTCATGGCAAAGATTCTTTGCCGTCCGCTTTGTGAAAGCAGACGGCAAAGAGCCTCTTCACCGGATTTTTTTTTGCCGTCTACTTTGCCATGAGGGGGCAGACGGCAAAGCCTTTGCCGTGTGTGGTTGCCCCCTTTGCCGTCTGCCTTGGCAGACGGCAAATTTCTGAATTTCAGTAGTGATGCACTTCGTGTACAAAACGGACAGTCTCTCTCAAAGTGTGAGGGTTTCGAACGAGAACTCATCTCTTACAAAGGGATTTCATTTTTTTGAACTTATTTGACCTCCATACTTTTTTTTGTGTTCAAAATGCACCATTCAAAGGCACATCACAAAATTTCAACAATTTCTGACTTCATTTGATATATTTCGTGCATTTACTTATTTTTTTGAGCTAGTTGACCCTGAAATTGAAAAGCACTACAAATGAATTCTGAAAATGTTGATAGTTGGCATGATATCATCATTTCACCCACATAGCATGTGTTAAAAAGTTGAGATGGCTACGACAAAAAGTGGATGCACTTCGTGTACAAAACGGACAATCTCTCTCGAAGTATGAGGGTTTCGAACGAGAACTCATCTCTTACAAAGGGATTTCATTTTTTTGAACATATTTGAACTCCATACTTTTTGTGTCTTAAAAATGCACCATTCAAAGGCACATCACAAAATTTCAACAATTTCTGACTTCATTTGTTATATTTCGTGGATTTACTTATTTGTTTTGAGCTAGTTGACCCTGAAATTGAAAAGCACTACAAATGAACTCTGAAAATGTTGAAAGTTGGCATGCTATCATCATTTCACCCACATAGCATGTGTTAAAAAGTTGAGAGGGCTACGACAAAAACTGGATGCACTTCGTGTACAAAACGGACAATCTCTCTCGAAGTATCAGGGTTTCGAACGAGAACTCATCTCTTACAAAGGGATTTCATTTTTTTAAACTTATTTGAACTCCATACTTTTTGTGTGTTAAAAATGCACCATTCAAATGCACATCACAAAATTTCAACAATTTCTGACTTCATTTGGTATATTTCGTGGATTTACTTTTTTTTGAGCTAGTTGACCCTGAAATTGAAAAGCACTACAAATGAACTCTGAAAATGTTGAATGTTGGCATGCTATCATAATTTCACCCACCTAGCATGTGTTAAAAAGTTGAGAGGGCTACGACAAAAACTGGATGCACTTCGTGTACAAAACGGACAATCTCTCTCGAAGTATCACGGTTTCGAACGAGAACACATCTCTTACAAAGGGATTTCATTTTTTGAACTTATTTGAACTACATACTTTTTGTGTGTTCAAAGTGCACCATTCAAAGGCACATCACAAAATTTGAACAATTTCTGACTTCATTTGGTATATTTTGTGCATTTACTTATTTTTTTTGAGCTAGTTGACCCTGAAATTGAAAAGCACTACAAATGAACTCTGAAAATGTTGAAAGTTGGCATGCTATCATCATTTCACCCACATAGCATGTGTTAAAAGTTGAGAGGGCTACGACAAAAACTGGATGCACTCCGTGTACAAAACGGACAATCTCTCTCGAAGTATGAGGGTTTCGAACGAGAACTCATCTCTTACAAAGGGATTTCATTTTTTTGAACTTATTTGAAGTCCATACTTTTTGTGTGTTCAAAATGCACCATTCAAAGGCACATCACAAAATTTCAACAATTTCTGACTTCATTTGGTATATTTCGTGGATTTACTTTTTTTGAGCTAGTTGACCCTGAAATTCAAAAGCACTACAATGGAACTGTGAAAATGTTGAAAGTTGGCATGCTATCATCGTTTCACCCACATAGCATGTGTTAAAAAGTTGAGAGGGCTACGACAAAAACTGGATGCACTTCGTGTACAAAACGGACAATCTCTCTCGAAGTATCAGGGTTTCGAACGAGAACTCATCTCTTACAAAGGGATTTCCTTTTTTAACTTATTTGAACTCCATACTTTTTGTGTGTTCAAAATGCACCATTCAAAGGCACATCACAAAATTTCAACAATTTCTGACTTCATTTGGTATATTTCGTGCATTTACTTTTTTTTTTTTGAGCTAGTTGACCCTGAAATTGAAAAGCACTACAAATAAACTCTGAAAATGTTGAAAGTTGGCATGCTATCATCATTTCACCCACATAGCATGTGTTAAAAAGTTGAGAGGGCTACGAAAAAAACTGGATGCACTTCGTGTACAAAACGGACAATCTCTCTCGAAGTATCAGGGTTTGGAACAAGAACTCATCTCTTACAAAGGGATTTCATTTTTTTGAACTTATTTGAACTCCATACTTTTTGTGTGTTCAAAATGCACCATTCAAAGGCACATCACAAAATTTCAACAATTTCTGACTTCATTTGTTATATTTCGTGGATTTACTTTTTTTTGAGCTAGTTGACACTGAAATTGAAAAGCACTACAAATGAACTCTGAAAATGTTGAAAGTTGGCATGCTATCATAATTTCACCCACATAGCATGTGTTAAAAAGTTGAGAGGGCTACGACAAAAACTGGATGCACTTCGTGTACAAAACGGACAATCTCTCTCGAAGTATCAGGGTTTCGAACGAGAACTCATCTCTTACAAAGGGATTTCATTTTTTTAACTTATTTGAACTCCATACTTTTTGTGTGTTCAAAATGCACCATTCAAAGGCACATCACAAAATTTCAACAATTTCTGACTTCATTTGGTATATTTCGTGCATTTACTTTTTTTTTAGCTAGTTGACCCTGAAATTGAAAAGCACTGCAAATGAACTCTGAAAATATTGAAAGTTGGCATGCTATCATCATTTCACCCACATAGCATGTGTTAAAAAGTTGAGAGGGCCACGACAAAAACTGGATGCACTTCGTGTACAAAACGGACAAAATCTCTCGAAGTATCACAGTTTCGAACGAGAACTCATCTCTTACAAAGGGATTTCATTTTTTTGAACTTATTTGAACTCCATACTTTTTGTGTGTTAAAAATGCACCATTCAAAGGCACATCACAAAATTTCAACAATTTCTGACTTCATTTGGTATATTTCGTGGATTTACTTATTTTTTTGAGCTAGTTGACCCTGAAATCGAAAAGCACTACAAATGAACTCCGAAAATGTTGAAAGTTGGCATGCTATCATCATTTCACCCACATAGCATGTGTTAAAAAGTTGAGAGGGCCACGACAAAAACTGGATGCACTCCGTGTACAAAACGGACAATCTCTCTCGAAGTATGAGGGTTTCGAACGAGAACTCATCTCTTACAAAGGGATTTCATTTTTTTGAACTTATTTGAACTCCATACTTTTTGTGATTTCAAAATGCACCATTTAAAGGCACATCACAAAATTTCAACAATTTCTGACTTCATTTGGTATATTTCGTGGATTTACTTTTTTTGAGCTAGTTGACCCCGAAATTCAATAGCACTACAACGGAACTATGAAAATCTTGAAAGTTGGCATGCTATCATCATTTCACCCACATAGCATGTGTTAAAAAGTTGAGAGGGCTACGACAAAAACTGGATGCACTTCGTGTACAAAACGGATAATCTCTCTCGAAGTATCAGGGTTTCGAACGAGAACTCATCTCTTACAAAGGGATTTCCTTTTTTAACTTATTTGAACTCCATACTTTTTGTGTGTTAAAAATGCACCATTCAAAGGCACATCACAAAATTTCAACAATTTCTGACTTCATTTGTTATATTTCGTGGATTTACTTATTTGTTTTGAGCTAGTTGACCCTGAAATTGAAAAGCACTACAAATGAACTCTGAAAATGTTGAAAGTTGGCATGCTATCATCATTTCACCCACATAGCATGTGTTAAAAAGTTGAGAGGGCTACGACAAAAACTGGATGCACTTCGTGTACAAAACAGACAATCTCTCTCGAAGTATCACGGTTTCGAACGAGAACTCATCTCTTACAAATGGATTTCATTTTTTAACTTATTTGAACTCCATACTTTTTGTGTCTTCAAAATGCACCATTCAAAGGCACATCACAAAATTTGAACAATTTCTGACTTCATTTGGTATATTTCGTGCATTTACTTATTTTTTTTGAGCTAGTTGACCCTGAAATTGAAAAGCACTACAAATGAACTGTGAAAATGTTGAAAGTTGGCATCCTATCATCATTTCACCCACATAGCATGTGTTAAAAAGTTGAGAGGGCTACGACAAAAACTGGATGCACTTCGTGTACAAAACGGACAATCTCTCTCGAAGTATCAGGGTTTCGAACGAGAACTCATCTCTTACAAAGGGATTTCATTTTTTAACTTATTTGAACTCCATACTTTTTGTGTGTTAAAAATGCACCATTCAAATGCACATCACAGAATTTCAACAATTTCTGACTTCATTTGGTATATTTCGTGGATTTACTTTTTTTTTGAGCTAGTTGACCCTGAAATTGAAAAGCACTACAAATGAACTCTCAAAATGTTGAATGTTGGCATGCTATCATAATTTCACCCACCTAGCATGTGTTAAAAAGTTGAGAGGGCTACGACAAAAACTGGATGCACTTCGTGTACAAAACGGACAATCTCTCTCGAAGTATCAGGGTTTCGAACGAGAACTCATCTCTTACCAAGGGATTTCATTTTTTGAACTTATTTGAACTCCATACTTTTTGTGTGTTCAAAATGCACCATTCAAAGGCACATCACAAAATTTGAACAATTTCTAACTTCATTTGGTATATTTCGTGCATTTACTTATTTTTTTTGAGCTAGTTGACCCTGAAATTGAAAAGCACTACAAATGAACTCTGAAAATGTTGAAAGTTGGCATGCTATCATCATTTCACCCACATAGCATGTGTTAAAAAGTTGAGAGGGCTACGACAAAAACTGGATGCACTCCGTGTACAAAACGGACAATCTCTCTCGAAGTATCAGGGTTTCGAACGAGAACTCATCTCTTACAAAGGGATTTCATTTTTTTCAACTTATTTGAACTACATACTTTTTGTGTGTTCAAAATGCACCACTTAAAGGCACATCACAAAATTTCAACAATTTCTGACTTCATTTGGTATATTTCGTGGATTTACTTTTTTTGAGCTAGTTGACCCCGAAATTCAAAAGCACTACAACGGAACTGTGAAAATCTTGAAAGTTGGCATGCTATCATCATTTCACCCACATAGCATGTGTTAAAAAGTTGAGAGGGCTACGACAAAAACTGGATGCACTTCGTGTACAAAACGGATAATCTCTCTCGAAGTATCAGGGTTTCGAACGAGAACTCATCTCTTACAAAGGGATTTCCTTTTTTAACTTATTTGAACTCCATACTTTTTGTGTGTTCAAAATGCACCATTCAAAGGGATATCAAAAAATTTCAACAATTTCTGACTTCATTTGGTATATTTCGTGCATTTACTTATTTTTTTTGAGCTAGTTGACCCTGAAATTGAAAAGCACTACAAATGAACTGTGAAAATGTTGAAAGTTGGCATGCTATCATCATTTCACCCACATAGCATGTGTTAAAAAGTTGAGAGGGCTACGACAAAAACTGGATGCACTTCGTGTACAAAACGGACAATCTCTCTCGAAGTATCAGGGTTTCGAACGAGAACTCATCTCTTACAAAGGGATTTCATTTTTTTGAACTTATTTGAACTCCATTCTTTTTGTGTGTTAAAAATGCACCATTCAAATGCACATCACAAAATTTCAACAATTTCTGACTTCATTTGGTATATTTCGTGGATTTACTTTTTTTTGAGCTAGTTGACCCTGAAATTGAAAAGCACTACAAATGAACTCTGAAAATGTTGAAAGTTGGCATGCTATCATAATTTCACCCACCTAGCATGTGTTAAAAAGTTGAGAGGGCTACGACAAAAACTGGATGCACTTCGTGTACAAAACGGACAATCTCTCTCGTAGTATCAGGGTTTCGAACGAGAACTCATCTCTTACAAAGGGATTTCATTTTTTGAACTTATTTGAACTCCATACTTTTTGTGTGTTCAAAATGCACCATTAAAAGGCACATCACAAAATTTTAACAATTTCTGACTTCATTTGGTATATTTCGTGCATTTACTTTTTTATTGAGCTAGTTGACCCTGAAATTGAAAAGCACTACAAATGAACTCTCAAAATGTTGAAAGTTGGCATGCTATCATCATTTCACCCACATAGCATGTGTTAAAAAGTTGAGAGGGCTACGAGAAAAACTGGATGCACTCCGTGTACAAAACGGACAATCTCTCTCGAAGTATGAGGGTTTCGAACGAGAACTCATCTCTTACAAAGGGATTTCATTTTTTTGAACTTATTTGAACTCCATACTTTTTGTGTGTTCAAAATGCACCATTAAAAGGCACATCACAAAATTTCAACAATTTCTGACTTCATTTGGTATATTTCGTGGATTTACTTTTTTTGAGCTAGTTGACCCTGAAATATAAAAGCACTACAAAGGAACTCTGAAAATGTTGAAAGTTGGCATGCTATCATCATTTCACCCACATAGCATGTGTTAAAAAGTTGAGAGGGCTACTACAAAAACTGGATGCACTTCGTGTACAAAACGGACAATCTCTCTCGAAGTATTAGGGTTTCGAACGAGAACTCATCTCTTACAAAGGGATTTCATTTTTTAACTTAATTGAACTCCATACTTTTTGTGTGTTCAAAATGCACCATTCAAAGGCACATCACAAAATTTCAACAATTTCTGACTTCATTTGGTATATTTCGTGCATTTACTTATTTTTTTTGAGCTAGTTGACCCTGAAATTGAAAAGCACTACAAATGAACTCTGAAAATGTTGAAAGTTGGCATGATATCATCATTTCACCCACATAGCATGTGTTAAAAAGTTGAGATGGCTACGACAAAAACTGGATGCACTTCGTGTACAAAACGGACAATCTCTCTCGAAGTATGAGGGTTTCGAACGAGAACTCATCTCTTACAAAGGGATTTCATCTTTTTGAACTTATTTGAACTCCATACTTTTTGTGTGTTAAAAATGCACCATTCAAAGGAACATCACAAAATTTCAACAATTTCTGACTTCATTTGTTATATTTCGTGGATTTACTTTTTTTTGAGCTAGTTGACCCTGAAATTGAAAAGCACTACAAATGAACTCTGAAAATGTTGAAAGTTGGCATGCTATCATCATTTCACCCACATAGCATGTGTTAAAAAGTTGAGAGGGCTACGACAAAAACTGGATGCACTTCGTGTACAAAACGGACAATCTCTCTCGAAGTATGAGGGTTTCGAACGAGAACTCATCTCTTACAAAGGGATTTCATTTTTTTAACTTATTTGAACTCCATACTTTTTGTGTGTTGAAAATGCACCATTCAAAGGCACATCACAAAATTTCAACAATTTCTGACTTCATTTGGTATATTTCGTGGATTTACTTATTTTTTTGAGCTAGTTGACCCTGAAATCGAAAAGCACTACAAATGAACTCTGAAAATGTTGAAAGTTGGCATGCTATCATCATTTCACCCACATAGCATGTGTTAAAAAGTTGAGAGGGCTACAACAAAAACTGGATGCACTTCGTGTACAAAACCGACAATCTCTCTCGAAGTATCAGGGTTTCGAACGAGAACTCATCTCTTACAAAGGGATTTCATTTTTTTAACTTATTTGAACTCCATACTTTTTGTTTGTTCACAATGTACTACTCAAAGGCACATCACAAAATTTCAACAATTTCTGACTTTATTTGGTATATTTCGTGCATTTACTTATTTTTTTTGAGCTAGTTGACCCTCAAATTGAAAAGCACTACAGCTGAACTCTAAAAATGTTGAAAGTTGGCATGCTATCATCATTTCACCCACATAGCATGTGTTAAAAAGTTGAGAGGGCTACGACAAAAAATGGATGCACTTCGTGTACAAAACGGACAGTCTCTCTCAAAGTGTGAGGGTTTCGAACGAGAACTCATCTCTTACAAAGGGATTTCATTTTTTTGAACTTATTTGACCTCCATACTTTTTTTTGTGTTCAAAATGCACCATTCAAAGGCACATCACAAAATTTCAACAATTTCTGACTTCATTTGGTATATTTCGTGCATTTACTTATTTTTTTGAGCTAGTTGACCCTGAAATTGAAAAGCACTACAAATGAATTCTGAAAATGTTGAAAGTTGGCATGATATCATCATTTCACCCACATAGCATGTGTTAAAAAGATGAGATGGCTACGACAAAAAGTGGATGCACTTCGTGTACAAAACGGACAATCTCTCTCGAAGTATGAGGGTTTCGAACGAGAACTCATCTCTTACAAAGGGATTTCATTTTTTTGAACATATTTGAACTCCAGACTTTTTGTGTGTTAAAAATGCACCATTCAAAGGCACATCAAAAAATTTCAACAATTTCTGACTTCATTTGTTATATTTCGTGGATTTACTTATTTGTTTTGAGCTAGTTGACCCTGAAATTGAAAAGCACTACAAATGAACTCTGAAAATGTTGAAAGTTGGCATGCTATCATCATTTCACCCACATAGCATGTGTTAAAAAGTTGAGAGGGCTACGACAAAAACTGGATGCACTTCGTGTACAAAACAGACAATCTCTCTCGAAGTTTCAGGGTTTCGAACGAGAACTCATCTCTTACAAGGGGATTTCATTTTTTAACTTATTTGAACTCCATACTTTTTGTGTGTTCAAAATGCACCATTCAAAGGCACATCACAAAATTTGAACAATTTCTGACTTCATTTGGTATATTTCGTGCATTTACTTATTTTTTTTGAGCTAGTTGACCCTGAAATTGAAAAGCACTACAAATGAACTGTGAAAATGTTGAAAGTTGGCATCCTATCATCATTTAACCCACATAGCATGTGTTAAAAACTTGAGAGGGCTACGACAAAAACTGGATGCACTTCGTGTACAAAACGGACAATCTCTCTCGAAGTATCAGGGTTTCGAACGAGAACTCATCTCTTACAAAGGGATTTCATTTTTTAACTTATTTGAACTCCATACTTTTTGTGTGTTAAAAATGCACCATTCAAATGCACATCACAAAATTTCAACAATTTCTGACTTCATTTGGTATATTTCGTGGATTTACTTTTTTTTTGAGCTAGTTGACCCTGAAATTGAAAAGCACTACAAATGAACTCTGAAAATGTTGAATGTTGGCATGCTATCATAATTTCACCATCCTAGCATGTGTTAAAAAGTTGAGAGGGCTACGACAAAAACTGGATGCACTTCGTGTACAAAACGGACAATCTCTCTCGAAGTATCAGGGTTTCGAACGAGAACTCATCTCTTACCAAGGGATTTCATTTTTTGAACTTATTTGAACTCCATACTTTTTGTGTGTTCAAAATGCACCATTCAAAGGCACATCACAAAATTTGAACAATTTCTAACTTCATTTGGTATATTTCGTGCATTTACTTTTTTTTTTTGAGCTAGTTGACCCTGAAATTGAAAAGCACTACAAATGAACTCTGAAAATGTTGAAAGTTGGCATGCTATCATCATTTCACCCACATAGCATGTGTTAAAAGTTGAGAGGGCTACGACAAAAACTGGATGCACTCCGTGTACAAAACGGACAATCTCTCTCGAAGTATGAGGGTTTCGAACGAGAACTCATCTCTTACAAAGGGATTTCATTTTTTTGAACTTATTTGAACTCCATACTTTTTGTGTGTTCAAAATGCACCATTTAAAGGCACATCACAAAATTTCAACAATTTCTGACTTCATTTAGTATATTTCGTGGATTTACTTTTTTTGAGCTAGTTGACCCCGAAATTCAAAAGCACTACAACGGAACTGTGAAAATCTTGAAAGTTGGCATGCTATCATCATTTCACCCACATAGCATGTGTTAAAAAGTTGAGAGGGCTACGACAAAAACTGGATGCACTTCGTGTACAAAACGGATAATCTCTCTCGAAGTATGAGGGTTTCGAACGAGAACTCATCTCTTACAAAGGGATTTCATTTTTTTGAACATATTTGAACTCCATACTTTTTGTGTGTTAAAAATGCACCATTCAAAGGCACATCAAAAAATTTCAACAATTTCTGACTTCATTTGTTATATTTCGTGGATTTACTTATTTGTTTTGAGCTAGTTGACCCTGAAATTGAAAAGCACTACAAATGAACTCTGAAAATGTTGAAAGTTGGCATGCTATCATCATTTCACCCACATAGCATGTGTTAAAAAGTTGAGAGGCCTACGACAAAAACTGGATGCACTTCGTGTACAAAACAGACAATCTCTCTCGAAGTTTCAGGGTTTCGAACGAGAACTCATCTCTTACAAGGGGATTTCATTTTTTAACTTATTTGAACTCCATACTTTTTGTGTGTTCAAAATGCACCATTCAAAGGCACATCACAAAATTTGAACAATTTCTGACTTCATTTGGTATATTTCGTGCATTTACTTATTTTTTTTGAGCTAGTTGACCCTGAAATTGAAAAGCACTACAAATGAACTGTGAAAATGTTGAAAGTTGGCATCCTATCATCATTTAACCCACATAGCATGTGTTAAAAACTTGAGAGGGCTACGACAAAAACTGGATGCACTTCGTGTACAAAACGGACAATCTCTCTCGAAGTATCAGGGTTTCGAACGAGAACTCATCTCTTACAAAGGGATTTCATTTTTTAACTTATTTGAACTCCATACTTTTTGTGTGTTAAAAATGCACCATTCAAATGCACATCACAAAATTTCAACAATTTCTGACTTCATTTGGTATATTTCGCGGATTTACTTTTTTTTTGAGCTAGTTGACCCTGAAATTGAAAAGCACTACAAATGAACTCTGAAAATGTTGAATGTTGGCATGCTATCATAATTTCACCCACCTAGCATGTGTTAAAAAGTTGAGAGGGCTACGACAAAAACTGGATGCACTTCGTGTACAAAACGGACAATCTCTCTCGAAGTATCAGGGTTTCGAACGAGAACTCATCTCTTACCAAGGGATTTCATTTTTTGAACTTATTAGAACTCCATACTTTTTGTGTGTTCAAAATGCACCATTCAAAGGCACATCACAAAATTTGAACAATTTCTAACTTCATTTGGTATATTTCGTGCATTTACTTATTTTTTTTGAGCTAGTTGACCCTGAAATTGAAAAGCACTACAAATGAACTCTGAAAATGTTGAAAGTTGGCATGCTATCATCATTTCACCCACATAGCATGTGTTAAAAAGTTGAGAGGGCTACGACAAAAACTGGATGCACTCCGTGTACAAAACGGACAATCTCTCTCGAAGTATGAGGGTTTCGAACGAGAACTCATCTCTTACAAAGGGATTTCATTTTTTTGAACTTATTTGAACTCCATACTTTTTGTGTGTTCAAAATGCACCATTTAAAGGCACATCACAAAATTTCAACAATTTCTGACTTCATTTGGTATATTTCGTGGATTTACTTTTTTTGAGCTAGTTGACCCCGAAATTCAAAAGCACTACAACGGAACTGTGAAAATCTTGAAAGTTGGCATGCTATCATCATTTCACCCACATAGCATGTGTTAAAAAGTTGAGAGGGCTACGACAAAAACTGGATGCACTTCGTGTACAAAACGGATAATCTCTCTCGAAGTATCAGGGTTTCGAACGAGAACTCATCTCTTACAAAGGGATTTCCTTTTTTAACTTATTTGAACTCCATACTTTTTGTGTGTTCAAAATGCACCATTCAAAGGCACATCAAAAAATTTCAACAATTTCTGACTTCATTTGGTATATTTCGTGCATTTACTTATTTTTTTTGAGCTAGTTGACCCTGAAATTGAAAAGCACTACAAATGAACTGTGAAAATGTTGAAAGTTGGCATGCTATCATCATTTCACCCACATAGCATGTGTTAAAAAGTTGAGAGGGCTACTACAAAAACTGGATGCACTTCGTGTACAAAACGGACAATCTCTCTCGAAGTATGAGGGTTTCGATCGAGAACTCATCTCTTACAAAGGGATTTCATTTTTTTGAACTTATTTGAACTCCAAACTTTTTGTGTGTTCAAAATGCACCATTCAAAGGCACATCACAAAATTTCAAAAATTTCTGACTTCATTTGTTATATTTCGTGGATTTACTTTTTTTTTGAGCTAGTTGACCCTGAAATTGAAAAGCACTACAAATGAACTCTGAAAATGTTGAAAGTTGGCATCCTATCATCATTTCACCCACATAGAATGTGTTAAAAAGTTGAGAGGGCTACGACAAAAACTGAATGCACTTCGTGTACAAAACGGACAATCTCTCTCGAAGTATCAAGGTTTCGAACGAGAACTCATCTCTTACAAAGGGATTTCATTTTTTTGAACTTATTTGAACTCCATTCTTTTTGTGTGTTAAAAATGCACCATTCAAATGCACATCACAAAATTTCAACAATTTCTGACTTCATTTGGTATATTTCGTGGATTTACTTTTTTTTGAGCTAGTTGACCCTGAAATTGAAAAGCACTACAAATGAACTCTGAAAATGTTGAAAGTTGGCATGCTATCATAATTTCACCCACCTAGCATGTGTTAAAAAGTTGAGAGGGCTACGACAAAAACTGGATGCACTTCGTGTACAAAACGGACAATCTCTCTCGTAGTATCAGGGTTTCGAACGAGAACTCATCTCTTAGAAAGGGATTTCATTTTTTGAACTTATTTGAACTCCATACTTTTTGTGTGTTCAAAATGCACCATTAAAAGGCACATCACAAAATTTTAACAATTTCTGACTTCATTTGGTATATTTCGTGCATTTACTTTTTTTTTGAGCTAGTTGACCCTCAAATTGAAAAGCACTACAAATGAACTCTGAAAATGTTGAAAGTTGGCATGCTATCATCATTTCACCCACATAGCATGTGTTAAAAAGTTGAGAGGGCTACGACAAAAACTGGATGCACTCCGTGTACAAAACGGACAATCTCTCTCGAAGTATGAGGGTTTCGAACGAGAACTCATCTCTTACAAAGGGATTTCATTTTTTTGAACTTATTTGAACTCCATACTTTTTGTGTGTTCAAAATGCACCATTAAAAGGCACATCACAAAATTTCAACAATTTCTGACTTCATTTGGTATATTTCGTGGATTTACTTTTTTTGAGCTAGTTGACCCTGAAATATAAAAGCACTACAAAGGAACTCTGAAAATGTTGAAAGTTGGCATGCTATCATCATTTCACCCACATAGCATGTGTTAAAAAGTTGAGAGGGCTACTACAAAAACTGGATGCACTTCGTGTACAAAACGGACAATCTCTCTCGAAGTATCAGGGTTTCGAACGAGAACTCATCTCTTACAAAGGGATTTCATTTTTTTAACTTAATTGAACTCCATACTTTTTGTGTGTTCAAAATGCACCATTCAAAGGCACATCACAAAATTTCAACAATTTCTGACTTCATTTGGTATATTTCGTGCATTTACTTATTTTTTTTGAGCTAGTTGACCCTGAAATTGAAAAGCACTACAAATGAACTCTGAAAATGTTGAAAGTTGGCATGATATCATCATTTCACCCACATAGCATGTGTTAAAAAGTTGAGATGGCTACGACAAAAACTGGATGCACTTCGTGTACAAAACGGACAATCTCTCTCGAAGTATGAGGGTTTCGAACGAGAACTCATCTCTTACAAAGGGATTTCATCTTTTTGAACTTATTTGAACTCCATACTTTTTGTGTGTTAAAAATGCACCATTCAAAGGAACATCACAAAATTTCAACAATTTCTGACTTCATTTGTTATATTTCGTGGATTTACTTTTTTTTTGAGCTAGTTGACCCTGAAATTGAAAAGCACTACAAATGAACTCTGAAAATGTTGAAAGTTGGCATGCTATCATCATTTCACCCACATAGCATGTGTTAAAAAGTTGAGAGGGCTACGACAAAAACTGGATGCACTTCGTGTACAAAACGGACAATCTCTCTCGAAGTATGAGGGTTTCGAACGAGAACTCATCTCTTACAAAGGGATTTCATTTTTTTAACTTATTTGAACTCCATACTTTTTGTGTGTTCAAAATGCACCATTCAAAGGCACATCACAAAATTTCAACAATTTCTGACTTCATTTGGTATATTTCATGGATATACTTATTTTTTTGAGCTAGTTGACCCTGAAATTGAAAAGCACTACAAATCAACTCTGAAAATGTTGAAAGTTGGCATGCTATCATCATTTCACCCACATAGCATGTGTTAAAAAGTTGAGAGGGCTACGACAAAAACTGGATGCACTTCGTGTACAAAACGGACAATCTCTCTCGAAGTATCAGGGTTTCGAACGAGAACTCATCTCTTACAAAGGGATTTCCTTTTTTAACTTATTTGAACTCCATACTTTTTGTGTGTTCAAAATGCACCATTCAAAGGCACATCAAAAAATTTCAACAATTTCTGACTTCATTTGGTATATTTCGTGCATTTACTTATTTTTTTTGAGCTAGTTGACCCTGAAATTGAAAAGCACTACAAATGAACTGTGAAAATGTTGAAAGTTGGCATGCTATCATCATTTCACCCACATAGCATGTGTTAAAAAGTTGAGAGGGCTACGACAAAAACTGGATGCACTTCGTGTACAAAACGGACAATCTCTCTCGAAGTATGAGGGTTTCGAACGAGA
This sequence comes from Hordeum vulgare subsp. vulgare, assembly GCF_904849725.1. Classification (NCBI taxonomy): domain Eukaryota; kingdom Viridiplantae; phylum Streptophyta; class Magnoliopsida; order Poales; family Poaceae; genus Hordeum; species Hordeum vulgare. The sequence goes on from NC_058518.1 coordinate 19,342,616, forward strand.
ACTCATCTCTGACAAAGGGATTTCATTTTTTTGAACTTATTTGAACTCCAAACTTTTTGTGTGTTCAAAATGCACCATTCAAAGGCACATCACAAAATTTCAAAAATTTCTGAGTTCATTTGTTATATTTCGTGGATTTACTTTATTTTTTTGAGCTAGTTGACCCTGAAATTGAAAAGCACTACAAATGAACTCTGAAAATGTTGAAAGTTGGCATCCTATCATCATTTCACCCACATAGAATGTGTTAAAAAGTTGAGAGGGCTACGACAAAAACTGAATGCACTTCGTGTACAAAACGGACAATCTCTCTCGAAGTATCAGGGTTTCGAACGAGAACTCATCTCTTACAAAGGGATTTCATTTTTTTGAACTTATTTGAACTCCATACTTTTTGTGTGTTCAAAATGCACCATTAAAAGGCACATCACAAAATTTCAACAATTTCTGACTTCATTTGGTATATTTCGTGGATTTACTTTTTTTGAGCTAGTTGACCCTGAAATATAAAAGCACTACAAAGGAACTCTGAAAATGTTGAAAGTTGGCATGCTATCATCATTTCACCCACATAGCATGTGTTAAAAAGTTGAGAGGGCTACTACAAAAACTGGATGCACTTCGTGTACAAAACGGACAATCTCTCTCGAAGTATCAGGGTTTCGAACGAGAACTCATCTCTTACAAAGGGATTTCATTTTTTTAACTTAATTGAACTCCATACTTTTTGTGTGTTCAAAATGCACCATTCAAAGGCACATCACAAAATTTCAACAATTTCTGACTTCATTTGGTATATTTCGTGCATTTACTTATTTTTTTTGAGCTAGTTGACCCTGAAATTGAAAAGCACTACAAATGAACTCTGAAAATGTTGAAAGTTGGCATGATATCATAATTTCACCCACATAGCATGTGTTAAAAAGTTGAGATGGCTACGACAAAAACTGGATGCACTTCGTGTACAAAACGGACAATCTCTCTCGAAGTATGAGGGTTTCGAACGAGAACTCATCTCTTACAAAGGGATTTCATCTTTTTGAACTTATTTGAACTCCATACTTTTTGTGTGTTAAAAATGCACCATTCAAAGGAACATCACAAAATTTCAACAATTTCTGACTTCATTTGTTATATTTCGTGGATTTACTTTTTTTTTGAGCTAGTTGACCCTGAAATTGAAAAGCACTACAAATGAACTCTGAAAATGTTGAAAGTTGGCATGCTATCATCATTTCACCCACATAGCATGTGTTAAAAAGTTGAGAGGGCTACGACAAAAACTGGATGCACTTCGTGTACAAAACGGACAATCTCTCTCGAAGTATGAGGGTTTCGAACGAGAACTCATCTCTTACAAAGGGATTTCATTTTTTTAACTTATTTGAACTCCATACTTTTTGTGTGTTCAAAATGCACCATTCAAAGGCACATCACAAAATTTCAACAATTTCTGACTTCATTTGGTATATTTCATGGATATACTTATTTTTTTGAGCTAGTTGACCCTGAAATTGAAAAGCACTACAAATCAACTCTGAAAATGTTGAAAGTTGGCATGCTATCATCATTTCACCCACATAGCATGTGTTAAAAAGTTGAGAGGGCTACGACAAAAACTGGATGCACTTCGTGTACAAAACGGACAATCTCTCTCGAAGTATCAGGGTTTCGAACGAGAACTCATCTCTTACAAAGGGATTTCCTTTTTTAACTTATTTGAACTCCATACTTTTTGTGTGTTCAAAATGCACCATTCAAAGGCACATCAAAAAATTTCAACAATTTCTGACTTCATTTGGTATATTTCGTGCATTTACTTATTTTTTTTGAGCTAGTTGACCCTGAAATTGAAAAGCACTACAAATGAACTGTGAAAATGTTGAAAGTTGGCATGCTATCATCATTTCACCCACATAGCATGTGTTAAAAAGTTGAGAGGGCTACGACAAAAACTGGATGCACTTCGTGTACAAAACGGACAATCTCTCTCGAAGTATGAGGGTTTCGAACGAGAACTCATCTCTGACAAAGGGATTTCATTTTTTTGAACTTATTTGAACTCCAAACTTTTTGTGTGTTCAAAATGCACCATTCAAAGGCACATCACAAAATTTCAAAAATTTCTGACTTCATTTGTTATATTTCGTGGATTTACTTTATTTTTTTGAGCTAGTTGACCCTGAAATTGAAAAGCACTACAAATGAACTCTGAAAATGTTGAAAGTTGGCATCCTATCATCATTTCACCCACATAGAATGTGTTAAAAAGTTGAGAGGGCTACGACAAAAACTGAATGCACTTCGTGTACAAAACGGACAATCTCTCTCGAAGTATCAGGGTTTCGAACGAGAACTCATCTCTTACAAAGGGATTTCATTTTTTTGAACTTATTTGAACTCCATACTTTTTGTGTGTTCAAAATGCACCATTAAAAGGCACATCACAAAATTTCAACAATTTCTGACTTCATTTGGTATATTTCGTGGATTTACTTTTTTTGAGCTAGTTGACCCTGAAATATAAAAGCACTACAAAGGAACTCTGAAAATGTTGAAAGTTGGCATGCTATCATCATTTCACCCACATAGCATGTGTTAAAAAGTTGAGAGGGCTACTACAAAAACTGGATGCACTTCGTGTACAAAACGGACAATCTCTCTCGAAGTATCAGGGTTTCGAACGAGAACTCATCTCTTACAAAGGGATTTCATTTTTTTAACTTAATTGAACTCCATACTTTTTGTGTGTTCAAAATGCACCATTCAAAGGCACATCACAAAATTTCAACAATTTCTGACTTCATTTGGTATATTTCGTGCATTTACTTATTTTTTTTGAGCTAGTTGACCCTGAAATTGAAAAGCACTACAAATGAACTCTGAAAATGTTGAAAGTTGGCATGATATCATCATTTCACCCACATAGCATGTGTTAAAAAGTTGAGATGGCTACGACAAAAACTGGATGCACTTCGTGTACAAAACGGACAATCTCTCTCGAAGTATGAGGGTTTCGAACGAGAACTCATCTCTTACAAAGGGATTTCATCTTTTTGAACTTATTTGAACTCCATACTTTTTGTGTGTTAAAAATGCACCATTCAAAGGAACATCACAAAATTTCAACAATTTCTGACTTCATTTGTTATATTTCGTGGATTTACTTTTTTTTTGAGCTAGTTGACCCTGAAATTGAAAAGCACTACAAATGAACTCTGAAAATGTTGAAAGTTGGCATGCTATCATCATTTCACCCACATAGCATGTGTTAAAAAGTTGAGAGGGCTACGACAAAAACTGGATGCACTTCGTGTACAAAACGGACAATCTCTCTCGAAGTATGAGGGTTTCGAACGAGAACTCATCTCTTACAAAGGGATTTCATTTTTTTAACTTATTTGAACTCCATACTTTTTGTGTGTTCAAAATGCACCATTCAAAGGCACATCACAAAATTTCAACAATTTCTGACTTCATTTGGTATATTTCATGGATATACTTATTTTTTTGAGCTAGTTGACCCTGAAATTGAAAAGCACTACAAATCAACTCTGAAAATGTTGAAAGTTGGCATGCTATCATCATTTCACCCACATAGCATGTGTTAAAAAGTTGAGAGGGCTACGACAAAAACTGGATGCACTTCGTGTACAAAACGGACAATCTCTCTCGAAGTATCAGGGTTTCGAACGAGAACTCATCTCTTACAAAGGGATTTCCTTTTTTAACTTATTTGAACTCCATACTTTTTGTGTGTTCAAAATGCACCATTCAAAGGCACATCAAAAAATTTCAACAATTTCTGACTTCATTTGGTATATTTCGTGCATTTACTTATTTTTTTTGAGCTAGTTGACCCTGAAATTGAAAAGCACTACAAATGAACTGTGAAAATGTTGAAAGTTGGCATGCTATCATCATTTCACCCACATAGCATGTGTTAAAAAGTTGAGAGGGCTACGACAAAAACTGGATGCACTTCGTGTACAAAACGGACAATCTCTCTCGAAGTATGAGGGTTTCGAACGAGAACTCATCTCTGACAAAGGGATTTCATTTTTTTGAACTTATTTGAACTCCAAACTTTTTGTGTGTTCAAAATGCACCATTCAAAGGCACATCACAAAATTTCAAAAATTTCTGACTTCATTTGTTATATTTCGTGGATTTACTTTATTTTTTTGAGCTAGTTGACCCTGAAATTGAAAAGCACTACAAATGAACTCTGAAAATGTTGAAAGTTGGCATCCTATCATCATTTCACCCACATAGAATGTGTTAAAAAGTTGAGAGGGCTACGACAAAAACTGAATGCACTTCGTGTACAAAACGGACAATCTCTCTCGAAGTATCAGGGTTTCGAACGAGAACTCATCTCTTACAAAGGGATTTCATTTTTTTGAACTTATTTGAACTCCATACTTTTTGTGTGTTAAAAATGCACCATTCAAATGCACATCACAAAACTTCAACAATTTCTGACTTCATTTGGTATATTTCGTGGATTTACTTTTTTTTGAGCTAGTTGACCCTGAAATTGAAAAGCACTACAAATGAACTCTGAAAATGTTGAAAGTTGGCATGCTATCATAATTTCACCCACATAGCATGTGTTAAAAAGTTGAGAGGGCTACGACAAAAACTGGATGCACTCCGTGTACAAAACGGACAATCTCTCTCGAAGTATGAGGGTTTCGAACGAGAACTCATCTCTTACAAAGGGATTTCATTTTTTTGAACTTATTTGAACTCCATACTTTTTGTGTGTTCAAAATGCACCATTAAATGGCACATCACAAAATTTCAACAATTTCTGACTTCATTTGGTATATTTCGTGGATTTACTTTTTTTGAGCTAGTTGACCCTGAAATATAAAAGCACTACAAAGGAACTCTGAAAATGTTGAAAGTTGGCATGCTATCATCATTTCACCCACATAGCATGTGTTAAAAAGTTGAGAGGGCTACTACAAAAACTGGATGCACTTCGTGTACAAAACGGACAATCTCTCTCGAAGTATCAGGGTTTCGAACGAGAACTCATCTCTTACAAAGGGATTTCATTTTTTTAACTTAATTGAACTCCATACTTTTTGTGTGTTCAAAATGCACCATTCCAAGGCACATCACAAAATTTCAACAATTTCTGACTTCATTTGGTATATTTCGTGCATTTACTTATTTTTTTTGAGCTGGTTGACCCTGAAATTGAAAAGCACTACAAATGAACTCTGAAAATGTTGAAAGTTGGCATGATATCATCATTTCACCCACATAGCATGTGTTAAAAAGTTGAGATGGCTACGACAAAAACTGGATGCACTTCGTGTACAAAACGGACAATCTCTCTCGAAGTATGAGGGTTTCGAACGAGAACTCATCTCTTACAAAGGGATTTCATCTTTTTGAACTTATTTGAACTCCATACTTTTTGTGTGTTAAAAATGCACCATTCAAAGGAACATCACAAAATTTCAACAATTTCTGACTTCATTTGTTATATTTCGTGGATTTACTTTTTTTTGAGCTAGTTGACCCTGAAATTGAAAAGCACTACAAATGAACTCTGAAAATGTTGAAAGTTGGCATGCTATCATCATTTCACCCACATAGCATGTGTTAAAAAGTTGAGAGGGCTACGACAAAAACTGGATGCACTTCGTGTACAAAACGGACAATCTCTCTCGAAGTATGAGGGTTTCGAACGAGAACTCATCTCTTACAAAGGGATTTCATTTTTTTAACTTATTTGAACTCCATACTTTTTGTGTGTTCAAAATGCACCATTCAAAGGCACATCACAAAATTTCAACAATTTCTGACTTCATTTGGTATATTTCATCGATATACTTATTTTTTTGAGCTAGTTGACCCTGAAATTGAAAAGCACTACAAATCAACTCTGAAAATGTTGAAAGTTGGCATGCTATCATCATTTCACCCACATAGCATGTGTTAAAAAGTTGAGAGGGCTACGACAAAAACTGGATGCACTTCGTGTACAAAACGGACAATCTCTCTCGAAGTATCAGGGTTTCGAACGAGAACTCATCTCTTACAAAGGGATTTCCTTTTTTAACTTATTTGAACTCCATACTTTTTGTGTGTTCAAAATGCACCATTCAAAGGCACATCAAAAAATTTCAACAATTTCTGACTTCATTTGGTATATTTCGTGCATTTACTTATTTTTTTTGAGCTAGTTGACCCTGAAATTGAAAAGCACTACAAATGAACTGTGAAAATGTTGAAAGTTGGCATGCTATCATCATTTCACCCACATAGCATGTGTTAAAAAGTTGAGAGGGCTACGACAAAAACTGGATGCACTTCGTGTACAAAACGGACAATCTCTCTCGAAGTATGAGGGTTTCGAACGAGAACTCATCTCTGACAAAGGGATTTCATTTTTTTGAACTTATTTGAACTCCAAACTTTTTGTGTGTTCAAAATGCACCATTCAAAGGCACATCACAAAATTTCAAAAATTTCTGACTTCATTTGTTATATTTCGTGGATTTACTTTATTTTTTTGAGCTAGTTGACCCTGAAATTGAAAAGCACTACAAATGAACTCTGAAAATGTTGAAAGTTGGCATCCTATCATCATTTCACCCACATAGAATGTGTTAAAAAGTTGAGAGGGCTACGACAAAAACTGAATGCACTTCGTGTACAAAACGGACAATCTCTCTCGAAGTATCAGGGTTTCGAACGAGAACTCATCTCTTACAAAGGGATTTCATTTTTTTGAACTTATTTGAACTCCATACTTTTTGTGTGTTAAAAATGCACCATTCAAATGCACATCACAAAACTTCAACAATTTCTGACTTCATTTGGTATATTTCGTGGATTTACTTTTTTTTGAGCTAGTTGACCCTGAAATTGAAAAGCACTACAAATGAACTCTGAAAATGTTGAAAGTTGGCATGCTATCATAATTTCACCCACATAGCATGTGTTAAAAAGTTGAGAGGGCTACGACAAAAACTGGATGCACTCCGTGTACAAAACGGACAATCTCTCTCGAAGTATGAGGGTTTCGAACGAGAACTCATCTCTTACAAAGGGATTTCATTTTTTTGAACTTATTTGAACTCCATACTTTTTGTGTGTTCAAAATGCACCATTAAATGGCACATCACAAAATTTCAACAATTTCTGACTTCATTTGGTATATTTCGTGGATTTACTTTTTTTGAGCTAGTTGACCCTGAAATATAAAAGCACTACAAAGGAACTCTGAAAATGTTGAAAGTTGGCATGCTATCATCATTTCACCCACATAGCATGTGTTAAAAAGTTGAGAGGGCTACTACAAAAACTGGATGCACTTCGTGTACAAAACGGACAATCTCTCTCGAAGTATCAGGGTTTCGAACGAGAACTCATCTCTTACAAAGGGATTTCATTTTTTTAAATTAATTGAACTCCATACTTTTTGTGTGTTCAAAATGCACCATTCCAAGGCACATCACAAAATTTCAACAATTTCTGACTTCATTTGGTATATTTCGTGCATTTACTTATTTTTTTTGAGCTAGTTGACCCTGAAATTGAAAAGCACTACAAATGAACTCTGAAAATGTTGAAAGTTGGAATGATATCATCATTTCACCCACATAGCATGTGTTAAAAAGTTGAGATGGCTACGACAAAAACTGGATGCACTTCGTGTACAAAACGGACAATCTCTCTCGAAGTATGAGGGTTTCGAACGAGAACTCATCTCTTACAAAGGGATTTCATCTTTTTGAACTTATTTGAACTCCATACTTTTTGTGTGTTAAAAATGCACCATTCAAAGGAACATCACAAAATTTCAACAATTTCTGACTTCATTTGTTATATTTCGTGGATTTACTTTTTTTTTGAGCTAGTTGACCCTGAAATTGAAAAGCACTACAAATGAACTCTGAAAATGTTGAAAGTTGGCATGCTATCATCATTTCACCCACATAGCATGTGTTAAAAAGTTGAGAGGGCTACGACAAAAACTGGATGCACTTCGTGTACAAAACGGACAATCTCTCTCGAAGTATGAGGGTTTCGAACGAGAACTCATCTCTTACAAAGGGATTTCATTTTTTTAACTTATTTGAACTCCATACTTTTTGTGTGTTCAAAATGCACCATTCAAAGGCACATCACAAAATTTCAACAATTTCTGACTTCATTTGGTATATTTCATGGATATACTTATTTTTTTGAGCTAGTTGACCCTGAAATTGAAAAGCACTACAAATCAACTCTGAAAATGTTGAAAGTTGGCATGCTATCATCATTTCACCCACATAGCATGTGTTAAAAAGTTGAGAGGGCTACGACAAAAACTGGATGCACTTCGTGTACAAAACGGACAATCTCTCTCGAAGTATCAGGGTTTCGAACGAGAACTCATCTCTTACAAAGGGATTTCCTTTTTTAACTTATTTGAACTCCATACTTTTTGTGTGTTCAAAATGCACCATTCAAAGGCACATCAAAAAATTTCAACAATTTCTGACTTCATTTGGTATATTTCGTGCATTTACTTATTTTTTTTGAGCTAGTTGACCCTGAAATTGAAAAGCACTACAAATGAACTGTGAAAATGTTGAAAGTTGGCATGCTATCATCATTTCACCCACATAGCATGTGTTAAAAAGTTGAGAGGGCTACGACAAAAACTGGATGCACTTCGTGTACAAAACGGACAATCTCTCTCGAAGTATGAGGGTTTCGAACGAGAACTCATCTCTGACAAAGGGATTTCATTTTTTTGAACTTATTTGAACTCCAAACTTTTTGTGTGTTCAAAATGCACCATTCAAAGGCACATCACAAAATTTCAAAAATTTCTGACTTCATTTGTTATATTTCGTGGATTTACTTTATTTTTTTGAGCTAGTTGACCCTGAAATTGAAAAGCACTACAAATGAACTCTGAAAATGTTGAAAGTTGGCATCCTATCATCATTTCACCCACATAGAATGTGTTAAAAAGTTGAGAGGGCTACGACAAAAACTGAATGCACTTCGTGTACAAAACGGACAATCTCTCTCGAAGTATCAGGGTTTCGAACGAGAACTCATCTCTTACAAAGGGATTTCATTTTTTTGAACTTATTTGAACTCCATTCTTTTTGTGTGTTAAAAATGCACCATTCAAATGCACATCACAAAACTTCAACAATTTCTGACTTCATTTGGTATATTTCGTGGATTTACTTTTTTTTGAGCTAGTTGACCCTGAAATTGAAAAGCACTACAAATGAACTCTGAAAATGTTGAAAGTTGGCATGCTATCATAATTTCACCCACCTAGCATGTGTTAAAAAGTTGAGAGGGCTACGACAAAAACTGGATGCACTTCGTGTACAAAACGGACAATCTCTCTCGTAGTATCAGGGTTTCGAACGAGAACTCATCTCTTACAAAGGGATTTCATTTTTTGAACTTATTTGAACTCCATACTTTTTGTGTGTTCAAAATGCACCATTCAAAGGCACATCACAAAATTTCAACAATTTCTGACTTCATTTGGTATATTTCGTGGATTTACTTTTTTTGAGCTAGTTGACCCTGAAATATAAAAGCACTACAAAGGAACTCTGAAAATGTTGAAAGTTGGCATGCTATCATCATTTCACCCACATAGCATGTGTTAAAAAGTTGAGAGGGCTACGACAAAAACTGGATGCACTTCCTGTACAAAACGGACAATCTCTCTCGAAGTATCAGGGTTTCGAACGAGAACTCATCTCTTACAAAGGGATTTCATTTTTTTAACTTATTTGAACTCCATACTTTTTGTGTGTTCAAAATGCACCATTCAAAGGCACATCACAAAATTTCAACAATTTCTGACTTCATTTGGTATATTTCGTGCATTTACTTTTTGTTGAGCTAGTTGACCCTGAAATTAAAAGCACTACAAATGAACTCTGAAAATGTTGAAAGTTGGCATGCTATCATCATTTCACCCACATAGCATGTGTTAAAAAGTTGAGATGGCTACGACAAAAACTGGATGCACTTCGTGTACAAAACGGACAATCTCTCTCGAAGTATGAGGGTTTCGAACGAGAACTCATCTCTTACAAAGGGATTTCATTTTTTTGAACTTATTTGAACTCCATACTTTTTGTGTGTTCAAAATGCACCATTCAAAGGCACATCACAAAATTTCAACAATTTCTGACTTCATTTGTTATATTTCGTGGATTTACTTATTTTTTTGAGCTAGTTGACCCTGAAATTGAAAAGCACTACAAATGAACTCTGAAAATGTTGAAAGTTGGCATGCTATCATCATTTCACCCACATAGCATGTGTTAAAAAGTTGAGAGGGCTACGACAAAAACTGGATGCACTTCGTGTACAAAACGGACCATCTCTCTCGAAGTATCAGGGTTTCGAACGAGAACTCATCTCTTACAAAGGGATTTCCTTTTTTAACTTATTTGAACTCCATACTTTTTGTGTGTTCAAAATGCACCATTCAAAGGCACATCAAAAAATTTCAACAATTTCTGACTTCATTTGGTATATTTCGTGCATTTACTTATTTTTTTTGAGCTAGTTGACCCTGAAATTGAAAAGCACTACAAATGAACTGTGAAAATGTTGAAAGTTGGCATGCTATCATCATTTCACCCACATAGCATGTGTTAAAAAGTTGAGAGGGCTACGACAAAAACTGGATGCACTTCGTGTACAAAACGGACAATCTCTCTCGAAGTATGAGGGTTTCGAACGAGAACTCATCTCTGACAAAGGGATTTCATTTTTTTGAACTTATTTGAACTCCAAACTTTTTGTGTGTTCAAAATGCACCATTCAAAGGCACATCACAAAATTTCAAAAATTTCTGACTTCATTTGTTATATTTCGTGGATTTACTTTATTTTTTTGAGCTAGTTGACCCTGAAATTGAAAAGCACTACAAATGAACTCTGAAAATGTTGAAAGTTGGCATCCTATCATCATTTCACCCACATAGAATGTGTTAAAAAGTTGAGAGGGCTACGACAAAAACTGAATGCGCTTCGTGTACAAAACGGACAATCTCTCTCGAAGTATCAGGGTTTCGAACGAGAACTCATCTCTTACAAAGGGATTTCATTTTTTTGAACTTATTTGAACTCCATTCTTTTTGTGTGTTAAAAATGCACCATTCAAATGCACATCACAAAATTTCAACAATTTCTGACTTCATTTGGTATATTTCGTGGATTTACTTTTTTTTGAGCTAGTTGACCCTGAAATTGAAAAGCACTACAAATGAACTCTGAAAATGTTGAAAGTTGGCATGCTATCATAATTTCACCCACCTAGCATGTGTTAAAAAGTTGAGAGGGCTACGACAAAAACTGGATGCACTTCGTGTACAAAACGGACAATCTCTCTCGTAGTATCAGGGTTTCGAACGAGAACTCATCTCTTACAAAGGGATTTCATTTTTTGAACTTATTTGAACTCCATACTTTTTGTGTGTTCAAAATGCACCATTAAAAGGCACATCACAAAATTTGAACAATTTCTGACTTCATTTGGTATATTTCGTGCATTTACTTTTTTTTGAGCTAGTTGACCCTGAAATTGAAAAGCACTACAAATGAACTCTGAAAATGTTGAAAGTTGGCATGCTATCATCATTTCACCCACATAGCATGTGTTAAAAAGTTGAGAGGGCTACGACAAAAACTGGATGCACTCCGTGTACAAAACGGACAATCTCTCTCGAAGTATGAGGGTTTCGAACGAGAACTCATCTCTTACAAAGGGATTTCATTTTTTTTGAACTTATTTGAACTCCATACTTTTTGTGTGTTCAAAATGCACCATTCAAAGGCACATCACAAAATTTCAACAATTTCTGACTTCATTTGGTATATTTCGTGGATTTACTTTTTTTGAGCTAGTTGACCCTGAAATATAAAAGCACTACAAAGGAACTCTGAAAATGTTGAAAGTTGGCATGCTATCATCATTTCACCCACATAGCATGTGTTAAAAAGTTGAGAGGGCTACGACAAAAACTGGATGCACTTCCTGTACAAAACGGACAATCTCTCTCGAAGTATCAGGGTTTCGAACGAGAACTCATCTCTTACAAAGGGATTTCATTTTTTTAACTTATTTGAACTCCATACTTTTTGTGTGTTCAAAATGCACCATTCAAAGGCACATCACAAAATTTCAACAATTTCTGACTTCATTTGGTATATTTCGTGCATTTACTTTTTGTTGAGCTAGTTGACCCTGAAATTAAAAGAACTACAAATGAACTCTGAAAATGTTGAAAGTTGGCATGCTATCATCATTTCACCCACATAGCATGTGTTAAAAAGTTGAGATGGCTACGACAAAAACTGGATGCACTTCGTGTACAAAACGGACAATCTCTCTCGAAGTATGAGGGTTTCGAACGAGAACTCATCTCTTACAAAGGGATTTCATTTTTTTAACTTATTTGAACTCCATACTTTTTGTGTGTTCAAAATGCACCATTCAAAGGCACATCACAAAATTTCTACAATTTCTGACTTCATTTGTTATATTTCGTGGATTTACTTATTTTTTTGAGCTAGTTGACCCTGAAATTGAAAAGCACTACAAATGAACTCTGAAAATGTTGAAAGTTGGCATGCTATCATCATTTCACCCACATAGCATGTGTTAAAAAGTTGAGAGGGCTACGACAAAAACTGGATGCACTTCGTGTACAAAACGGACAATCTCTCTCGAAGTATCAGGGTTTCGAACGATAACTCATCTCTTACAAAGGGATTTCATTTTTTAACTTATTTGAACTCCATACTTTTTGTGTGTTCAAAATGCACCATTCAAAGGCACATCACAAAATTTCAACAATTTCTGACTTCATTTGGTATATTTCGTGCATTTACTTTTTTTTAAGCTAGTTGACCCTCAAATTGAAAAGCACTACAAATGAACTCTGAAAAATGTTGAAAGTTGGCATGCTATCATCATTTCACCAAAATAGCATGTGTTAAAAAGTTGACAGGGCTACGACAAAAACTGGATGCACTCCGTGTACAAAACGGACAATCTCTCTCGAAGTATGAGGGTTTCGAACGAGAACTCATCTCTTACATGGATACTATGAAAATGAAAAGTGTTTGAAATTTAGTACATTCCTTACATGCATTACATAAAAGGTTTAATACATTATTACATTATTGCACCAATATACCTATCTATTATTTCTGTTTTCTTCGGGGTCGTATCCATGGAGAATCTTCATCATTCAGTAGGATGGTTGGGTTAGTTTTCACTTTGAAGGGCGGAATTTCATGAAACTTATTATAATATTTTGACATGTCTGTCTTGTCATCTACTCCCACGATGTTTCTTTTCCCTGAAAGAACTATGTGGCGTTTTGGCTCATCGGACGATATCTTCTTTTGCTGATTTCTTTTTCTCATTTTTGTAGACATGTCCTTCACATAGAAAACCCGAGCGACATCATTGGCTCGGACAAATGGTTCGTCCATGTACGCAAGATTGTTGAGATCCACTGTTGTCATGCCGTACTTTTGGTCTACAACTACCCCGCCTCCTGTCAGCTTCACCCATTTGCACCGAAACAATGGGATCTTAAAAGTAGGTCCATAGTCAAGTTCCCATATATCCTCTATGTACCCGTAATATGTTTCCAAACAGTGCCCATTCTCGTCTGTTGCATCAAAGCGGACACCACTATTTTGGTTGGTGCTCTTTTTATCTTGGGCAACCGTGTAAAATGTATTCCCATTTATCTCATACTCTTGGAAAGTACATATAGTCGAAGATGGTGGCCTGGCCAAACAGTAGAGCTCATCTCCAACGGTGTCGTCATTCATGAGATGTGTCTGCAACCAACTGCCGAAAGTCTTCTCGTGTTCCCCTTTAATCCAAGAGTTAGCCTTCCCCGGGTTTTCGGAGCGTAGAATATTCCTGTGTCTCACGATATACGGAGCCACCACCGTGGAATTGTGTAGAACTGTGTAGTGTACTTGAGAGAAAGAATGCCCATCCATACATACTTTTGCTTTCCTTCCTAGTGTGCCTTTTCCTGTCAGCCTACCCTCATACCGAGATTCAGGAACACCAATCGGCTTAAGGTCAGGAAGAAAGTCCACACAAAACTCAATGACCTCCTCTGTTCCATAGCCCTTGGAGATGCTTCCTTCTGGCCTAGCACGGTTACGAACATATTTCTTTAAGACTCCCATGAACCTCTCGAAGGGGAACATAATGTGTAGAAACACATGATCGAGAATTCTAATCTCTTCGACTAGGTGAACTAGGAGGTGTGTCATTATATTGAAGAAGGATGGCGGGAACAACAAATCAAAGCTGACCAGACTTTGGACCACATCAATCTGTAACCCTGATAGACTTTCTCGATCGATTACCTTCTGAGAAATTGCATTGAGGAATGCACATACCTTCACAATTGCCAGGCGAACATTTTCTGGTACAATTCCCCTCAATGCAACCGGAAGCAATTACGTCATAAGCACGTGGTAGTCATGAGACTTTAGGTTTTGGAATTTTTTGTCTTTCATATTTACGATTCCCTTTATATTCGACGAGAAGCCAGTCGGGACCTTGATACTGAAAAGGACTTCAAAGAAGATTTCCTTCTCCTCCTTAGAAAGAGCGTAGGTGGCATGCCCTTGAAAATGCCCTGGATGCATGCCATCTCTGCCTTTATGACGTTCCTGGTCCTCCCGTGCTTCCGGTGTATCTTTTGACTTCCCATACAAGACCAGGAAGCCTAAAATATTCACGCAGAGATTCTTCGTCAGGTGCATCACGTCGATTGCCGAGCGGACCTCATGGACTTCCAAGTAGGGTATCTCCCAAAATAAAGATTTCTTCTTCCAGATGGGTACGCGCTTATCAGGGCCGTTAGGAACAGGTTGGCTGCTAGGACCCTTTTCAAAGATTACTTTTAAATCTTTGACCATATCAAATACTTCAGCACCAGTACGGATGACAGGCTTCCCCCGGGGTTCTGCCTTGCCATTGAAATGCTTGCCTTTTTTCTTTAAGGGATGCTTGGGCGGAAGAAAACGATGATTGTACGGGTACACATTCTTCCTACATTTGTCCAGATATATACTTTCTGTCTGATCCAAACAGTGCGTGCATGCATTGTATCCCTTGTTTGACTATCCTGAAATGTTACTAAGAGCAGGCCAATCATTGATGGTTACGAAAAGCAACGCTCGAAGGTCAAATTCCTCTTGTTTGTGCTCGTCCCACACACGTACACCTGGTTCGGCCCACATCTATAAAAGTTCATCAACTAATGGCCTTAGGTACACATCAATAACGTTGCCGGGTTGCTTTGGACCTTGGATAAGCACTGGCATCATAATGAACTTCCGCTTCATGCACAACCAAGGAGGAAGGTTGTAGATACATAGAGTAACGGGCCACGTGCTGTGACTGCAACTCTGCTCCCCAAAAGGATTCATGCCATCTGTACTCAGACCTAACCATAAGTTCCTCTCATGCCATCTGATACCAAGGAACTTATAGTTAGGTCTGAGTACATACGGCATGAATCCTTTTGGGGAGCAGAGTTGCAGTCACAACACCTGGCCCGTTACTCTATGTATCTACAACCTTCCTCCTTGGTTGTGCATGAAGCGGAAGTTTTTGTCATAGCCCTCTCAACTTTTTAACACATGCTATGTGGGTGAAATGATGATAGCATGCCAACTTTCA
The DNA here is from genome assembly GCF_904849725.1 of Hordeum vulgare subsp. vulgare. Lineage (NCBI taxonomy): Eukaryota > Viridiplantae > Streptophyta > Magnoliopsida > Poales > Poaceae > Hordeum > Hordeum vulgare. Next base: position 19,358,351 of record NC_058518.1, read on the forward strand.
ACATTTTCAGAGTTCATTTGTAGTGCTTTTCAATTTCAGGGTGAACTAGCTCAAAAAAAATAAGTAAATGCACGAAGAATACCAAATGAAGTCATAAATTGTTGAAATTTTGTGATGTGCCTTTTAATGGTGAATTTTGAACACACAAAAAGTATGGAGTTCAAATAAGTTCAAAAAAATGAAATCCCTTTGTAAGAGATGAGTTCTCGTTCGAAACCGTGATACTTCGAGAGAGATTGTCTGTTTTGTACACGAAGTGCATCCAGTTTTTGTCGTAGCCCTCTCAAATTTTTCACACATGCTATGTGGGTGAAATGATGATAGCATGCCAACTTTCAACATTTTCAGAGTTCATTTGTAGTGCTTTTCAATTTCAGGGTCAACTAGCTCAAAAGAAAATAAGTAAATGCACGAGGAATACCAAATGAAGTCATAAATTGTTGAAATTTTGTGATGTGCCTTTGAATGGTGCATTTTGAACACACAAAAAGTATGGAGTTCAAAAGTTTGGCAAGATTCAACCCCTAGCTATGAACGGTCATGCCGGACGTTTCGACCGTATTTTGAAACGGGCATAACAAATTAAAAAAATCAAAAAATGAAAACCTTGGTGTTGTGCATAATATGAGACCAAGTTACCAGAAAAAATAATAAATTTCTAATACGATGATTATTTTAAAAAAGTATTCTCAGAAATGGGCTATCGTGTGTGAAGATTCATGGCTTTCAAGCCAAATTATCAATCTTATGGCCATATTCATGGCATAGTTTGTTGAAACAATCTAATATTATGCACAAGGGTGCATATTGGAATGGCAAACAATGTTGATTACGGAAGTTTTCATTATCCTTGTATGAAAAAATCATTTTCCATTTTTTAAGTGTCCGAGATGAGTTTTTTTGTGAAGGACCTACCATATATTTGTTTCAAAATTGTATCAACTCATTTTTATAAAATAATATGTGATATTTAATGTACAATTGACCAAAAAGTTGAGTGTTAAAAGCTTTTATCCACCTCTAGTGAAAAAGACAAATTGCCGCCGATTCAGTAGGAACCGGGTCAAATTTGAACTAGAGGTGCCTCATAGTTTTCTCATATTTTTTTTCCTAAAATCATTTTTAGGTAAATAAGTATCTATTTAATCAGAGATCCAACAAATTTTTTACAAAATTCAACCCCTAGCTATGAACTGTCGTGCCCGACGACCGCATTTTGAAACGGGCATAACAAATTAAAAAAAAATCAAAAAAAATAAAACCTTCACGTTGTGTCATAATATGTGACCAAGTTACGAGGAAAAATAATAAACTTGTAATACGGTGATTATTTTAGAAAAGTGTTCTCGGAAATGGGCTATCATGTGTGAAGATTCATGGCTTTCAAGCCAAATGATCAACCTTATGGCCACATTCATGGCATAGTTTATTGAAACGATCTAACATTATGAATAAGGGTGCATATTGGAATGGCAAACAATGTTGATTAAGCAAGTTTTCATTTTCCTCGTATGAAAAAAAATCATTTTCCATGTTTCAAGTGCCCGAAATTAGTTTTTTTGAAGGACCTACCATATATTTGTTTCAAAATTGTATCAAATCATTTTTCTAAAATACTATGTGTTATTTAATGTACAATTGACCAAAATGTTGAGTGTTAAAAGGTTTTATCCACCTCTAGTGAAAAAGACAAATTGCCGCCGATTTAGTAGGAAGCGGGTCAAATTTGAACTAGAGGTGACTCATAGTTTTCTCATTATTTTTTCCTAAAATCATTTTTAGGTAAATAAGTATCTATTTAATCAGACATCCAACAAAATTTTGGCAAGTTTCAACCCCTAGCTATGAACGGTCATGCCCGACGTTTCGACCGCATTTTCAAACGGGCATAACAAATTAAAAAAAATCAAAAAAATGCAAAACCTTCGCGTTGTGTCATAATATGTGACCAAGTTACGAGGAAAAATAATAAACTTGTAATTCAGTGATTATTTTAAAAAAGTGTTTTTAGAAATGGGCTATAGTGTGTGAAGATTCATGGCTTTCAAGCCAAATGATCAATCTATGGCACATTCATGGCATAGTTTGTTGAAATGAACTAATATTATGCACAAGGGTGCATATTGGAATGTCAACAATGTTGATTAAGGAAGTTTTCATTTTCCTTGAATGAAAAATTCATTTTCCATTTTTCAAGTGCCCGAAATGAGTTTTTTTGTGAAGGACCTACCATATATTTGTTTCAAAATTGTACCAAATCATTTTTATAAAATACTAGGACATATTTAATGTACAATTGACAAATGGTTGGATGTTAAAAGATTTTATCCACCTCTAGTGAAAAAGACAAATTGTCGCCGATTCACAAGGAAGCGGGTCAAATTTGAACAGCAGCTGCATTATAATTTTCTCTTTATTTTTCCCGAAAATTATTTATATGTACATAACTATATATTTAATAAGAATTACATGGTGTGGTGGCTTGACGCTGTGGTTTGGATGGTGGTCGAGGGCCCCAACTCCAGAGCGCGTGAACTTGCATGCGAGCCGCATGGCTACCGCGTTACCGTTGCGTTGCCACACATTCTGGGTGGAATAGGCATGTGTGGTGGGTTAGACACTCCCTCGGTAGGTGTCAGGAAGAAGAATACAATAGAAGAATCTCACGAGGAGACCGAACTATGCTCAAACATGAATTAGTAGCCAAGTGCTTGATTAGCGGTGCGGGTAATGCACATAGACAATGGACCTAAATTTTGGGTGAGGATGATCATCTCCTCAGGAAACTCTCTTGCAAAATTGTTATCGCAAATGGATGAACCTAGGTGACACTTGCTTTGCAAAGTACCACACTGTGCAGAAATATGGATGTTGAAGCTGGGATCAAATGAATCAATGGATTAAGCTGAAATCTGGTGTATGATGTTAATTTGGGCATATAAAGGCACTGTTAAAAATTTATATCATTTGGACATGCCAAAATGACACTTCCTTCACAATGTGTCAATCTGGACAAAAAATGGTAATTGAAACTGGGCTCACATAGGTGATTGGATTGAGCTGAAATTCACAGGAGGATGATAATTTGAGCACATTAAGGCACTGTAAAAAAATTCATAAAATTTGGATAAACAAAAATTGTACTTCCTTCACAATGCTCTTTAGTGAACAGAATATTGGGAAAAATATTGAGGAAGACTGGATGAATTAAATGAGCTAAAATTCGGTGGAGTGAGGTTATATGGCCAGTTTTAGTACATGGTAAATTTTCATCAACTATACAGAAATATAAAATGTAGTTGCTTCACAAACTAAAAATATTTCCAGAAACAAAGATTGGATGATGAGCTCACATGGATTGTTAGATGGAGCTAAAATTTTGTGGAGAGCTATGTTTTGGGCACATAGAAGATGTGGAAATTTTTTAACTCATGAGGATATTCCTATCTAGTACTTCCTTCACAAAGCTGTTAGCTGAACACAAACTTTGCAAATTTGGTGAGAAAGATTTACTAGGCAAATGGTTACGAAAGTTTTCATGAGGCAATGATTTGGATAGAAAAGAGTGCCCAAAAAATGTGAGGGTCATCAAAGAAATAGAAATAACACTTCCTTCACAAAGTGCTATTCTGAACAGAATAGGAAAATGAATATTGCTGAATTATTTTTGAACTATGGAAGGACGGGTTTTCCCATATTCGAGGAATATATGATCCAAAGTATTTATGAGAATTATTGGAGACTTTTTGGAATGACAGAATAGTAGGTTGCTTCACAAACTAGGCAAAAAATAAAACATGGATATGACACATAGGCAAAACTGATGATGTGGCACCTAATCATAGCTATGACCATCTATATTGGTCCTAATTAGCTACAAATTAGGCAGCGAAACAGGGCTATCTCCTTTACGACCTTTTCCAGTAAGGAAGTTACGACCTTTCTAATGAAAAAGGTCGTTAGTTTTTGAGGTTAGGACCCCTCCGAATAGCTTACGACCAATTGGTCTCAAATGGTCGTAGATTTACGACCAATCCTGCGAGTGTCACTGACAGAAGGTCGTTAGTTGACATATTTCTTGGAGTGTAGTCCCGGTTGGTTTTTAAAGGAGACCAATGCTTTTGTTAGTCTCGGTTCATGAGGCTAGGCTTTAGTCCTGGTTTATTAGGAACCTCTAGTCCCGGTTTGTGTGAACAACCGGGACTAAAGGGTTGGTGGCAGGGTTGCATCAGGCTGGGGCACATGTGAGGGCTATTAGTCCTGGCTGGTAATACAAACCGGGACTAGAGATAGATCTCTAGTCCTGGTTTGTATTACCTATTGGGAGTAAAAGTATCAATATAAATAGTGTTTCGTCCAGCCCGAGCCCAAGCTCTCTGTTTTCTCCTTTCTCTCCTATGTTCTCTTCCCTTGCTCGAGTTTATCCTCTATTTCTTCCCATATTTGTCAAGATTTGAGGCACCCCATCCAACCAAGTGTTCACAAAGGTTTGCAACTTTGTCCTTTCATCTGTTATTGCTAGATTAGCTCGTGCAATGCTCAATAATTATAGTAATTTGTGGGTTTTAGTTTGGGAGTAATTATGTGGAAGTTTATTTGATTTATATGTAATTTGAGCTCAAATTAACTCCTTAGTTTGCATATGTTTAAATGTAGTTTACTTAGTGCCTTCCCATCCCCTACCTAACCACCGTCGATCGCCCGCACCGTCTCGTCGCTGGCACCACCTTGGTGATCCTCTTGTTCCTATTTTTTAATTTCAAAAAATTCTTATCTGCAAGATTTAGATAGTTTTCTTACATGTATGATTGTTTGCTATACATAGTGCCATGGTCTTGATATCCGTCCCTGTTGGCCTTCGTCCGGTTTATGATTAAGATGTGGTATATATATTGTCTTTTATAACTATTTGTTGCATTTCTTGTTTATATGAGAATTATGCCCATCAAGTTCACATAGATATTTTTATCTAGAAGGTATGTGAAGCGGAAATTGCAACCGACCCTCTTGTCGAGAAGTTAAATTTAGTTAAAAAAATGAGTATTTGAAAAAGAAATTGAAGAATAAAATATGAAATTGGAGTTGTATGTTGCCGATGTCATCAATGATCACAAGATCAAGATGGATGCAATGCGCTTGAAGATTAGAAAGATTAGAAAATATGCCATTAATAAAGAGGCTTGGTATTACCATGCTGTTGGATCAATTTTTACGTTAGTTGCGATCTTTATCGCATTTGTTGTTTCATTTAAATGCTTTAGCTAGAAATTCTTGTATTTTGTTTTAAGAGAATAAGTGTCTATTAACTTGATGTGTGAACTTTTATTAATTTGGTCTTTTCGGTCTTGTGTAATGAAGATGAACCGACAATGGATATACAATGACCGACGCTCTCCCCAGTTCATTGATGGCTTGCAAAGTTTTCTGCGTGCGGCTGAGGCAAACCAGCAGGGTGGTTTTATGTGTTGTTCATGTGCTGTTTGTAAGAATGATAAACTTACTCTAAGTCAAGAGTCATTCACGTCCGGTTTCATGTCCAGCTGTAACTGCTGGACCAATCACGAAGAAAGAGGGTTCTAATGGAAGATAATGAAAAAGAAGAGGATGATGGCGGCTATCCTCTATTCCGTGAATACGATGATATTACAATGGGAAGAAGTTGAAGTAGAGGCACCAGATGAGCCCGCTGATGATCTTGCTCAGACCATTGCTGATGAAAAAAGAAACTGCGCAAGATGGTGGATTCAGTCTTACTCATGAGTTACTTTCTAAGGTTTTTCTGAATAATTAATAAAATAGTCAAAGGCATCGCCCATAGGTATATCCTCCTTTTCTAAAACATATATAAAAGAAGTTCACAAATATGTGTACACTTAGATTTTGTTCTAAGTTAAAATTATTTAGATTTCACCAATTTTAAAAGAAACAACAATATTTACAACACTAAATTAATATCACTAGCTAGACGCTTGCAAAATCACATACAGTTAACATGTGATATGACCACCGACACTGTATCAGATCGGAACCAAATAACAGAAGTTATAGGCCACATAGCCATGAGTCTAAATTATATTTTTTTATCATGCAGATTGTTTAAAAACATGCAAAAAATATAGCACATGATCATGGAAAAAATAGTACTATAACCTATTGAAAACATTGATATTTGGACTACTATAGATAGAAAGTCTTTCCCTAACATATATATGAAACTACCATTCCATATCAACCAAGTGCATAATTGAAGTCCGTGGGTTAGAGTGAATAAACACCAAATATCCAATGAAAGAGAAATAATTCCTGCTAAGAAAAAACAACATGTCTAATAGTACAAACAACCACAATATTAACTATTGATAGTAATAGCCCTCGCACATCTTGCTAGTTTTATAGAAACAACAATATTTACAGCATTAAAGAATATCACTTGCTACATAGATAGATGCATGCAGAATCAGCTACGGTGAACATGTCATATGATCATCGACAGTGTATCGATCACATGGGAACTTTAAGTCGGCACAGTGGTGTAATATATATCTCGTAAGTGCCGCCATTCATGGATGTGGTCCGGTGATCAAGCTAGATATGGGAACTTTAAGTCGGCGCAGTGGTGTAATATATATCTTGTAAGTGCCCCCCTTCATGGATGTGGTCCGGTGATCAAGTTAGCCATACCGACCACGCGTTGGTCAGTGCTACCCACCTAGTCTACATAAACAGTCCGGAAGCCCATAGGTCAAATGTTATTACTGTAAAAATAAATACATAAAGTTCGTATATAGTTTTTATAAAACAACATACAACTATGTAAAACATTTAAATACAATAACAAATGTGATCAAAATCGCAATTAAGGTAACAATTGATCCAACAACATAATGATACCAAACCTCTTTATGAATGGCATATTTTCTAATATTCATAATCTTCAAACGCATTGCATCCATCTCCAAGCGCATTGCATCCATCTTCAACCGCATTGCATTCATCTTGATCTTGTGATCATCAACGACATCGGTAACATGCAACTCCAATTCCATATTCTTCTCCTCAATTATTTGCAATTTTTTCTTTGAATAATTGTTTTCTTTTTCAATAAATTTAACCACTCGGCAAGAGGGCCTGTTGGAATTTCCGGTTCACATACCTCCTAGATAAAAACATCCATGTCACGTTAGTCGGCATAATTGTCATAAACACTAAATGAAACAAATAGTTATAAAAGAAATATACCACGTCTGAATCATAGGCCGGACAAGGCCGACGTGGGCAGATACCAAAACCATCGCACTATATAATAACAAACAATAATAATAAGAAATTTATACAAGTATCTATCTAAATGATACAAGTAAGATTATGTTGCTTCGTCTGGCGCCGTTGTCGCGTCGATGACATGCTTAACAAGGTCGGTGCGTCAGTACCTGTTCTGAAGATGGATGCCTGGTAGACGGCCGTGGCGGCTACTTAGAGTGTGCCAGACAGGTGAGTAACCCAGTCCCGGCATTGTGGCTTGGTTGGGGCATCCGACTTTAGATGTTAGGCTTTGGTGCAATGTCCATTTGGTACTTGGCTCGGACAGTAGGCACCCTTCATCAAGGGGATATGGATAGCGATATATTGTCAAGATGACGGCTTCAGACATACTAATAAATTACTTTGTAAGGACTTTGTAAATAATTAATAAAATAGCCGAAGGCATCGTCTAGGGCCTTTTCTAAAACATATAGCTATAAAAAAGTTCACAAGTATAAAAAAGGTTTTATGAGGCATCGCCTATAGGTATATCCTCTCTAAAACATATATAAAAGAAGTTCACAAATATATGTACACTTAGATTTTGTTGTAACTTAAAATTATTTAGATTTTACCAATTTTAAAAGAAACAACAATATTTACTACACTGAATTAATATCACTAGCTAGACACTTGAAAAATCAGCTACAGTTAATATGTGATATGACCACCGGCACTGTATTAGATCGGAACTTTAAGTCGTCGCAGTGGTGTAATATCTCGTACGTGTCGCCATTCATGCATGTGGTCCGATGACTGGACATCTAGTGATCAAGCCGTACCTACCATACCCCGGCCGGTGTTACCCATCTGGGAGCAACCTTGTACTCCCCCTATATCCACCATATACATGAGACATGTGGGATTACGGATATTACCTCCATAACAAGGGCCTCAAATCTGGCTTCCTAGATCTCTACCACAGTCATCTTCTTACCTCGATAAGCCACCTCATGACAACTTCCGTAAAAATACGACAGTTAGCGTTCATCATGAGCTGCGGCTGGAGTCATGATCCAAGCAGGGCCCGTTTTCATCAAAGGCATCGCTGAAATCGCGGCAAGCTTCGCAGCGACCGCCTCCACAGAAGGCCCGTGGACTCGACATCACCATGGCCATCCTACATGCTGCCCGTCCTCCCGCATGCTCCTGGCTCGCTGCTCCGACCGCACTGCTGTGACCCGTTGCCCTCGTAGCACCCCTAGCACCCGCGCACCTCACCGTCGGCCGCACATTCGCCAGTGTCCTCGTCATTGTGTGCCCCGACGTCTCCGCCCCATCGATTGTGTGCGCGATGGACGTTGCTGGCTCCGCCCAGCTCTGGCTCTTGTGCGTCCGTGCGCCTGTCGGCCTATGCCCCGCATGCGATGGCTGGTTGCTCCGCCTCGATGCCCGCGTTCCCGTGTCGTGCCGTGATGGCTTGTGCTCAGCACCCGCATCCCGCACGTGTGGCCACACACTTCTGCGCGTCCCTTCTCCTCCTGCTGACCCTGCCCGGCCGACTCACTACCAGGGAATACCCTATAGATTTGGGTCTATCAGATCGAACGATGATGGCGCCTTCGGTGTCGTCCTTCCTTATAGGGCATCGTTTTGGAGCAAATGCTGGTTGTACGGGACAAGAGGAGGGGTGGTGTTACATCTACCGCAAGACCGACGTCGGATCCCGATGGAATGGCGCTTGGCTCGGACAGTAGGCACCCTTCATCAAGGGCATATGGATAGCGATATATTGTCGAGATGATGGCTTCAGACATACTAATGAATTACTTTGTAAGGACTTTGCGAATAATTAATAAAATAGCTGAAGGCATCGCCCAGGGCCTTTTCTAAAACATATATAAAAAAGTTCACCTTAGATTTTGTTCTAAGTCAAAATTACTTAGATTTCACCAATTTTATAGAAACAACAATATGTACAACACTAATCGAATATCACTAGCTAGCTTGATAGATGCATGCAAAATCAACTACTGTTAACATGACATATGATCATCGACAGTGTATCGAATCACATGGGAATTTTAAGTCGGCGCAGTGGTGTAATATATATCTCGTAAGTGCGGCCATTCATGGATGTGGTCCGGTGATCAAGCTAGCCATACCTACCACGCCCTGGTCGGTGATCTAGGAGTAGTCTACATAAATAGTCCGGAAGCCTGTAGCCCGCAGGCAGAGGCAGCTGTATGGAAGAATCCTCCCGCCCACTTATTTAGATTTCACCAATAAGTGTACATTTAGATTTTGTTCAAAGTTAAAATTATTTAGATTTCACCAATCTATCTATTGTATCTATTTCTATTATATACTAAAAGAAAAATACGAATGAAAAATAGGGAAATTCGCTAAAAAATCTCATGTTAATCAAAACGATCTTATCATTGATTGGTAGACTTGGAAACTTTTAGCCGTTAGATTTAAGTAGAAGGATATTTGTGGTTGACCGTGTACACTTGACAGGTATCTAGGACAGATTAGAACAAGTCTCTTTGACATGTATCTAGAACAGGACAATCACATCTACTACCATAAAACGAAAGAAAGAGACCAGTATAAGACTCGGATATGGATGAACCAATCACGTCTCTATGCAGAAAAAAAGAACCAATCACATGACTCCCTCGGTTTAGAAATAGTCCCCCGTCCCAAAATTTCTGTCTTAGTTTTTTCTAAAAATGAGTGCACCTAAATACTAAACCGTGATTAGATACATTCATATCTAAACAAAATCTAAGACAAGAATTTTAGGACGGAGGGAGTATAAGACTTTTAAGATATTTCACTAAAAGACTACATACGAAATGAAATGAATGAATCTATTATTTAAAATATGTCTATATACATACATATATAGCTCCTTAATAAAATCTTTAGAAAGACTTATATTATATTTAAGAACGGAGCAAGTAACTTATTTTTCATCTAGAAGAACTAACTTATGTTTTGGCAACCCAATGTAAAAGTCGAGGTCTTGTGTATCCGACAGATTGTAATAGCCAGCGCATCCTCCTATAAAAAATAGAGTGATCGACGATAATGATAGATATGACGACCCAGCTGTATGTGTCTGGCACATAAAGACATGCACGTGTTAGATGAGTCTGATTTTTTATCTTCTTTAAATCGAGTCATAATTATGGAAATGTGTCATTTAAAAATGATACCCAATCCGAGAGAAAAAAGGAAGTGGAGATATCGCTATATTTTATTTTAAACACGCTATGTTTGTTCATAGGAATAAAATGAATCATCCATCGTATTTTTATTAGGAGCACAAGATACATCGTGCATGGCTATATAGTTATTTGTTGGAGTTCACACTAGTAGAAAAAGGGTCTATTGGCCCATCAAAACCGGGACCAATGGCAGGCATTGGTCCCGGTTCGGTTTGCCGGGGCATTGATCCCGGTTCGGTTCACCTCACTAGTCGCGGTTTGTGGAAAAACTCGGGATTAAAGATCCAGCGACTCCCACGTGGCGTGCTGCGGATCATTAGTCCCGGTTTGTGGCATGAACCGGGACTAAAGGAAGCCTATTAGTCCCGGTTTTAGAGAAAAACCGGAACTAAAGTTCTGTCTATATATACACTGGTGGAAAAAAGGCCTTTGGTCGCGGTTCGCAACTGCCATTAGTCGCGGTTGCGCAACCGCGACCAACTAAGCGCGACTAAAGCCCCCCACCTTTAGTCGCGGTTCTTAAGAAACCGCGACTAAAGGCCCGTCCACGTGGGCGCCAGGCGGCCGTCGGGGCGGAGGACCTTTAGTCGCGGTTCTTCTGGCCAACCGCGACTAAAGGCCCCCGCGCCCCCCCCCCCCTAAACCTGTTTTCTGTTTAATTTGTATTGTTTTATTTCTTTTGTGCTTTATTTTAATTTTGAAGGAATTTCATATATTCTACGGTACTACATACATGCATATGAATGTACAATTTCAAACAAATTTGAAATTAGAACCAAAAAGAATTCAAGAGGAATATACAATATATATTCAATATCATCGGATGACCATATACAATTTTGAACAAGTTTCCATACATAATTTAATGCATATAAAGTTCTACGTCCTCGTAATGGTGTTCTCCTTTAGGATGGAGGACTTCCCTGCTGAACCATCCAGCTAGTTCCTCTTGAAGTGGTCGGAAGCGAGCTTCTGGACTAAGCATCATCCGGAGGTTATTCCTCTTAGCATTGGTATCACTCGGAACCCGCTCAGAGGTGTATCTCCGGATCATCTCACAGACATAGTATCCACATAGATTGGTCCCCGCTGGCTGAATATCCCCAGCATTCTTCGGCTTTGACCTTTTGAATTCTAGCTCTTTTTTGAATTCACCGACCTTTGTATCTACGAACCGTCTCCAAACCCTACGAGGCAAAGAAAATTAAATGAACAAGAGAGTTATTAGTTACTTGATATTAGGAAATGAACGAAATAGGCCGATCGATATAGAGCGCAAATGAATGAAAATAATTACTTCTGCAGCATTCTTCTCATGCCGCCCCAAAGCTTTGGATCCATATTCAGAGAGTCGTGGACGAGACATTCTGAGGTGTTAACTTTAATTACTAGCAGAATCCAGTGGAACCTGCGGACACGATACATGCACAGTACGTCATGCATAACTCATCGATTAGCCGGCCACATACCATGCATGGAGTAAACAAAAGAGAATGTGCTCAAGACAGAAACACTCACCCAAAATGGTAAGGAAATAGAATATCACTTTTGAGTTCCTGCTTTGTAAGAAACTGCCACAGGTCTGCCTCCATGTCGGCGGGGTGATGCTCCAACACATGTCCATTAACGATGTGTGGGTCAATGAACCCAACATCATGGATGTTCCTTACTCTGCATTCCTTAATCTTCATTCTGCATGTATAATAGCGGACACAACAATATAGTTAGGACATATATATAGTGCAGGCAATATGAACGAGATGGGGTAGAAATAAATCACTTACAGAACGTAGCAACTGGTGATAGATTTGTCGAGATCGCGCAGATTGAAAAGCTGGAACAATTCACTCAGTTCAATTTGTACATAGTAATGTTTGAAGTGATGCTCATGTCTAACTTCCGCATAAATATAATCTTTGGCGCTTTTATTTTTTATGTAACCCTTGTACCATTTCAGCAGACCTTTCATTTGTGGAGGTAGATCCTTTTCCTGCGCAGGCTCGACGAGAGGCCCATTCTTGACATATGTAATTACTACCTCCTTCACTGGCGCCTCATCAAGGCCTAACAGTTCACGAAGAGTAATACCTAAGTTGGCCGCTTGTTCTCTGGCACTCGTTGCAGTCAATCCCTGTGCTGCCGCAGCTTGTATGATCTCGGGGGCATCCGGACCGGCGGCTTCCACTATAAGCGGGGCAATCGATTGTTTACTTTGTTCCCCGAGCTGGGCAACTTGTTTCCCGCTTTTTTTACTTTCGGCCTTCTCCCGCTCTTTGTTCTCCTTGAACATGAGTGCCTGCCTGCGAAGTTCACGTGCATAGTCGTCAGGCAGATTCTTCGCGGCTTGGGATGGTGTGCTCAAAAATGACTTAGCCACTTCTTTTGCTCATCAGAAAATACTGGCTTGGGCTCGGGCTCTCTTTTCTTCTTGCAGTCCGCCTTCCATTTCTCCAAATCAGCAGCCGCGGCCGTGTCGACTTCCTCGGCACTACGTTCCCAAGGCCTTGTGGGGAGAGGCTTCAGTGATGGCTCCGGTACCTTTGTGGTCTTAGGTACATAAGGGTCCGGGTTAATAATCCAGGACTGCTTCTGCTTCTGCTTCTTTGCCGGAGGTGGATTGGGGGGCGGCGTCTGATCACCCGCCGGACGAGGACTGGGGGGCGGCGTCTGATCACCCGCCGGACGTTGTGGACTGGGGGGCGTCGGCTGACGTGACGGAGGTGTAGGTGAACCGCCACCACCACCACCACCACCACCACCGCCACCGCCACCACCACCACCGTAGGGGGGTGGACTTGTTGTCCTTGGCGCCTCGCCTGGAAACTTGATAAACTTCTTTTGCCATAGAATGAAATGGCGCTTGACATCTCCAAGTCTTTTCTCCCCTTCAGTTGTAGCAATGTCAATCTCCAGGTCCTCAAACCCTTGGACTATGTCCTCCACCGTGACACGAGCATAGCCATCTTGAATGGGGTTGTTGTGGTGGAGTGCTCCAGGTAAACATGGTAAAGCACTGCCGATGGCTACCTTCATGGACATGTTCCCGATAGGATAATACAGATGACATTCTTTCATCTCCTTTATATCGTCCACGGGGTAGCGAGGAGGCTCCGGTGCAGTAATTTCGACCACCAGAGGCTCCGGTGCATTAATTTCGACCACCAGAGGCTCCGGTGCATTAATTTCGGTCGTCGGTGCATCTGCACCAGCCGGTGGGGCCTCCGTGGAAGCCACGCTGCTTCTCCGCTGCTGGCTTCCGAGATCCGCTGGATGATCTTCATGCTGCACCCGAGCTGCATCTCTTTCGGCTACTAGTACACTCATGGTTTTCTTCATCACATCCATTTCCGATGCCAACCGCGCCACAACATCTGCTTCCCGATCCATCTTTCTCTTACGGCTTCTGTAACCGTACGGGTCATCGTTCTGGGGGAACCCTATTTTCCACGGAATGTGCCCCATGCCTCGTACACGTCCTCCGTGTTCAGGATTCCCGAGGGCTTTTGTCAGCGCGTCGTTCTCTCTGTTGAACTTGATCTTCCCCTCTTGAGCATCCCTCATTGCGTCAATAAGGGCTTGGGTGGGTTTAATTAATTTGCCCCGGTAAACACACTCCCATGTCTCCGGGTTCAGCGTTCCCCCATGCCCGTACCACCAGCTTTTGGCCCTTGGGTCCCATCCCTCCGTACCTGGACGGATTCCTCGCGCCCTCAGCTCGTTCTCCATCTTCTCCAACCTAGGCAACAAAATGTGATACCCTCCTGGCCCCATAATATGATTGTACTCCTTCTTAGCCGCATTTTCCTTATTTTTTTCGATATTTGAATGAACTGCTCCGATTTCTTTTGCTTCACAAATTCTGGCCAATCATGTTTCAGTTTCTCATATTGTCCTTTGAAATCCGGAGTCTTGTTCTGCTTGACAAAGTCATGGGCTAGATTTTGCTTGAATTTCCGGAATGCGTCGGCCATCTTATGAAGAGCGAACTGTTTGACTAGCCTCCTCCTCTCCTTGTTTTCCTCAATCTTGTTACCCTCCTCATCGAATTTGTTGTATTCCGGAGGTAGAACGAAATGTTCCATAAGCTTCTTGAAGCAATCTTTTTTTGTTCTCTTATCGACAAAAGTGAAACCTGCAGCAATTCGTGCCTTCTTTGGCTCATTCCACTCCTGGACGGTGATCGAGACGTTGTCTCTAACAACGGCTCCGCATTGGCTGACAAACTTGGTGGCGTTCTTGCGGGGCTCCAGCGGCCTGCCGGTTGCACTGTCGACAACCTCGATGGTGCATGTTTCTCCTTGTTTCATCGTCTTGGTTGCGCCACGCTTTGACGACGTACTCGATTGTTTCGACGATCCGGCCGAGGGCTAAAATAAGAAAGAGAGTCGCGCGCGTTAGTACACACATATTTATTCAAATCAGTTAGTTTGTATCACCAGAGGCTCAATGTATATATATACCTCGGCGCCGGAGGTGGTTGCTACTTCCATTTGAAGATCGTCGTTTATCGACGTTTGTTCGGCATCATCTTGCTGACGGCGCCCTTCATCTTCACCGTCAAGGTTCAGATAAGAAGAGATATCATCTTCTTCTTCTCCGGTCGGCACATATAGAATATCGCCGTTTATGATGCCGAACATATGTGCTTCACCGTCCGGATCATAGTTGTCCATAATCGGGTCAGCTCTATCGTCCGCCATTATGTCAGTCCTGAAAACATGTAGTAAAAACAAATTAATTAAGTGAAGAAGGGGGGCGGTGGCGGTGGCAAAAAAATTCTGGCCCGAATTTTCAAGCCCAATGGGCCAAGCCCAAAAATTCTGACATATGACATGGCCCAATGGGCCAAGCCCAAAAATTCTGGCCCGAATTTTCACATATGACATGGCACGTGTTCGGATGCAATAAAATTAATATAAATTTTCAAGCCCAATGGGCCAAGCCCAAAAATTCTGGCCCATAAAACTCTTTTGCATTTTGTTGGACCACACGTTATATACAATACATTATTTCCACAATATATTTCTGATCCATAATTTACTGTCATCCTCACGAAGAAATTATTTGGTTTAATTTTTCACCCATCTATTTTTTATTGTCTCATCTTTTTACAATACATTATTTCCACAATATGTTTGATGTGCAAGATCAAATATATTTATTTCTTTCTTTTATCTCATTCGAAGGAAGGCATGTGAGTGAGACACCCTTCAAGATCGACGTTCAAGATCGACGTTCGTTCTTCCAAGATCGACTTGTTCAAGATCGACGTTCGTTCTTCCAAGATCGACTTGTTCAAGATCGACGTTCGTTCTTCCAAGATCGACGTTCGTTCTTCCAAGACGGCGTTCTTCCAAGGAAGCGAGGAAGGCGGGCGCGCGGCGCGGGAAAGATGAAAGGAACCAACCGCGACGGCGAGGGCGGCGACGGCGGCGACGACGGCGAGGGCGACGACGACGGCGAGGGCGACGGCGGGCGGCGTCGACGAGGGCGAGGGCGACGGCGGCGGCAGGCCTTCGGCGCGCGCGCGACGGTTGGAATCGGAGAAGACGAGAGAGATGGAGAAGACGGCGGCAGGGGAGGCGCCCGCACTGTATTTATAGCCCCCCCCTTTAGTCGCGGTTGGGGACGCGACCCGCGACTAAAGGTACCCTTTAGTCGCGGGTCGCCTCCCCAACCGCGACTAAAGGGTTTTTGGCGGGTTTTTTGCCTTCCCGCGCCCCCCCCCTTTAGTCGCGGTGGGGGAGGCGACCCGCGACTAAAGGGTAACCTTTAGTCGCGGTTGGCCATACCGACCGCGACTAAAGGGTAACCTTTAGTCGCGGTTTGCCAGACCAACCGCGACTAAAGCCCCCCCCCCCAAATCTTCTTTTATTTTCAGAACCTTTTATCTTTTTCTTTTCAGAAAAATCATCATTGCTTTTATAGAAACTTCAAACATTTTATTTTCTGTTTTCTAAGCATATTTTCGTAGGAAAAATATGCATAGAGACAATACTTCTCGCCCGAGCCGTGAGCGCGCCACCCCTTTCTTCTCCTATCCGCCCGCTGAGAGGTCGTTTTTGCGTTCCCCGCGCGCAACGACCTTTAGTCGCGGTTGGTCTGGCCTTTAGTCCCGGTTGCACCAACCAGCCGGGACTAAAGGTTAGATGACCAGCTCTGGATTCCTCTTCTTCCCGCCATTTCTTCCCTGTCTTCCCGCCTCTTTCTTCCCGCCACTTTCTTCCCGCCTCCTGTCTTCCCGCCTCCTGTCTTCCCGCTCCCATTTTTCCCGCCATTTCTCACTACATATATGTAGCCCGGCTTGGCCAGCATTATCACATCTCTACAATCTCTCATCACTCTCTCATGGCTTCCACCGCACCCACTCTAACCTACCAGCAGGTGGAGGAGCTTTGCGCCTCGAACTACCCTTGTCCACCGGGCTACCGCGTCCCCACCGGCTGGAGCCTAAGCGCCGGCGGCGTGCCGGTCCCTCCCGTCCCTCAGGGTACTGCGCGCCGGGCGGCCATCACGAACCACTACTACCTCGACCTCACGCCAGAGCAGCGGATGAATCCCCGCTGGCATCCCGATAACCAGCATACTTGGGACGCCTTCTTCATCAATCGGCGTGAGAGGGCGCTCGCCAGGTATGAGGAGGACGGTCTGCCTCCTGGGAACTTCCACGAGGCCGGCCGTCGGCTATGGTGGTACGGCCGGACTCTGCAGAGCGTCATGGACTACATCACGGCCGGCGATATCCTCCGCCTGCGCTACCCTCAGTTCGAGCCACGAGCGCCGCCCGACGACAGCGACGACAGCAGCGACGACGACGGCGGCAACTTAGAAGGCGACGACTACCAGTACAACGACGACAGCGGCTATGAAGACTACGAGTATGCATATTATACGCCTAGGCAGGAGTATGACTAAATCACTCCAAATTTCATGTATCATCAGTGGTATCTCGAATCATTCGAAAATGGACACCAAACACATCACGGGTAATATAATTCACATGATCCATTCAACAAAGTTTGGTACAATAAATTATTACACATCATTTCTTCCCTTGTGTCCCTGCTTGCTTACGATTGTGCCGTATCCATGGAGCATCCTCATCATTTAACTTAATGCTTGGGTCGGTGTTCACTTTGAAGGGCGGAATTTCAGCAAACATATTATAATCTTCTGACATGTCTGTCTTGTCCTCCACTCCCACGATGTTTCTTTTCCCTGAAAGAACAATGTGGCGCTTTGGATCATCGCATGATGTACTGATCGTTTTCTTATCTTTCCGTTTCCTCGGTTTGCTACTCATGTCCTTCACATAGAAAACCTGAGCGACATCTTTCGCTAGGACGAATGGTTCGTCAAGGTAACCAAGATTGTTGAAATCCACCATTGTCATTCCGTATTGCTGGTCCACCTTTACCCCACCTCCTGTTAGCTTGAACCATTTGCACCGGAACAAAGGGACCTTAAAGGAGGGTCCATAGTCAAGTTCCCATATCTCCTCTATGTAACCATAATATGTGACCTCTTGCCCATTCTCGGTTGCTGCATCAAAGCGGACACCACTGTTTTGGTTGGTGCTCTTTTTATCTTGGGCGATCGTGTAAAATGTATTCCCATTTATCTCGTACCCTTGGAAAGTCGTTATAGTCGAAGATGGTGTCTTGGCCAACATGTACAGCTGATCTACAACATCATTGTCATTCATTAAATGTTTTCTCAACCAACTGCCGAAAGTCTCCATGTGGGCCTTCCTAATCCAGGATTCAGGCTTCCCCGGGTTGTCAGAGCGTAAAATATTCTTGTGTTTCTCAAAGTACGGAGCCACCAAGCTGGAATTGGTCAGTACAGTGTGGTGTGCTTCAGTCAGAGAATGGCCGTCCATACATATCGTTGATTTCCTTCCGATCGTGCCTTTTCCACTTAGTCTCCCCTCGTGCCGCGATCGAGGAAGACCAATCGGCTTAAGGTCAGGAACAAAGTCAACACAAAACTCAATTACCTCCTCATTTCCATAGCCCTTGGCGATGCTTCCTTCTGGCCTAGCACGGTTACGAACATATTTCTTTAATACTCCCATGAACCTCTCGAAGGGGAACATATTGTGTAGAAATACAGGACCGAGAACGAAAATCTCTTCGACTAGGTGAACCAGGAGGTGCGTCATAATATTGAAGAAGGATGGCGGGAACACCAGCTCGAAACTGACAAGACATTGGATCACATCGTTCTGTAACCGTGGTAGAACTTCTGGATTGATTACCTTCTGAGAGATTGCATTGAGGAATGCACATAGCTTCACAATGGCTACTCGAACATTTTCCGGCAGGAGCCCCCTCAAAGCAATCGGAAGCAATTGCGTCATAATCACGTGGCAGTCGTGAGACTTCAGGTTTTGGAACTTTTTCTCCGCCATGTTTATTATTCCCTTTATATTGGACGAGAATCCAGACGGGACCTTCATACTGCTCAGGCATTCAAAAAAGATGACCTTCTCTTCTTTGGTCAGAGCGTAGCTGGCACGACCTTGAAACCATTCCGGATGCCGGTCATCAGGGTCTTTCAAACGTTGCTGGTCCTGCCGTGCTTCCTTTGTATCATTTGTCTTCCCATACACGCCCAAGAAGCTTAGGAGGTTCACGCAAATATTCTTCGTAACGTGCATCACGTCGATTGCAGAGCGGACATCTATGACTTTCCAATATTCTAGCTCCCAGAATATAGATTTCTTCTTCCACATGGCTGCGTGCCCGTCAGCTCCCTTCGGAACTGATTGTCCGCCAGGACCCTTTCCAAAGATGACTTTCAAATCCTTGACCATATCAAATACCTCAGCACCAGTGCGTTCCGCAGGCTTCGGCCGGTGATCTGCCTTGCCGTTGTAATGCTTGCCTTTCTTTCTTACTGGATGAATTTTCGAAAGAAATCGACGATGCCCAAGGTACACGTTCTTCTTACAATTTGGCAAATGTACACTTTCAGTCTCATGTAAGCAGTGCGTGCATGCATTGTATCCCTTATTTGACAGTCCCGAAAGGTTACTAAGAGCAGGCCAATCGTTGATGGTTACGAAAAGCAACGCTCGTAGGTCAAATTCCTCTTGTTTGTGCTCATCCCACACACGGACACCACCCCACAGCTGTAAAAGTTCATCAACTAATGGCCTTAGGTACACATCGATGTCGTTGCCGGGTTGCTTCGGACCTTGGATGAGCACTGGCATCATAATGAACTTCCGCTTCATGCACAACCAAGGAGGAAGGTTGTAGATGCATAGAGTCACGGGCCAGGTGCTATGGCTGGAGCTCTGCTCGCCAAAAGGATTCATGCCATCCGTACTTAGAGCAAATCTTATGTTCCTTGCGTCAGCTGCAAAATCTTTGAACCATCTGTCGATCTTTCTCCATTGCGTTCCATCTGCGGTGTGTCTCAACTCCCCGTCCGACTTACGGTCCTCTTTGTGCCATCGCAACAACTTGGCATGCTCTTTGTTCCTGAACAGACGTTTCAACCGTGGTATTATAGGAGCATACCACATCACCTTGGCGGGAACCCTCTTCCTGGGTTTCTGGCCCTCAACATCGTCACCAGGGTCATCGCCTCTGATCTTATAACGCAATGCAGTGCATACCGGGCATTCATTCAAATTCTCGTATTCACCGCGGTAGAGGATGCAGTCGTTGATGCATGCATGTATCTTCAGAACCTCTAAACCTAGAGGGCAGACAACCTTCTTTGCTTCGTACGTACTGGTGGGCAACTCGTTATCCTTTGGAAACATATTCTTCAACATTTTCAGCAAGTTTTCAAATGCCGAGTCAGCTACACCTGCCTCTGCCTTCCATTTCAGCAAATCCAGTGTGCAGCCCAGCTTTTTCAGACCATCATCGCATCCGGGGTACAGCGCCTTTCTGTGATCCTCTAACATGCGATCCAAATTCTCCCTCTCCTTTTCAGTTTCGCAGCGTCTCCGTGCATCAGCAATGGTCCGACCAAGATCATCAACGGGATCATCACGTGCCTCTTCTTCACCTTCCCCTTCACCTTCAGCATCCTCCTTGAAAGTATCACCGAAATGAGCAAGATAGCTTTCATCGATGAAATCATCCCCTTCTTCATCTTCTTCCATTATAACCCCTCTTTCTCCATGCTTGGTCCAACAATTATAGCTTGGCATGAAACCGTGCCGAAGCAGATGCATGTGAACATCTCTTGAGGAAGAGTAACCCTTCTGATTCTTACAGTTAACACATGGACAGATAACAAAACCCCCCCGCTTGTTCGCATTAGCCACTACGAGGAAATCTTTCAAACCCGTAGTGAACTCTCCGGAGAGTCGGTTAACGTACATCCATTGCCGATTCATCTGCATTATTATAATATAAAATATATAATTAACCATCATGCATTTGTTAAACTAACTAGCTACAAACAATATAAATTAAACAATGAACTACACACATGCATATTTTATCAATGACACATCAAAGGTTCATCAAGTTGCTAACCGCGATCGAGGAGTGTGGCTCCAACACTTCATGTCATGTTTGTTTCATGCTCTTGGGGCATTTCATCAAACACCTTATGTGCATAAGAGGAACCAAAAGCAAACCTAAACCCTAAGTGTGAAGAGAATGGCTCTAAATGGCTAAGTGTTGGCTGCTGGATGGGTATATATAGGGGAGGGGCTTTAGTTGCGGTTGGCCTGGCAAACCGTGACTAAAGGTGCCCGAAGGCCTTTAGTCGCGGTTGGCCTGGCCAACCGCGACTAAAGCCCCTCACGTGCACCAGCTGGCCACCGAGCGCCCTGGGCCCAGGCCTTTGGTCGCGGTTCACCTCCAGAACCGCGACTAAAGGTCCCATTAGTCGCGGTTCCTACAGCTTCGCGACTTATGGGGCTGGACGGAAGCCTGTTTTTCCACCAGTGTATACCATCGCCCCTGCCCACCCTCTGTGTTTTTTGGCTGAAGTGTGTCCATGCCATATGTCACCCTTTCCACTCTAGTTCATGCACTTGACGTGTTCGATGAAATGCCCGAGCCACACTAGTTAAGCTTTCTCCTCTCCAAACTCGACATCCAAACTTCATTTTCCTCAATATTTGTCTACGTTTGGCCCTGCACCAACTCCACAAGTGTTTTAAAAGGTTAGCTACTTCATACTTTCATGTGTCACTGCTAGTTTAGCTCATTTGAAATGTTAAATTAACTTCTTAGAGTCTGCACATGGATAAGGTGCCGTCCCGTGCCCGTCCTCACCGTTGTCGATCGCCCCGCGCCGATCTCGTCGCGAGCACCACCGTGATGAGCTCTTGTTCTTGTCTTCTTTTTAAAGAATAAAAATTCTTACTTGTATGATTTAGATACATACTTGTATAAATTACTTACTTTTATTATTTTTGTTATTATATAGTTCGATGGTTTTGGTATTCACCTCCGTCGGTCCTCGTCCTGTCTATGATTCAGATGTGATATATATTATCTTTTATAACTATTTGTTTTATTTATTGTTTATGACAATTATGACGACCAACGTGACATATATTTTTTAATCTAGGAGGTACTTGAACCGGAAATTCCAACCCACATAGAAATTCTTCTTGAGAAGTTAAATTTGGTTGAAAAAGAAAACAAATACTTGAAGGAAAAATTGAAAATAATTGAGGACAAGAATATGGAAGTGGAGTTGCATGTCGCCGATGCCATCGATGATCGCAAGATGAAGATCGATGCGATGTTGTTGAAGATGGATGCACAACGCTTGAAGATGGATGCAATGCCCTCGAAGATGGATTAAATGCGCTTGAAGGTTAGGAATATTAGAAAATATGCCATTGATAAAGAGGCTTGGCATCATTATGCTGTTGGGTCAATTGTTACCTTAGTTGCGATTTTGATCGCATTTCTTGTTGCATTTAAATGTTTTACATAGTTGTGTGTTGTTTTATGAGAGAACTTTATGTATTTATTTTTTGCAATAATAACGTTTGATCACTATTGAGATTTGGTTTTAATGTGATGATGACCTTGTATTAATTTGGTCATTTATTTATTCATGATGTTCTGCAATGGTTTCTTGATATACTTAATTTCATAATAGAGATGAATCGCTAATGGATATACGGTGACCGGCGCACCTCGGAGTACATTACTAACGAGGACTAATTAATGCCCGAGTCACACTAAAGTTCACAAGAAATGGTATCCTCTCCCGAGGTTAGCAACTTTCTTCATGTGTAATTGATACAAAAATATTGCATGTGTCAATGTACGGTGGTCATTTTACTATTCATGTATGATGCTGATGAACTAGAAGTAGAGGGGATCTATCATAGTCCTTTCGATAAGTAAGAGTGTCGAACCCAACGAGGAGCAGAAGGATCTGACAAGTGGTTTTAAGCAAGATATTCTCTGCAAGCACTGAAATTATTGGTAACAGATAGTTGTGTGACAAGATGATTCGCAGCAAGTAACAAGTAACAATAGTAACAACGGTGCAGCAAAGTGGCCCAATCCCTTTTGTAGCAAGGGACAAGCTTGGACAAACTCTTATAGGAGGTAAAGCGCTCACGAGGACACATGGGAATTTTTGTCAAGCTGGTTTTGATCATGTTCATATGATTCACGTTCGCTACTTTGATAGTTTGATATGTGGGTGGACCGGCGCTTGGGTACTGCCCTGACTTGGATAAGCATCCCACTTATGATTAACCCCTCTCGCAAGCATCCGCAACTATGAAAGAAGAATTAAGACAAAGTCTAACCATAGCATTAAACTAGTGGATCCAAATCAGCCCCTTACGAAGCAACACATAAACTAGGGTTTAAGCTTATGTCACTCTAGCAACCCATCATCTATTTACTACTTCCCAATGCCTTCCTCTAGGCCCAAATAATGGTGAAGTGTTATGTATTCGACGTTCACATAACAGCACTAGAGGAAAAACAACATACAACACATCAAAATATCGAACGAATACCAAATTCACATGACTACTTATAGCAAGACTTATCCCATGTCCTTAGGAACAAAAGTAACTACTCACAAAGCATAATCATATTCATGACCAGATAGGTAAGGAATATCATCAAGGATCTGAACATATAATCTTCCACCAAGTAATCCAACTAGGATCAACTACAAAGAGTAATTAACACTACTAGCAACCTTACATGTACCAATCGGAGTCGCGACACAAATATTAGTTACAAGAGATGAACTAGGGTTTGGAGATGAGATGGTGCTGATGAAGATGTTGATGGTGATGAGTCCCCTCCGATGAGAGGAGTGTTGGTGATGACGATGGCAACGATTTCCCCCACCGGGAGGGAAGTTTCCCCGGCAGGACGACCATGCCGGAACTCTAGATTGGTTCTGCTCAAGTTCCGCCTCGTCGCGGCGGCGATTCCTCCCGAAAGCCTCTTCCTAATTTTTTCTGGAATGAAACCCTTCTTGTAGTAAAAGAGGGCGGGGCCAGAGGGCCACCAGGGTGCCCACAAGCCCCCTAGGCGCGGCCAGGGGGCCGCGCCTAGCAGGCTTGTGGCCTCCTGCTGGCTCCCCTCTGGTACTTCTTCGGCCCAGTATTTTTTACAAATTCGAAAATAAATCCTCGTTGATTTTCATGGCTTTTGGAGTTGCGCAGAATAGGTATCTCAAACTTGATCCTTTTCGGACCAGAATTCTAGGTGCCGGCATTCTCGCTCTTCATGTAAACCTTGCAAAATAAGATAGAAAAGGCATAAGTATTGTACCATGAAGTGTAATAACAGCCCATAAAGCGATAAATATCAACATGAAAGCATGATGCAAAATGCACGTATCAACTCCCCCAAGCTTAGACCTCGCTTGTCCTCAAGCGAAAGCCGAGATCAATAAATATGCCCACATGTTTAGAGAGAGAGGTGTTGACAAACAAGATACGGACATGCATGCATCATGATCATATTCAGAACAACAATACCATCATATGAACTCTTATGCCAAAGTGACAATTCCTTCACAAGATAAAGTATGGATCAAGAACCTTTCTGAGAATTAGCAACCGATAGCCTTTAGTCATTGAAGCAATTGCAATTTATCATAACATCGGAAAGAGTCAAATAAGAGCTTGTAAAGCAAATCCACATACTCAATCATCTTTTCGTCTTCTACAATTGCTACAACTCACATGGTACTCATGAGATCAAAGTTTCAGTTGGACACAGAGAAAGATAGGGGCTTATAGTTTTGCCTCCCAACTATTTACCTGAAGGGTAATGTTAACAATAATAGTTCATGAATACTTACTTCCAAGTTGACATACGAATATAGAACTTTCCCTAGCATATGGCGTTTAGCCAAGATAAAGGCGAAATAAGGAATTGGTGTACATCACCATGACTCTTTCAAGGACAAGAAGTAAAGGTACAAGAAAGGCCCTTCGTAGAGCGAAGCAGAGGTTGTCATGCGCTTTTGAGGTTTGGATGTGTGTCCTCTTAGTGCGAAGGAACGTCACTTTATATTGCCTCATGTGATAAAGAACTTTATTATGCAGTATGTCGCTTTTATGTCTTCCACATCACAAGTTCGTAGAAAGCTTATTTTCCACACACTAATAGATCATACATATTTAGGGAGCAATTTTTATTGCTTGCACCGATGACAACTTACTTGAGGGATCTTATTCAATCCGTAGGTAGGTAAGGTGGACTCTCAATGCCAAACTGGGTTGAAGGTTTATGGATAAAAGAGTTGTATCTCTACTTAGTGCGGAAGTTTTGGCTAATATGAGGTGGAAGCAATCGTCACATGCTAAGGGATCTCTAGTCATATAATCATTGTTCGGAACCAAGCAAACACAATTCATTATGTTGTCTTCCTTGTCCAACGTCTACTTCTAAGCATGTAATAGTTTAGTGAGTGCTCACAATTATAGATGGTGTTAAAGATGGTATATTTATATGTGAACCTCTCCTTTCTTATCACTTCCTATTAATTGCAACAATGACCAAGGTCTACGTTTGTCTATCCTCAAAAAGTTTGAATCAACATTCTTTATATATGTGAAGCCATCACTTCCCATAAGATCATTACATGATCTTTCATGCTTTTTTTCTTTTCTCATTCTCTTGATCATGGCATGAGGCAAGGCCCTTAACTAAGACACTCTTTATTATATGGCTCACGATCTCGAATACATCGGGGGTGACACAAAGCAAAACTCAAGACTAAAACACTAAGAAATTTATTCTACTAGAGAAAGATAAAACCATAAAGAACGAACTAAGAAAAGGTAAAGGCAAAAGACGTGATGGTGATACGATACCGGGACAACTCCCCCAAGCTTGGCACAAGCCAAGGGGATTGCCCATACCCATGCTTAGTTGTCTTCCTTCGATGGTGATGGTGGTGGAGTTGCTGCAACATGGGTTTGATCCTCCGTCTTCCAAGGCATAGGTGCTCCATCATGGAAAGATGACCGAGTCTCCGGAGTCCTCAAATCTACAGCCAACCGTATTGATTTAAATCTATACTCATACTCACAGTTTTGGTTCTGTAGGTCATAGATCTGGGCTTGGAGGTGATCAATTCTGTCACAGAGCCTGGAGAGGTGCTTCCCGATGTCATTGGATCGATCTTGTGCTTGTTGGTGAACTCTGTGATCATCATGTGGTTGGCGTTGAGTCCACGCTCCACCATCCCTTGGCATTTGAAGACTTGTTCCTCCATTGCTTCGAGCCTTGCCTCCATGCTTCCGGTCTTCTTGGGCCCCTCCACATCACGGATGTGCAGCATCCCCTCACGCATCTCGATTGATTGAGGGTGTTACAGCACTCCCGCGAGGTAGGGATTGATGACCTTCTCGAAGATCTTGTCCTTTGGAGCTTTTGGGGATGCCATGGCGATCTAGATCTACAGCACAAACAGGCTCGAAACAAAAACAGAGGAAATTTGCGTGATACGAGGGTCAGACCTTTCGGGAGAATATATAATGATTTTTTTCTGACCAGAAGGAGTACTCCGCCAGAAAACGGAGTCCGGGAGGCACGAGGTGGTCACAAGCCCCCCAGGTGCGGCCAGGGGGGTGGCCCGCGCCTGGCAGGCTTGTCGCCTCCTCGTGCGCTTTCCGAACTGGTTAAATTTTTCTATTTCTCTAAAAAATCCAAAACGGAGAAAAATTCCTACTGGAAAAGTTTTGGAGTCGGTTTGCTTACCGAATCACATACCTCTTTGTTTTCGGAGTCTAAAACAGGCTGATAAATATCCCTTATGTACTCCTCCGGAGTTATGGTATTGATAATATTTCTTTCAACATTTATGGGAGTACCTGAGATATAATGCTTGATTCTTTGCCCGTTTACCACTCTCGGAAAATTACCTTCCGTGTTGTTGATCTTGATGGCACCGGAACGATATATTTCCTCAACAATGTAAGGACCTTCCCATTTAGAGAGAATCCTAACTCCAAAAAATATTAAACGAGAATTATATAGCAAGACATAATCACCTAAATTGAACTCACGTTTCTGTATCCTTTTATCATATGCCACCTCTTAACCTTTTCTTTGAACAACTTTGCATTTTCATATGCCTGAGTTCTCCATTCATCAAGCGAGCTAATATCTAACCTCTTCTCACCAGCAAGTTTGAAATCAAAGTTGAGCTCTTTGATTGCCCAATAAGCCTTACGCTCTAGCTCAAGAGGTAAATGACATGCTTTACCGTAAACCATTTTGTATGGATACATGCCCATGGGATTCTTATAGGCAGTTCTATAAGCCCATAGTGCATCATCGAGCTTCTTAGACCAATTCTTTCTAGACCTATTGACAGTCTTTTGCAGAATTAGTTTAATCTCTTTGTTGCTTAGCTCCACTTGACCACTGGACGGAGGATGATAGGGAGATGCAATTCTATGATTGACATCGTACCTAGCGAGCGTCTTACGGAAAGCACGATGAATGAAATGTGAACCACCATTAGTCATCAGATATCTAGGGACTCCAAATCTAGGGAAAATAACTTCTTTAAGCATCCTGATAGAGGTGTTGTCATCAGCACTACTAGTCGGGATAGCTTCTACCCACTTAGTAACGTAATCAACAGCAACTAGATATGAGTATACCCGTTGGATTTTGGAAAAGGTCCCATATAATCAAAGCCCCAAACATCAAATGGTTGAATGACAAGTGAATAATTCATGGGTATTTCCTGACGTTTACCGATATTACCTATTCTTTGACATTCGTCACAAGACAAGACAAACTTACAGGCATCCTTGAAGAGAGTGGGCCAATAGAAACCTGATTGCAATACCTTGTGTGCAGTTCTATCTCCCGCATCGTGTCCTCCGTAGGCCTCGGAGTGACACTTCTGTAGGATCTGTCCCTGTTCATGTTCAGGTACACAACGTCTAATAACACCATCTACTCCTTCCTTATAAAGGTGAGGATCATCCCAAAAGTAATGTTTCAAATCAAAGAAGAATTTCTTCTTTTGCTGGTATGTGAAACTAGGTGGTATATATTTGGCAACGATATAATTTGCATAATCAGCATACCACGGTGCACTACGTGAAGTATTGATGACATTCAATTGATCCTCAGGAAAGCTATCATCAATAGGTTGTGCATCATCAAGAATGTTCTCCAACCTAGACAAGTTATCTGCTACTGGGTTCTCAGCACCCTTCCTATCAACAACATGCAAATCAAATTCTTGTAGAAAGAGAACCCATCTGATAAGTCTAGGTTTAGCGTCTTTCTTTTCCATAAGGTACTTAATAGCAGCGTGATCAGTGTGAATAGTGACTTTGGAATCAACTATATGTAAGATCTGAACTTTTCACATGCAAACACGACTGCTAAAAATTCCTTTCGAGTAGTAGCATAGTTTCTTTGGGCACTGTCCAGAGTTTTACTAGCATAGTGAATAACATTCAACTTCTTATCAACTCTTTGTCCTAGGACAGCACCAACAACATAATCACTAGCATCACACATGATTTCAAAAGGTAAGTTCCAATTAGGTGGTTGAACAATAGGTGCAGTTATCAAAGCCTTCTTAAGTATTTCGAAGGCTTCCTCACAATCATCGTAAAAAACAAAAGGAATATCCTTTTGCAAGAGATTGGTAAGAGGCCTCGAAATCTTAGAGAAGTCTTTAATGAACCTTCTATAGAAACCAACATGACTAAGGAAACTTCTTATACCTTTGATATCTGTGGGTCATGGCATTTTCTCGATTGCATCAACCTTAGCCTTATCGACTTCAATACCTCTTTCAGAAATTTCATGTCCTAAGACGATGCCTTCATTAACCATAAAGTAGCACTTCTCCCAATTCAACACAAGGTTGGTGTCTTTACATCTCTGCAAGACTCGATCAAGGTTGCTGAGGCAATCATCAAAAGAAGACCTGTAAACACAGAAGTCATCCATGAAAACCTCAACAATCTTTTCACAAAAGTCAGAGAATATAGCCATCATACATCTTTAAAAAGTGGCAGGTGCATTACATAAGCCAAAAGGCATACGTCTGTAAGCAAAGGTGCCGAAAGGGCAGGTGAAAGTGGTTTTCTCCTGATCAGATTGTGCAAGAGGTATTTGGGAGAAATCGGAATAACCATCTGGAAAGCAGAAGTGTGTGTGTTTAGACAGTCTTTCTAGCATTTGGTCGATAAAAGGAAAAGGGTAATGATCTTTCCTAGTGTCCTTATTCAATTTCCTAAAATCGATCACCATCCTATAACCAGTAATAATCCTCTGTGGGATCAACTCATCCTTATCATTAGGGACAACAGTATTACCTCCCTTCTTAGGGACGCAATGCATCGGACTCACCCAATCACTATGAGCAACATGATAGATAATACCTGCTTCCAGGAGCTTTAGTATTTCTTTTCTTACTACCTCTTTCATCTTAGGATTTAATCTCCGTTGATAATCAGCAACTGGTTTGGAATCAGGATCAGTTTCAATCTTGTGCTGGCGTGGAGTGGGACTAATGCCCTTAAGATCATCAAGAGTATATCCAATAGCAGCACGGTGCTTCCTCAGAGTTTTTAGTGACTTCTTTTCTTCATGCTCTGAGAGGCTAGCACTAATAATAACAGGATATATCTCTTTTTCATCAAGATAACCATACTTAAGAGTATCTGGCAACTATTTAAGCTCGAACACAGGATCACCCTTTGGTGGGGGTGGATCTCCAAGAAGTTCAATAGGCAAAATATTCTTAAGGATAGGATATTGTTCAAAGACAACTCTATCTATCTCATCCCTTTCATCCATATGCATATCATTTTCATGCTCAAGCAGGTATTGCTCTAAAGGATCAGTAGGAGGCACAACAATAGAAGCTATGGAAATAGTTTCATCCTTACTAGGCAACTCGTTTTCATGAGGTTGTCTACCAAACTTGGAGAAATTGAACTCATGTGGCAGACCTTCAAAGCCAACAGTGACAGTTTGCTTCTGACAATCAATATGAGCATTGACGGTATTGAGGAAGGGTCTGCCAAATATGATGGGACAAAAGCTATCTTGCATGGTAGCAAGAACGAGGAAATCAGCAGGATACTTCGTTTTACCACACAAGACTTCAACATCTCTAACAATTCCCAGAGGGCAGACAGTATCTCTATTGGCAAGCTGAATAGTGACATCAATGGGTTCTATCTCGACAGGTGCAATCTCGTATTTAATTTCATCATATAAGGATTGAGGTATTGCACTAACACTAGCACCCACGTCACATAAACTATGATAACAATGATCTCCTATCTTAACAGAAAGAACAGGCATGCCAACAACATGCCTATGTTTGTGTCTAGCATGTGGTTTAGCAATTCTAGCAGCATCTTCATAGAAGTGAATGTCATGGCCATCAACATTGTCAGAAAGGAGATATTTGATAATAGCAATGCTAGGTTCAACTCTAATTTGCTCAGGGGGCGTAGGTGTTCTAATGTAGCCTCTACGTATTATAGTTGAAACTTTAGAATGATCCTTAATCCTAACAGGGAAAGGTGGTTTCTCAATGTAAGCACTAGGGACAATAGGATCATTATAGGCAATGACTTTCTCTTCAACTGGATTGGGTTTAACTACATTGACTTCTAAGGGAGGATGATATTTAAACTACTTCTCTTTAGGGATATCAATATGAGCAACAAATGATTCACACAATGAAGCTACTATCTCATAGTCAAGTCCATACTTAGCGCTAAAATCACAAAAAGTATTTGTTTCAACAAAGGATTTAACGCAATCAAACTTGAAATTCATACCTGACTCCTTACCTTCATCAAGCTCCCGATCTTGAGAGTTGCGTTTAATTATTTCCAATAAATTCCATTTGAAGTCAATATCTCTCTTCATGAAAGAACTGGTACAAGAAGTATCAAGCATGCTGCGATCATCATGAGAAAGTCGAGCGTAGAAGTTCTGAATGATAATTTCTCTCGAGAGCTCATGGTTGGGGCATGAATATAACATTGATTTAAGCTTCCCCCGGGCTTGAGTGATTCTTTCTCTGTCACGAGGCCAAAAATTATAAATATAAATCCGATCACGATGTACTAGATGCATAGGATAAAACTTTTGATGAAATTCCAATTTCAACCGGTTGTAGTTCGATGATCCTGTATCATCACATAGCCTATACCATGTCAATGCTTTATCCCTCAAAGATAAGGGAAAGACCTTCTTCTTGACCTCATCCTCGGGCAAACCTGCAAGCTTAAATAAACCACAAACTTCATCTACATAGATTAGATGCTAGTCTGGATGTGATGTTCCATCTCCTGTAAAAGGATTAGCCAGCAGTTTCTCAAGCATACCCGAAGGAAATTCATAGCAAATATTTTCAGTAGGTGCATCAGGTTGAGGAGCAACTCCTTGTGCTTCCGTTCGAGGTGAAGATACCCCGAACAAGCTCCTCAAAGGATTAGTTTCCATAGTGACAAGTGACAATAAATTTCAGCACACTATATAGATGTTTCCTTACCAAATTCCACTTACCAAAGGCGCTTCACTCCCTGGACATGGCACCAGAAAAGAGTCTTGATGACCCACAAGTTTAGGGGGTCTATCGTAGTCCTTTCGATAAGTAAGAGTGTCGAACCCAACGAGGAGGAGAAGGATCTGACAAGTGGTTTTCAGCAAGATATCCTCTGCAAGCAGTGATATTATCGGTAACAGATAGTTGTGTGATAAGATGATTCGCAGCAAGTAACAAGTAACAATAGTAACAACGGTGAAGCAAAGTGGCCCAATCCCTTTTGTATAAAAGGACAAGCCTGGACAAACTCTTATAGGAGGTAAAGCGCTCCCGAGGACACGTGGGAATTTCTGTCAAGCTAGATTTCATCATGTTCATATGATTCGCGTTTGCTACTTTCATAGTTTGATATGTGGGTGGACCGGCACTTGGGTACTGCCCTTACTTGGACAAGCATCCCACTTATGATTAACCCCTCTCGCAAGCATCCGCAACTATGAAAGAAGAATTAAGACAAAGTCTAACCATAGCATTAAACTAGTGGATCCAAATCAGCCCCTTACGAAGCAACGCATAAACTAGAGTTTAAGCTTCTGTCACTTTAGCAACCCATCATCTATTTACTACTTCCCAATGCCTTCCTCTAGGCCCAAATAATGGTGAAGTGTTATGTATTCGACGTTCACATTACAGCACTAGAGGAAAAACAACATACAACACGTCAAAATATCGAACGAATACCAAATTCACATGACTACTTATAGCAAGACATATCCCATGTCCTCAGGAACAAAAGTAACTACTCACAAAGCATAATCATATTCATGACGAGAGAGGTAAGGAATAGCATCAAGGATCTGAACATATAATCTTCCACCAAGTAATCCAACTAGCATCAACTACAAAGAGTAATTAACAATACTAGCAACCTTACAGGTACCAATCAGAGTCGCGAGACGGAGATTGGTTACAAGAGATGAACTAGGGTTTGGAGATGAGATGGTGCTAATGAAGATGTTGATGGTGATGAGTCCCCCCCGATGAGAGGAGTGTTGGTGATGATGATGGCGACGATTCCCCCCTCCGGGAGGGATGTTTCCCCGGCAGGACGACCCTGCCGGAGCTCTAGATTGGTTCTGCTCAAGTTCCGCCTCGTGGCGGCGGCGATTCCTCCCGAAAGCCTCTTCCTATTTTTTTCTGGAACGAAACCCTTCTTGTAGCAAAAGAGGGGGGCCAGAGGGCCACCAGGGTTCCCACAAGCCCCCTAGGTGCGGCCAGGGGGGCCACGCCTAGCAGGCTTGTGGCCTCCTGCTGGCTCCCCTCTGGTAGTTCTTCGGCCCAGTATTTTTTATAAATTCCAAAATAAATCCTCGTTGATTTTCACGGCTTTTGGAGTTGCGCAGAATAGGTATCTCAAACTTGCTCCTTTTTCATACCAGAATTCGAGCTGCCGGCATTCTCCCTCTTCATGTAAACCTTGCAAAATAAGAGAGAAAAGGCATAAGTGTTGTACCGTGAAGTATAATAACAGCCCATAAAGCGATAAATATCAACATGGAAGAATGATGCAAAATGGACGTATCAGATGCCAGATCGATGCACGGAAGCGATGGATATACGGCGAACGACGCGCTTCTGGATTTATTGCAGGCGTGCATAAATTTATCGATGTGGCTGAGGCAAACAAAGTGGTTAAATTTATGCCTTGTCCATGTGTTGGCTGTCAAGACGTGAAGGATTACTCTAGCTCGAAAACCATTCATCTCCACTTGCTTCAGAAAGGTTTCATGCCCTCATATTGTTGTTGGACCATGCACGGAGAAAGAGGGGTTACGATGGAAGACAATGCAGAATAAGATGATGATGACAACTATCCTATGTTCACTGAAGAACACGGTGATACTACAATGGAAGACAATGAAGAAGAAGGAGGTGAAGAACAACCGGCATCAGATGAGCCAGCTAATAGTCTTGGTCGGGTCATTTCTGATGCAAAGAGAGAATGCGATACAAAAAAGGAGAAGCTGAAGTTGGAGGCCATGCTAAAGGATCATAAAAAGTTGTTGTACCCAAATTGCAAAGATGGCAGCACAAAGCTTGGTACCACACTGGAACTGTTGAAATGGAAGGCAGAAACTGGTTTATCTGACAAGGGATTTCAGAAGTTACTGAAAATATTGAAGCCGAAGCTTCCAAAGGATAATGAATTGCCCGAGACTACGTACGAAACAAAGAAGGCTATCTGCCCTCTTGGATTAGATGTGCAGAAGATACATGCATGCATTAATGACTGCATCCTGTCCCGCGGTGAGAAGTACGAGAATATGGATAAATGCCCGGTATGTACTCCAAGTCGGTACAAGATCAGGCAGCATGACTCTAGTGATGTTGAGGGTGATGACGAGCCCAATGGGAAGAAGGTTCCTGCTAAGGTTATGTGGTATACTCCTATAATACAACTGTTGAAACATTTGTTCAGAAACAATGAGCATGCCAAGTTGATGCGATGGCATAAAGACGAGCGTAAGAAAGACGGGAAAAAGTTGAGACACCTCGCAGATGGGTCGCAGTGGAGGAAAATCGAGAGGGAGTGGCCGGACTTTGCAGATGACCCAAGGAACTTATGGCTTGGTCTAAGTATAGACGGCATGAATCCTTTTGGGGAGCAGAGCTGCAGTCACAGCACTTGGCCCATGACTCTATGTATCTACAACCTTTCTCCTTGGTTGTGCATGAAGCGGAAGTTCATTATGATGCCAGTGCTCATCCAAGGACCAAAGCAACCCGGCAACGACATTGATGTGTACCTAAGGCCATTAGTTGATGAAATTTTGCAGTTGTGGGCCAAACCAGGTGTATTTGTGTGGGATGAGCACAAACATCATGAATTTGACCTACGAGCATTGTTGTTCTTAACCATCAATGATTGTCCTGCTCTTAGTAACATTTCAGGACAGTCAAACAAGGGATACAATGCATGCACGCACTGTTTAGATAAAACTAAAGGTACATATTTGGAAAAAATCTAAGAAGGTTGTCTACCTGGGGTGTCGTCAATTTCTACCGACCAATCATCCCGTAAGAAAGAAAGGCGAGCATTTCAACGGTGAGGCAGATCGCCGAAAGAAGCCTAACCTCCATACTGGTGATGAGTTATTGGCTATGGTCAATGCTGCCTCTTGAGCTTGCGTTGGTTTTTCCTTTGAAGAGGAAAGGGTGATGTAGGAGAGGAGTAGTAAGTATTTCCCTCAGTTGAGAACCAAGGTATCAATCCAGTAGGAGAATCCAGTCAAGTGTCCAGAGTACCTGCGCAAACACAAATGAGCTTGCACCCAACGCTATAAAGGGGTTGTCAATCCCTTCAAGATTGATTGCAAAGTGAGATCTAAAGGCGGAAAGTGCAACGAAGTAAAAAGTGTAAGGCTGAAAAGATGATGTGAAGTAGACCCGGGGGCCATAGTGTTCACTAGAGGCTTCTCTCAAAATAGCAAATATTACGGTGGATGAACAAATTACTGTCGAGCGATTGATAGAACCGCGCAAAGTCATGACGATATCTAAGGCAATGATCATACATATAGGCATCACGTCCGAGACAAGTAGACCGATACTTTCTGCATCTACTACTATTACTCCACATATCGACCGCTATCCAGCATGCACCTAGTGTATTGAGTTCATGACAAACAGAGTAACGCCTTAAGCAAGATGACATGATGTAGAGGGATAAACTTAAACCAATGATGAAAACCCCATATTTTTACCCTTGATGGCAACAACACGATGTGTGCCTCGCTACGCCTTCTGTCACTGGGTGAGGTCACCGCACCGCATGAACCCAAAACCAAGCACTTCTCCCATTTCAAGAATCATAGATCAAGTTGGCCAAACAAAACCCACAACTCGAAGAGAATTACAAGGATATGAAATCATGCATATAAGAGATCAGAAGAAACTCAAATAAGATTCATAGATAATGTGATCATAAATCCACAATTCATCGGATCTCGACAAACACAACGCAAAAGAAGACTACATGGATAGATCTTCATGAAGATCATGGAGAACTTTGTATTGAAGATCCAAGAGAGAGAAGAAGCCATGTAGCTACTAGCTATGGACCCGAAGGTCTACGGTGAACTACTCACGCATCATCGGAGAGGTCGTGGTGTTGATGAAGAAGCCCTTCGTATTGGAATCCCACCTCCGGCAGGGCACCAGAACGTGGATCTCTCACGTTGGTTTTTCCCTTAAAGAGGAAAGGGTGATGCAGCACAGTAGCAATAAGTATTTCCCTCGGTTTGAGAACCAAGGTATCAATCCAGTAGGAGTATCATGGCAAGTCTCCAGAGTACCTGCGCAAAATCAAGCAAACTTGCACCCAACGCTACAAAGGGGTTGTCAATCCCTTCACGGTTAACTGCAAGGTGAGATCTAAAGGCAGAAAGTGCAACAAAGTAAAAGTGTAGAGCTGAAAATATGATGTGAAGTAGACCCGGGGGCCATAGTGTTCACTAGAGGCTTCTCTCATGATAGGAAATATTACGGTGGGTGAACGAATTACTGTCGAGCAATTGATCGAACCGCGCAAAGTCATGATGATATCTAAGGCAATGATCATACATATAGGCATCACATCCGAGACAAGTAGACCGATACTTTCTGCATCTACTACTATTACTCCACACATCAACCGCTATCCAGCATGCATCTAGTGTATTGAGTTCATAACAAACAGAGTCACGCCTTAAGCAAGATGACATGATGTAGAGGGATAAATTCATGCAATAGATATAAACCCCATCTTTTTACCCTTGATGGCAACAACACGATGCGTGCCTCGCTACCCCTTCTGTCACTCGGTGAGGACACCGCACGGTATGAACACAAAACCAAGCACTTCTCCCATTGCAAGAATTATAGATCAAGTTGGCCAAAAGAAACCCACAACTCGAAGAGAATTACAAGGATATGAAATCATGCATATAAGAGATCAGAGGAGACTCAAATAAGATTCATAGATAATCTGATCATAAATCCATAATTCATCGGATCACGACAAACACACCGCAAAAGAGGATTACATCGGATAGATCTCCATGAAGATCATGGAGAACTTTGTATTGAAGATCCAAGAGAGAGAAGAAGCCATCTAGCTACTAGTTATGGACCCGAAGGTCTGTGGTGAACTACTCACGCATCATCGGAGAGGCAATGGTGTTGATGAAGAAGCCCTCCATGTCCGAATCCCCCCTCCGGCAGGGCAGATTTTGCCGTCTGCCTATTCTTTGCCGTCAGCTAGCGGACGGCAAAGACACTCTTTGCCATCAGCTTCAACAAAACTGACGGCAAAGAACTAGCTGATGGCAAAGGAGGTCTTTGCCAGCAGTCAGCTCTTTGCCGTTCGCGGCAGACGGCAAAGAAGGCGCCAGCAGACGGCAAAGAAGCTCATCTGGCCGGGGGAACCTTAGGTCAACCTACTCCCTTCTTTGCCGTCTGCCAGCAGACGGCAAAGAGTATAGACCCCTTTGCCGTGTGCCAGCAGACGGAAAAGATCTTGAATATAGTAACGGTTGTCCCACCCCCACCGCTGCCCTCTCTCTCTCAAACGGCCCCTCCCTCTCTCTCTCCTCCCCCGACGCCCAACGCCGCCAGCACTGTTGCCCGGCCACCCCCGGCGCCGTTCCTCAAGCCCCACCGCCGGCGCCCCGTGGCCCTAGTGCGCCCCCGCAGCCCCACCCCCGGTGCCCCTGCTGCCGCCGCCGCAGCCCCACAACCCCCCCCCCCCCGGCGCCCCTGGTGCCGCTGCCGCAGCCCCACCGCCGGCGCCGCCGCCCCGAAGCCCCACAACCCCCCCGGCGCCCCCTGGTGCCGCCCCTCAAGCCCCACCGCCGGCGCCCCGTGGTGCCCCTGGTGCGCCCCCGCTGCCCCACCCCCGGCGCCCCTACTGCCGCCGCCGCAGCCCCACCGCCGGCGCCGCTGGCCCAGCCACTGCCCCGCAGGCCTCGGCGCCGCCCCCGCAGCCCCACTGCCGGTAAGCCCATCCACCCCCGCCCCCTTGATTTTTTATTTTTTGGTATTTAGTTCTTTGGAATTAGATTATAACTACCGACATGATTTTTTATTGTTGTTGTAGTAGTTGTTCTTGTTATTGTAGTTGTTGTTGTTATTGTAGTTTTGTGGCATATATAGTTTAGTTGGTAGGTTAGTTAATTAGTAGTTTTAGTGGTAGTTTAGTTAGTTGGTAGATTTAGTTAGTTAATTAGTATATTTAGTTGGTAGTTTAGTGGTAGATTTTGTTTTGTTATTTAGTGGTAGCTAGATTATTTTTTAGTTACTTAGTGGTAGATTCTGTTTTTATTATTTTTTTGCTGTTTAGTGCTATCTAGGTTTAGCGATAGGTTTAGTTAGCTTGGTTAGTTAGGTTAGTTAGTTAGTTAGCTTACTAGAAAGAATAGGAAGAAGAAGAGGAGGAGGAGGAGGAGAAGAGGAGAAGAGGAGGAGGAGGAGGAGAAGAAGAAGAAGAAGAATAGGAGGAGGAGAAGAAGAGGAGAAGGAGGAGGAGAAGAGGAGAAGAAGAATAGGAAGAAGAAGAAGAGGAGGAGGAGGAGAAGAGGAGAAGAGGAGGAGGAGGAGGAGAAGAAGAAGAAGAAGAATAGGAAGAAGAAGAAGAAGATTAGGAGGAGGAGAAGACAAAAAGAAGATCACATGTTTGGTATTTAGTTTTTTGGAATTAATAAGCCCATTTAGCTCCAAAATACCATAATAAGATCAAAATGGCACAACAACCTTGGTTAGCTCATTAATATTATATACTTAGGTTGTTTTCCTCTAAAATGACATAATTGGAACATTTAGCTCGAAGAAGACATAATTAGATAATTTAGCTCCAACAAGAGGAGAAGAGGAGAAGAAATAGGCAAAATGAAAAGATAGAAGAAGAAGAAGAAGAGAAGAAGAAGAAGAGAAGAAGGAGAAGGAGGAGGAGGAGGAGGAGGAGGAGGAGGAGAAGGCCAAGGACCTTCTAGTCCCTCTCCTTTTCCTCCTTCTCCTCCTCCTCCTCCTTGATTTCTTCTTCTTCTCCTCCTCCTCCTCTTTCTTCTCCTCTTTCATATTATCCTTGCAATTGCTTTAATTTCCCAAACAATGACATAATTAGTCCATTTAGCTCCAAAATACCATAATAAGCTCAAAATGGCATAAGAACCTTGGTTAGCTCATGAATATTATATACTTAGCTTGTTTTCCTCTAAAATGGGATAATTAGCCCATTTAGCTCAAAAAAGACATAATTAGGTAATTTAGCTCCAACAAGAGGAGAAGAGGAGAAGAAATAGGCAAAATGAAAAGAAAGAAGAAGAAGAAGAAGAAGAAGAAGAGAAGAAGGAGGAGGAGGAGGAGAAGGCCAAGGACCTTCTATCCTTCTCCTCCTCCTCCTTCTCCTCCTCCTCCTCCTTCTTCTTGATTTCTTCTTCTTCTTCTCCTCCTCCTCCTCTTTCTTCTCCGCTTTCATATTATCCTTGCTTTAATTAACCCAACAATGACATAATTAGCCCATTATATACTTAGTTTGTTTTCCTCTAAAATGACATAATTGGAATATTTGTGTTGATCAAAGGATTTACATGTGATAGTTGTGTCGTCGCTGTGAGGTCTGCTGTGCGAAGACCTGCCCGTGCGTTGTACGAGCTCCGCCCCTGCATTCGTGGGTCAGTACAAATTTCATCTCCTCCCCGCCCCCCTTCATTTACCGTGGCTCGATTTCCGGATGAAACTTTCTAGATTTAGGTAATTCAATTAATTTATCAGTATGCGTGACCAGTATGCGTCTCCCGTTCGAAAGGGCGACATCTATAAATATGCATGTCTTTGCATATTTATAATCGACATCCTTTCGAATTGTCCAACATTATCCATGGACAGCCCGAGTATGTGTAGATTGGGTTCGTTTTCCCGTATGCTGTGCTCTGGATCCGATGCGGAATTTCGTCAGTGTCTCCCTGTTGTTCTCCGGATGCACATCCTCTCTGTTTATTGCTGAGACATGTATCAGGAGAACAGCGGGGAGGTGCTGCCGAAATTTTGCGTTGGATCCGGAGCAGAGCATGGGAAAACGAACCCAATCTACACATACTCGGGTGGGATTAGGACCTATCTTTACCTATTAGCGTGTAGGTTGCCTGGACGTAATAAAAATGGCGAACCTGATTAACCGATGAATATAAATGCTAAATTATATATAAATATATTTCTTCTGTCTTTAGTAGCTACGCAAGATGAGTGATCGTGCGTGGATGTATACCGGTCACCCTAGTCAGAAAGAGATGACGAAAGAATGGTTTTTAAAAACAAAAGAATTTGTGAAAGCCGCATTCGCAAATGGCCAGGAAAGAAACTATTGCCCCTGTCCTGGATGCGACAACTATAAAAAGACGACAGAGGCTGTAATGATTAAACACCTGCAGAGGAGGGGTTTTAAGCCTAATTATACAGTGTGGACATTTCATGGTGAGTCTATACAATGCACAAGAGCTGAGGTGGTCCGTCGTCGCACGGACGAGCATGGTACTGGGATCGAAGACATGGTGCAAGACTTTGATGATGCTCGGGATTCGGAAGATGAGATGGAGGAATCTGCAAAGGCCTTTTATGAAATCTTGGAGTCTTCAAAACGTCCTCTCCATGAGCACACTGAGCTCTGTCAGCTGGATGCAATTGCACAAGTAATGGCTCTGAAGGCTCAGTTCAACTTGGGAAGAGAATGCTACGACGCAATGATGACACTATTTGGACGTTTCCTACCCAAAGGCCATGTCATGCCTGCAAACCTGTACCAGTCGGACAAAATACTTCGTGTACTTAAGATGCCCTATGAGAAGATAGATGCATGTGAGAAAGGATGTGTCTTATTTAGGAAGGAGTATGCACACTTGGACTATTGTCCCAATTGCGAGTCTTGCAGGTATCTTCTGGTAGACAAGGGTATGGGTCAAAAGAGGCAGACCAAAATCGCAGTTAGTGTTCTTCGGTATATGCCAATCGTACCAAGACTTCAACGTATTTTCATGGTCGAAGAGACAGCCAGACAGATGACATGGCACAAATTGGGCAAAAGAACCGAACTAGATGCGGATGGGAATAAGATGATGGTACACACATCGGATGGGGAAGCATGGAAACATTTCGATGGATTGCATCAGGATAAAGCGGCAGATCCAAGGAATCCTCGAGTCTGCGCCGCCACGGATGGTTTTAATCCCTTCGGCATGACGGCAACCCAATACAGTTGTTGGCCTGTATTTGTCATTCCACTCAATCTCCCCCCCGGGCAGATTATGCAAAGAAAGAACATATTTCTGACGTTGATAATTCCAGGGCCCAATTATCCGGGGAAGAATATGAATGTGTACCTGCAACCGCTTAAGGATGAATTGGAAGAAGCTTGGGAAAATGGGGTCAAGACATACGATGCCGCTAGAAAAGAAAACTTCAAAATGCATGTGTGGTACATGTACTCTATGCATGACTTGCCAGCGTATGCGCTATTCTCTGGATGGTGTGTGCATGGAAGGTTCCCGTGCCCCCAATGCAAGGCAGCTCTTCAGTTTCATTGGTTGCAGGAGGGTCGGAAGAATTCTTGCTTTGACTTGCATAGACAGTTCCTGGATCCTGACCATCAGTTCAGAAAAGACAAGAAGAACTTTACCAAAGGTAAAGTTGTCAAAAACTTGGCACCACCTGCGTTCACAGGCCAACAGATTCTGGATCAGTTAAACGCCCTTGAGCCTGATCGAGAGCGTCCAGGGTATTTCAAGGGGTATAATTCAAAACATGCCTGCACTCACAAGCCATGCTTGTGGGATCTGCCTTACTTCAAAGACCTCCTTCTTCCACACAATATCGACATGATGCACACTGAAAAGAACATCGGAGAGGCTATTTTTGGTACATTGTTCGACATAGATGGGAAGACAAAGGATAATATTAAGGCTAGAGTCGATCAAGAGACACTATGTCATAGACCGTTACAAAACATGCGAGAAGGCAAAGGAAAGCAGAAGTGGTCGAAGCCAAAGGCCTGGTTCAATCTTGGAAGGCCAGCTATGAGGGAAATTATCTTGTGGGTCAAAATGCACTTGATGTTCCCCGATGGGTATGCAGCGAATCTAAAGAGGGGAGCGAGTCTTGAAAAAATAAAAATCTTTGGTCTCAAGAGTCATGATTGGCACATATGGCTAGAGCGGGTAATGCCGGTGATGTTACGTGGCTTTATTCCTGAGGATGAATGGCTAGTACTGGCGGAGCTGAGCTATTTCTTCCGTGTTCTTTGTGCGAAAGAATTGTCGCCTGGCGTGGTAGAAGACATGGAGGAGTTTGCACCGGAGTTGTTGTGCAAGTTAGAGAAGATCTTTCCACCGGGCTTCTTTAATCCAATGCAGCATTTGATTTTACATCTACCGACCGAGGCAAGATTGGGTGGGCCCGTGCAAGATCGTTGGTGCTATGCAACTGAGAGGATGCAGAAGACCCTTCAAGCTAAATGTAAAAATAAGCGTAGAATTGAAGCATCGATGGCTGAGGCATTCATTACTGAGGAGGTGGCAAACTTTGTGACAGCACACTACGAAGCCAAAAATCATCATTTGCATAACCCGAAGCCTCGGCACAATGATGGAGACCCTAAAAAAGGTGGGTCCGACCTCAGCCTATTCAAAGGGAAGCTCGCACCAGCCGTTGCTTCGAAACCAATAACATTGGATATCGAAGAATGGCGGAACATTTCGTTGTATATCTTCAAAAACCTAACAGAAGTGCGGCCGTACATCGAGTGAGTTCTCGGCACATTTTCCCGTAACTTCTAATTCATTTGAACTGCTCTTATTCCCGAATATTTCAAACTGCCGTTACATCGTCAAATTCTCGGATGGAGCGGTGATCGAAAATGATTCCGTCGAAGAGTATGAGCTTCTGTCAAAGACAGGAGGCGGCTATCCCAGTTTCATCTCTTGGTTCAAACAAACGGTAATTATCAATAATGGACCATTTCATTCTTGGTCTAACTTGCAGCTAATGCAACAACCGTTTCGTATTAAACTTGTAGGCTAATTCAGAGTCTATGGACGCCGAATTGAGACAAGTCGCTAATGGTTTTGACTATAAGGTCCGTTCATTTGTGAAATACAACATCAACGGGTATCTCTTTCGTACCTTTGGCAAAGAGCTATCTATGCCCGACCGGAAATCTACAAATTGTGGTGTCTCTGCTATCGGCGAAGGTGTTATCGAGTATTATGGAAGAGTTGAAGCAATTTATGAACTTCAATTCTATGGTGATAACCCACCGAACGTCGTAGTCTTCAAATGTTATTGGTTCCAGCCGAAAAAGACTAGAAGGACTCATGAACATATAGGACTAGTCGAAATCAATCCAAACACCCATTTAGATGTTCCTGATGTCTATATTACGGCTCAACAGGCGACCCAAGTTTTCTATCTACCGTGGGCATGCCAAACGGATAAGAATCTGGAAGGTTGGTATGTTGTTTATGAAGTGCCGCCACATGTCAGACCACCTCTCCCAAATGAACAGGATTATGAACCTCACATTAACCCAGACACATATGATGGAGAATTCTTCCAAGAAGCACGTCTTTCCAAGAAACGTTTCAAGAACCGCCATGCTTCATCCAAGAACATGGAAGTAGACAGCGACAATGAATCCGACTCCAGCCCTAAGCCGGAACCAGAAGACCTGGAACTCGTAGAGGTTACTGATGCAGATGACCTGTCAATGCTTCAACGATTAAAGGAAGGCCTTTCACAACTTCACGCCGTTGAACCCGATGAGCACGTCATTCATGAAGACATGCGTGATAGTGATGATGATGATGCATTTATTGATGATGATTATTAGTTTGTAAGATTCAAAACTTAAATTATATATATTTTAATCTTTATTATTCATGTACATATTATTATTCATGTCAGTCATTCAATTTTTTTATGTTGTACTAATTTCTTTTAATCTTTGTCATGGCAGGTGTTGAAAGATGGTGGGCGCGGGTCCAGAGCGCTCGACGGGTTCTTCCCAGGCGCCCCGCACGAGGGGTGGTACTTCCCTTCCACCCCTATCTCTCCGTAGAGCCTTGGCAGACAGTCTTTCGACACCAGTCGGGGGTTCTTCTTCGTCGGCGGCATTGCCCATTGGGAGAGGTGCTGGTCGGGTAGGGAGGAAGGGGAAGGGTAGAGGGAGAGGTGGTGGCCGCGGAAGATCCAGGAGGACTATTGAGCCGTCCTCGCCACCACCACCAGCTCATTCACCCGAGCATAGGACTAGTATGGTCGACCCGTTTGCGGAGGAGGCTACGGGGACTCCGGTCCAGGAGCCTGGTGTTCACGGGCATTCGTCCCATGAGACTCCGGTCCAGGAGAAGCCTCGGGTCGAGGTGCATTCGGCCCAGGAGCAGCCGGAGGAGACTACGGTTCCGGAGGCTTCACCCGACATGGAGAGGGCCGGATGGGAGCCTTGGCCGGATCGTACCGAGTTGCCTGATTGGACCGAGGGTCCGGGTGGCTCAGGGGGCGGGGATGGCGGGGATGAACTTACGGATAGTGAGGGTGATGTGCAGGTGGACGGGGCCACCGTGTACAAGCGTGGTAGTACACGTCTCCCGGTCGCCCCGGCTACCCGCGAGCAGAGGCCGGTGATTAAACCTGAAGGAGATAGGTAAGTACATTTACCCTTTTTTTAGCTTTTGCCTTCAAGTTTGTTCAAATATCTAATGCGCTGACCTTATCATACTGCAGGGGATGGGTACACCCTCTTGGAGTCCGCAGGCCGAACTCCGTCCTTGGTGTGCTTTGCTGGACAAATTTCCCGGGGTTTGTCACGTTGCCTGGTGAGGGTCAGGTTCCTACACTAGGATTTACCTGGGAGCACTACCAGGCTGCGCAGGCCCCGCCGGAGGAGATTATAGATGGTGTCTTGTGCCACACGAGGGCCAAGATGGTGATCAGGAGCTTTTGGGTAAATTATCCTTTTACAGAATCTAAAATTAACAATATACCTAATTATTGTACTAATCGGTGTTTTCACGTTTGATTGCAGAACTTCTATAGGTGTGAGGATGGATATGAGGAGGAGGCGGCCAGGGTTCTCGAGGTCGAGTGTAGGCGGTTACTATAGAACTTGCGCCACGAGGCTAGGCCGCAGGCTATTCGAGATTACTACGCCACGCGTGGTATTAAGAAGGAGAAGAAGGATTGCCGCGGAAAGTTTCTGAAGAAGGAGCAATACATGAAGGTAATTACCTATTCTTAAGTCCTTCTACGTAGTTTTCTTGATTTCAATCATAGGCGTAGCACCGAAAATTCTTTCTAAT
This sequence comes from Hordeum vulgare subsp. vulgare, assembly GCF_904849725.1. NCBI lineage: Eukaryota > Viridiplantae > Streptophyta > Magnoliopsida > Poales > Poaceae > Hordeum > Hordeum vulgare. The sequence goes on from NC_058518.1 coordinate 19,403,190, forward strand.
AACTTACAGGTGCCCCCGAGATGGTGTGCGGATAAGATGGATTGTTGGGAGGCGTTGGTTGATGAGTGGTGGACAGGCAGCTGGCGAGCCGTCCACGATAATGCGAAGGATCGGCGTAGCCAAATGGTTGGTGTGCCACACCATCAAGGCAGCGCCAACTTACTTCAGTTTGGACGAAACTGGGTATGTGATTTGCTTCATGATTCATGCAATTCATTCTTGATGCTAATATTTTGTACCTCTCTTTTAGGCACATGACAATAAGACTGAGATGCCACACTTGTACGACCTTTATGGCATGGCCCATACTGCCTCGTACAAGAACGCGAAGGCATTCTCTGAGTCTGACCTGGATGATCCTAGTAACTCCACCAACATATCATCCCACCAGAAGCTCGTGGCATACAGGGACGCGGGGAAGGCTACGAAAGGGGATGACTTTAACCCTAGCCAGGAACCTTTGGATCCAGAGCTGGTGATGATATCTGGTGGCGGGAGGCCCCATGGCTCGATAGCCATTGGAGATGGGATAATACGTTGTCCACTCACTCTTCCAGAGATCAAGGCGCGCCAGTCGAGCAGATGTCCTGAGATAACGCCTCGTCCACGGCCAGTCGAACTTGCCATCGAGGTTAGTTGTACGGCCTAAGAACACTTTCATCCATTTCATTATGTGTGTCACCTGTGGTAACGAGGAATGGTTTTTCAGGCTGCTCTTCAGAAAGAGAGAGCGGCAAACCAGGCTGCTCTTGAGAAAGAGAGATTGGCAAGCCAGGCTGCTCTTCAGGCTGCTCTTGATGAGAGGGACCAGACCACGGCACGATTGCTTGAGGAGGAGAGGGCCCGAAATGAGGCGGGTCAACGGGCCCTGTACGAGCTTTTTGTGGTATGCTTTTTTTCACATTAGCCAAACCATGTGTGTAATCCCTGTTTCAATACTAACTAATACGACCCATTCTTCACGGTCTGTGCGAGAAGAGCGGTCAAGTCCCTTCGCCGATGCCCGTCTTCTCTTCGATTGGCACGGTGAGAATTATTATAAACTAGTATTAATAATTGAGTGTCATCATGCTAACTGAGACATTGCAAAATATCTTTTCTGCAGAATAACTCCCGAGCGGCATCGCACGACCCTTCTCCAGGGCAACCGTCTCCAAACGAAGCCGGCGCGAGCAACCGTGGTGCTTCTCCTCCTTGATGACCACTACGGTAAATTTCTCCTCCAAACTTAGCTTGTTTTCCTCTAAAATGAGATAATTAGCCCATTTAGCTCGAAGAAGACATAATTAGGTAATTTAGCTCCAACAAGAGGAGAAGAAATAGGAAAAATGAAAAGAAAGAAGAAGAAGAAGAAGAAGGAGGAGGAGGAGGAGGAGGAGGAGAAGGCCAGAAGGTCCTTGGCCATCTCCTCCTCCTCCTTCTCCTCCTCCTCCTCCTTCTTCTTGATTTCTTCTTATTCTCCTCCTCCTCCTCTTTCTTCTCCTCTTTCATATTATCCTTGCTTTAATTAACCCAACAATGACATAATTAGCCCATTTAGCTCCAAAATACCATAATAAGCTCAAAATGGCACAAGAACCTTGGTTAGCTCATTAATATTATATACTTAGCTTGTTTTCCTCTAAAATGACATAATTGGAACATTTAGCTCGAAGAAGACATAATTAGATAATTTAGCTCCAACAAGAGGAGAAGAGGAGAAGAAATAGGAAAAATGAAAAGATAGAAGAAGAAGAACAAGAGAAGAAGAAGAGAAGGAGGAGGAGGAGGAGGAGAAGGCCAAGGACCTTCTAGTCCTTCTCCTCCTCCTTCTCCTCCTCCTCCTCCTCCTTGATTTCTTCTTCTTCTCCTCCTCCTCCTCTTTCTTCTCCTCTTTCATATTATCCTTGCAATTGCTTTAATTTCCCCCAACAATGACATAATTAGTCCATTTAGCTCCAAAATACCATAATAAGCTCAAAATGGCATAAGAACCTTGGTTAGCTCATGAATATTATATACTTAGCTTGTTTTCCTCTAAAATGGGATAATTAGCCCATTTAGCTCAAAAAAGACATAATTAGGTAATTTAGCTCCAACAAGAGGAGAAGAGGAGAAGAAATAGGCAAAATGAAAAGAAAGAAGAAGAAGAAGAAGAAGAAGAAGAAGAGAAGAAAGAGAAGGAGGAGGAGGAGGAGGAGAAGGCCAAGGACCTTCTATCCTTCTCCTCCTCCTCCTTCTCCTCCTCCTCCTCCTTATTCTTGATTTCTTCTTCTTCTCCTCCTCCTCCTCTTTCTTCTCCGCTTTCATATTATCCTTGCTTTAATTAACCCAACAATGACATAATTAGCCCATTTAGCTCCAAAATACCATAATAAGCTCAAAATGGCACAAGAACCTTGGTTAGCTCATTAATATTATATACTTAGCTTGTTTTCCTCTAAAATGACATAATTGGAATATTTAGCTCAAAAAAGACATAATTAGGTAATTTAGCTCCAACAAGAGGAGAAGAGGAGAAGAAATAGGCAAAATGAAAAGATAGAAGAAGAAGAAGAGATGAAGAAGAAGAAGGAGGAGGAGGAGGAGGAGGAGGAGAAGGCCAAGGACCTTCTATCCTTCTCCTCCTCCTCCTTCTCCTCCTCCTCCTCCTTCTTGATTTCTTCTTCTTATGCCATTTTCTTTCTTATCCTCTTTCATATTATCCTTGCTCTAATTAACCCAACAATGACATAATTTGCCCATTTAGCTCCAAAATACCATAATAAGCTCAAAATGGCATAAGAACCTTGGTTAGCTCATGAATATTATATAGTTAGCTTGTTTTCCTCTAAAATGACATAATTGGAATATTTAGCTCAAAAAGAAGGAGAAGGAAGAAGAAGAAGAATAGAAAAAGAAGAGAAGGAGAAGGAGAATAAGAAGAAGGAGGAGGAGGAGAAGAAGAGAAGAAGAAGAAGGAAGAGGAGGAGAAGAAGAATATTCTCCTTCTTCTTCTCTCCTTCTTCTTCTCTCCTTCTTCTTCTCTCCTTCTTCTCCTTCTTCTTCTCTTCTTTTTTCTTCTTCTCCTCCTCCTTCTCCTTCTCCTTCCCCTTCCCCTCCTCCTCCTCCTCCTTGTTTTGCTTCTCCTTGTTCTCTTCTTGCTTCTTCTCTTTCTTCTTCAATTTAGCTTATTTGTAATATATATGTTGTTGTTCTTCTTCTGACTTTCTTATTCCCATTTTGCAGATTGGATGTACTACATGCATGGAAGCTGGCGTTGGAGTGCTTTAGTTTCCGTTTTTATTTGAGTTGATGAACAATGTGTTGGTTCTTTGTATGTGTTGATGAACAATATATGTGCAACAATATGTATGTATATATGGATGAAACTTTGTATGTGTTGGTTCTTTTGACATATGGGATGTACGTTGATGAACAAATGGCATTGATGAGCTTTATATGTATATCATATATGTGTTGTGATCTATTTATGATATATGTGCTATGAATTATATGTATATGTGTTGTGAAATAGAAAAAATAAATAAAAATGGGACAATATAGGCTCTTTGCCGTCTGCCAGCTGATGGCAAAGGCCTTTGCCGTCAGCCAGCCGACGGCAAAGGTGCCACGTGGCGCCCAGCTGTGCAACCTGGGCAGTAGCAGCTGGTCATATAGTCTCTTTGTCGTCCGCTTCCTGGGGGGCAGACGGCAAAGAAGAGGGCACAGAGGAGGAGGCAGACGGCAAAGAGTGGAGAGAGGGGGGAGGGGAGGACCCAGCAGACGGCAAAGATTATCCTGGAGGCAGACGGCAAAGATGGAGGGGAGGGGAGGTGAGTAGAAGGCAGATGGCAAAGATTGACGGGGAGACAGACGGCAAAGATTGACGGGGAGGCAGACGGCAAAGGCTCCGTTAACCCCTAACGGAGGCAACGTCTGTCGGCTGCCCTCTCAAAGGCTTTGCCGACTGCTCCTAAGGAAAGCTGACGGCAAAGCTCTTTGTCGTCCGCTTTGGGGGGGCAGACGACAAAGAAGGTCCTATGCCGTCGTAGGCTGACGCAGAAATTTTGCGGGCCGTTACAATCTTTGCCGTCTGTGGTATTGTCTTTGCCGTCAGGGATACTGTCTTTGCCGTCTGTGATGGCAGACGGCAAAGAAGGTGATTCCTGCAGAACGGTCCCCATATGGGATCTTGCGGAGACAGAAGCTTGCGGCGGCGGAAAAGTATTTTCGTGGATCTCTCAAGTGGTTTCAGATTTTTAGGGAATTTATAGGCGGAAGAAATAGGGCAAAGGAGCCACGGGGGGGCCCACAAGCCTGCTAGGCGCCCCTTGATAACCCACAAGTATAGGGGATCACAACAGTTTTCGAGGGTAGAGTATTCAACCCAAATTTATTGATTCGACTCAAGGGGAAGCCAAATAATATTCTCAAGTATTAGCAGTTGAGTTGTCAATTCAACCACACCTGAAAGATTTAGTATCTGCAGCAAAGTAATATGATAGTAGCAGTAGCAACAGTAACCAGTAGCAGCAAAGTGATAGCAGCAGCAACAGAGTAACAACACTAGCAACAGCGTAACAGTAGCAGCAGTGATAGCAGTAGCGGCAAAGTAACGTAGCAAGGAACAGTAGGAAAAACTCGTAGGCATTGGATCGATGATGGATGCTATTCATCATGTAACAGTTATAACACGGAGAGATAAGTAACTAGCTCGAGTTCGTCAATCTAATGTAAGCATGAATTCTGTATGTAGTCATACGTGCTTAGGGAAAAGAACTTGCATGAATCTATTGTCCATCCCTCCCGTGGCAGCGGGGTCCTAATGGAAACTATGGAATATTAATGTTCTCCTTTTAATAAAGAACCGGACCAACGCATTAATACTTGGTGAATACATGAACTCCTCATACTATGGTCATCTCCGGGAGTGGTTCCGGCTATTGTCACTCCGGGGTTCCCAGGTCATAACACATAGTAGGTGACTACAACTTGCAAGATAGGACCACGAACACACATATATTGGCGACAACATAATAGGTTCAGATCTGAAATCATGGCCCTCGGGCCCTAGTGACAAGCATTAAGCATGGCAAAGTAGTAGCAACATCAATCTCAGAACATAGTGGATACTAGGGATCAATCCCCGTCAAAACTAACTCGATTACATGATAGATCTCATCCAACCCATCACCGTCCAGCAAGCCTACGATGAGATTACTCACAAACGGTGAAGAGCATCATGGAATTGACGATGAAGGAAGGTTGATGACGACGATGGCGACGATCTCCCCTCTATGGAGCCCAGAACGGACTCCAGATCTTCCCTCCAGATGAAGAACAGGAGGTGGCGGCACCTCCGTATCGTAAAGCGCAATGAACTCTTCTTCTTGATTTTTTCAGGACGAAACGGACTAAATAGAGCTGGATTTGGAGGCGGTGGAGCGTTGTGGGCCCCACAAGCCTGCGAGGCGCGGCCAGGGGCGTCTCGCCTGGTGGGTTTGTGGGCTCACAACTCCACTTCCTTTGCTGATTCTTGCGCCAGTATTTTTCTTAAATTCCACAAAAATTCTCCATAAATTTTTAGGTCATTCCGAGAAATTTTATTTCTGGGCAAAAACAACACAATGCCAATTCTGCTGAAAACAGCGTTAGTCCGTGTTAGTTCCATTCAAATCATGCAAATTAGAGTCCAAAACAAGGGCAAAAGAGTTTGGAAAAGTAGATACGACGGAGACGTATCAACTCCCCCAAGCTTAAAGCCTTGCTTGTCCTCAAGCAATTCAGTTGACAAACTGAAAGAGACAAAAGAAAAACTTTTACTAACTCTGTTTGATCTTGTTGTTGCAACTATGTCTAACTCATAACCAGAATTTCAGCAAGATCACAAGCAAACCACATAAGCAAATGACATCTAGATCTCACGATAAACTCATATCAATGGCATAATCAACTAGCGAGCAAATAATAATAAGTTTCAAACGTCAACACTTCAATCAAGACAATCATGAAGTAGTACGAACAGATGGTATCTCGCTAGCTCTTTCTGAGACCGCAAAACATAACTGCAGAGCACCTTCAAAGACCAAGGGCTGACTAAACATTGTAATTCATGGCAATGAAGATCCAGTCACAGTCATACTCAACACAGTTAAAAGCAAAGCATAAAAATGAGAGAGGTGCTCTCCAATTGGTGCTTTTATAAGAGGAGGATGACTCAAGAGGAACATAAATAGACAGGCCCTTCACAGAGGGAAGCATTGATTTGCAGAGGTGCCAGAGCTCAAGCTTTTAAAACAGAGATAATAATTTTGGGTGGCATGCTTTCATTGTCAATGCAATGACTAAGAGTTCTCACCATCTTCCACGCTACACATGCTATAGGCGGTTCCCAAACGGAAAAGTAAAGTTTTGACTCCCCCACCACCAATCAATCACACTCCACGACTAGCCGAATACTCGGGTGCCGTCCATACCAACATCAATCCAGGGGGAGTTTTGTTTGCAATTATCTTTTCGATTTGAGCATGGAACTGGGAATTCCAATTACCGGCCCCTTTCTCGTGAATGATAGTGAGTAATCCCATATCGAGGATAACACGCCTAGCATTGAAGATACTGATAGCCCCCTGTCACCACATGAGCGGTTCGGGCATGCAAAACAGATTATTTCTTGAAGGTTTTAGAGAGTGGCACATGCAAATTTACTTGGAACGACAGGTAGATACAGCATATAGGTAGGTATGGTGGACTCATATGGAACAACTTTGGGTTTATGGAAGTGGATGCACAAGCAGTATTCCCGCTTAGTACAAGTGAAGGCTAGCAAAAGACTGGGTAGCGACCAACTAGAGAGCGACAACAGTCATCAAAATGCATTGAGATTAACTAACATTGAGTGCAAGCATGAGTAGGACATAAATCACCATGAACATGAATATCATAGAGGCTATGTTGATTTTGCTTCAACTACATGCATGAACATGCGCCAAGTCAAGCCACTTGAATCATTCAAAGGAGGATACCATCCAATCATACTACATCATAGTCATGTCAACATTCATGTGGGCATCCAAGACAAACCATTATAAGCTTCTACCTAAGTAAGCATGGCATCAACAACTATGATCTCTAAGTTGTCATTGCAAACATGTTTCTCTCACAACAAAGCTGAATCAGGAACGATGAGCTAGTCATATTGACAAAAACAAAATAGATCGAGTTCATACCAGCTTTTCCAGGCTCAGTCACTTCATCATATACAGTCATTATTGCCTTTCACTTGCACGACCGAACGATGTGAACAATAATAAGAGTGCTCGTGCATTGGACTATGCTGGAAACTACAAGCAAACACAAAGGAGAAGACAAAGTAATATGGCTCTTTAAGAGATAAACAGATATGCATGCGAGAGCCACTAAACAATGTAACCATGGTCTTCTACCTTGACCCAAAGAAAAAGAAAACTATTTACACGGGAAAGCTCCCAACAAGCAAAAGAAGAAAAGGAAAATCTTCTTGGGTTTTCTCAAACCAGACAGACACAAAAGAAAACGAGAAAAATAAAATAAACTAGCATGGATGATACAGTGGCAAAGTGTGAACAACGACAAACAAAGTGAAAGCATAAGCTAGAATATAAAGTCGGTGAGAAACACGTACTCCCCCAAGCTTAGGCTTTTGGCCTAAGTTGGTCTACTCCCAAGGAGGGAAATAACCAGCTCCGGGGTACTCTGGAGTGGACTGAGGATGCCACTGCCGTGTGAGCTCCTCTGGCTCCCACTGATAAACTGACGTCTGGTACTCGACTGGTGCCTCGGGCACGGGCACCTATGGTTGGGCTAAGCCCCAATTTGCATAGATGTCCGAGGGCATAATAATGTACCTGCCTGCATGAAGATTGAACAAAGAAGGAGCAGGCAAAGTAATAGTCTCACGAGTACCCTGACTAAATACCAGGTTATAAATCATCCTTCTATTTATATCTCTATCAAGAAAGTCATGGTGAACCATGCTATCGTAATTTAGATATCTCTCAGGAAGAAGAATCTCTTCTTCCTCGTCCAGTCTAATAGGTATCTCAAAGTGTCTCGCAAGATGGGTAGCATAGATACCTCCATAGACAACGCCTTTAGAACGGTTCGTGTTCAACCGTTGAGCTACTATATCTCCCAAGCTATAAGTTTTATCATTATAAAGGGCTTCGCGCAAGACCGCAAAATCTGGGGAACTAAGGGACCCAGCTTTCCCACGGCCAATCAAACATTTTCCCACAAATAATGAGAAGTACTGAAGCACGGGAAAATGCATGCTAGCAGCTCTACCGCAAGACACTCCTCTCTCCTCTCCTACAACAATAGTATCGATGAAAGCCTCCAAGTCCCGTGGACGAGGTTCATGAATATCCCCAACAAAAGGCAATTTGCAAACATTGCAAAAATCCTGGAGTGACATGCGCTGGGGGATATCATAAAGTTTGAACTCAACCATAGGAGGATTCTTCCTCGGATAGAAGTTAAAGCTTTGTACAAAGATATTAGTGAGGAGGAGGTATTGCGGACACTTATCTTCAACAAAGGCAGTAAGGCCTGCGTTCTCCACCAAGTAGTAAAAGTCCTCATAAAGTCCGGCGGCGCGTAAGAACACATCGCTTGGCCACTCGCACGCTCGAACTTCTGCAACTCGAGGGACCATATACTTGGGTTTCTTCTTCTCACTTCCATCATCCTTGGGGTCATGGCTTGAAGAGCCTCTTAAGAACCTCCTCATCTTTTCCCTTTCCTATCTCTGAAAATTTCTGAAATTTCTAGTGACTCTAAGGAAAAGTGAACAAGGCTCAACTAAACTTGTAGCAACTACTCCAACAAGTGCCTAGAGGCCATATTACGCATCAAAACTACTTGGGACCAGCTAAAATTAGCATGCAGAGCTCAAGAACATGGTCACCAAGGCAGCAAAAAAACGCAAAGTATAAGGCACTAGAGCAAAAACTAATTGGACCAATGGAGGAGTCACTTACCAAGGAGTAATTTCCCCAAAACAGTTAGGAGAATGGTGCTTTCAGCAAGGATATCGAAAATCCCAGCAAGAAAGCAATTACACGGGTTTGAGCTGCGAAACGATTTTTTCTGGAGGTAGGAGAAGCAGATGGGAGCTAGAATGAGTGGAGGGGGTGTACGTGGGCCCCACAAGCCTGGTAGGCGCGGCCGGGGGGGGTGCCCGCACCTCCAGGGCTTGTGGCCCACTGGTGCAGCCCCTAGACTAGCTCTTCGTCTCAGTATTTTCAAAAATTCCAGAAAAAATCATACTTGATTTTCAGGACGTTCGGAGAACTTTTATTTTCAGGGTACTTTTCTACGGGACGCTAAAATAGAAAACAAGGAAAACTAAACTAGACCTATCATTTTTCTTCTAAGCAAACGAAGGTGAAAGCTTGGAACAGAGGTTTGTGACTCCTCGATTCTTCCATCTCATTGTCATCGAAAGAAATCCGTCAATGAGGTTGATCAAGTCTCCTTGACAAACCTTTTCGAATCGCAAAAGAAGACGGAGAATTTTCAAATAGTCACTAGGTTACCTCAATGGGGATGTGTATTCCCCCAACAAGCAAATCATACTTCATCTTAACAGGAGGTATAGGGCATTCAAAGCTCCCAGTAAGAATCGATGAAGTTTTTTCGATAGCATTGATGCAATGTACTCGATATTTGTTTCTTCGGAAAGTGCACCGTATGCTGATTACCGTTGACATGGAAAGTGACATTGCCTTTGTTGCAATCTATAACAGCCCCTACAGTGTTTAAAAAGGGTCTTCCAAGGATGACCACCATGGCATCGTCCTCGGGAATATCTAGAATAACAAAGTCTGTTAAGATAGTGACGTTAGCAACCACAACAGACACATCCTCGCAAATGCCGATAGGGAAAGCAGTTGATTTGTCGGCCATTTGCAGAGAAATTTTAGTGGGTGTCAACTTATCCAGTTCAAGTCTACGATAAAAAGAGAGAGGCATAACACTAACACCGGCTCCAAGGTCGCATAAAGCAGTTCTAACATAGTTACCTTCAATGGAGCAAGGTATAGTGGGCACTCCGGGATCACCTAGTTTCTTGGGAGTTCCACCCTTGAAGGTATAATTAGCAAGCATGGTGGAAATCTCAACCTCAGGTATCCTCCTCTTATTAGTCACAATATCCTTCATGTACTTAGCATAAGGAGACATTTTTAGCATATCTGTCAAACGCATTTGTAGAAAGACAGGTCTAATCATTTGAACAAATCGCTCAAAATCCTCATCATATTTTTTCTTGGATGGTTTGGGTGGAAAGGGCATGGGTTTCTGAACCCATGGTTCCCTTTCTTTACCATGCTTCCTAGCAGTGAAGTCATTCTTATCGTATCTCCTATTCTTAGGCTGTGGGTTATCAAGATCAACAGGTTCAATCTCCACATCCTTATCATTGCTAGGTTGAGCATCATCATGAACATCACTATTGATATTATCATTAGGCTCATATTCATCACCAGATTGTGTTTCAGCATCAGAGACAGAGATGTTGTTTGGACTCTCAGGGGTAACAACACCTGGGTTGCTAGCGTGCAGGTTCCTATCATCTTTCTTCTTCTTTCTAGGATGACTAGGTGCATCAGTGCTAACTCCTTGAGAATCTTGGTCAATTCTCATAGGATGACCCTCAGGATACAAAGGTTCCTGGGTCATTCTACCGCCTCTAGTGACGACTCTGACAGAATTGTCATTCAACTCATTGAGCAAGTCATTTTGAGCCTTAAGTACTTGTTCTACCTGAGTAGTAACCATAGAGGCATGTTTACTCAAGAGCTGAAGATCATTGACATTTCTGTCCACACAAGCACTTAAATGACCAACCATACGAGCATTCTGTTCCAATTGTCTGCTAACATAATCATTGAAACTTTGTTGTTTGGCAACAAAGTTATCAAATTCATCCAGGCATAAGCTAGCAGGTTTATCAAAAGGAATATCACTCTCATCAAACCTACGCAGAGAATTTACTTCTACTACCTGTATCGGGTTACCAAGACCATCGATCTCTTTGATAGGTGGTAGATTTTTGACATCTTTAGATTTAATGCCTTTCTCTCGCATAGATTTCTTAGCTTCTCGCATATCTTCAGGACTGAGGAATAGAATACCTCTTTTCCTCGGAGTTGTCTTAGTAGGTGGTTCAGGAATAGTCCAAGCATTCTCATTGCACAAGATGTTATTCAATAGGATCTCAGCTTGTTCTATAGTTCGTTCCCTAAAAACACAACTAGCACAACTATCTAGGTGATCTCTAGAAGCATCGGTAAGTCCATTATAGAAGATATCAAGTATTTCATTCTTCTCAAGAGGGTGATCAGGCAAAGCATTCAGTAGCTGGACGAGCCTCCCCCAAGCTTGTGGGAGACTCTCTTCCTCAGCTTGAGCAAAGTTGAATATTTCCTACAAGGCATCTTGCTTCTTATGGACAGGGAAATATTTTTCAGATAAGTAGTAGACCATATCCTGGGGGCTACGTACACAACCAAGAGCAAGAGAAGTGAACCAAGTCTTAGCATCATCCTTTAGCGAGAAAGGAAACAGCTTGAGGATATAGTAGTGGCGGATCTTTTCCTCACTAGTGAATAGGGTGGCTATATCGTGCAGTTTGGTAAGATGGGCTACAACCGTTTCAGACTCATAACCGTGAAAAGGATCAGATTCGACCAGAGTGATTAACTCAGGGTCGACAGAGAATTCATAATCCTTATCGGTCACAAAGATAGGCGAAGTAGCAAACTTCGGGTCGTATTTCATCCTAGCGTTCAGAGATTTTTCTTTCCACTTGAGCAGTAATTTCTCAACATCATAGCTATCCGTACACGCAAGAAAATCCTCAGCTATCTCTCCCTCCATAACATAACACTCAGGCATATTAGGCAATTCATGTCTAGGAGATCTAGTTCTAGCAGGCAAAATAGCAGGTTCTACTTCAATAGTATCAGCAGTTTCAGAAGTATCATCACATCTAGCAGCAACTCTAGCAATTTGTGCATCAAGGAACGCACCTAGTGGCAAATCAGTATCAAGCATAGCATCATCAGGCAAAGCAGTATCAAGCATAGCATCATCATAAGCATCATGGGCAGCAGAAGTCATCAAGCACAGGCGGCATATCAAGATTTCTAACAGGAGGTGGTGTCGCAAACTTACTCATAACTCAAGGTGAATCAAGTGCAGAGCTAGATGGCAATTCCTTACCTGGCCTCGTAGTTGAGGGTAAGACTTTAGTTCTTGGGTCTTTCGGATTCCTCGTAGTAACTAGCAGACGTAAATCCCAAGTGACTCAGAGAATATAGCTGTGCTTCCCCGGCAACGGCGCCAGAAAAAAGTCTTCATAGCCCACAAGTATACGGGATCACAACAGTTTTCGAGGGTAGAGTATTCAACCCAAATTTATTGATTCGACTCAAGGGGAAGCCAAAGAATATTCTCAAGTATTAGCAGTTGAGTTGTCAATTCAACAATACCTGAAAGATTTAGTATCTGCAGCAAGGTAATATGATAGCAGCAGTAGCAACAGTAACCAGTAGCAGCAAAGTGATAGCAGTAGCAACAAAGTAACAGCAGTAGCAACAGAGTAACAGCAGCAGCAGTGACAGCAGTAGCGGCAAAGTAACGTAGCAAGGACCAGTAGGAAAAACTCGTAGGCATTGGATCGGTGATGGATGATTATGCCGGATGCTATTCATCATGTAACAGTTATAACACGGAGAGATAAGTAACTAGCTCCAGTTCTTCAATCTAATGTAGGCATGTATTCCGTATGTAGTCATATGTGCTTAGGGAAAGAACTTGCATGACATCTATTGTCCATCCCTCCCGTGGCAGCGGGGCCTTTTAATAAAGAACCAGACCAACGCATTAACACTTGGTGAATACATGAACTCCTCATACTATGGTCATCTCCGGGAGTGGTTCCGGCTATTGTCACTCCGGGGTTGCCGGGTCATAACACATAGTAGGTGACTAGAACTTACAAGATAGGATCAAGAACACACATATATTGGCGACAACATAATAGGTTCAGATCTGAAATCATGGCACTCGGGCCCTAGTGACAAGCATTAAGCATGGCAAAGTAGTAGCAACATTAATCTCAGAACATGGTGGAAAGTAGGGATCAATTCCCGTGAAAACTAACTCGATTACATGATAGATCTCATCCAACCCATCACCGTCCAGCAAGCCTACGATGAGATTACTCACGAACGGTGAAGAGCATCATGGAATTGGCGTTGAAGGAAAGTTGATGATGACGATGGCGACGATCTCCCCTCTCCGGAGCTCAGAACGGACTCCAGATCTGCCCTCCAAATGAAGAACAGGAGGTGGCGGCGCCTCCGTATCGTAAAACACGATGAACTCTTCTTCTTGATTTTTTTTCCGGACGAAACGGACTAAATAGAGCTGGATTTGGAGGCGGTGGAGCATTGTGGGCCCCACAATCCTGCCAGGCGCGGCTAGGGGGGCCGGTTCCTGGTGGGCTTGTGGGCTCACAGCTCCACTTCCTCCGTTGATCCTTGCGCCAGTATTTTTCATAAATTCCACAAAAATTCTCCGTAAATTTTTAGGTCATTCCGAGAACTTTTATTTCTGCGCGAAAAGAACACCATGGCAATTCTGCTGAAAACAATGTTAGTCCGGGTTAGTTCCATTCAAATCATGCAAATTAGAGTCCAAAAAAAGGGCAAAAGAGTTCGGAAAAGTAGATACGACGGAGACGTATCACCCCCCCCCCCAGGTCGCGGCTAGGGGGCTTGTGGCCTCCCCCGAGATCCTTTGCCTTTGTTCTCAAGCTCCGTGTGTATCTTCTATTCAGGAAAAAAATCTTTTCGGAGGTTTTATTCCGTTTGGACTCCATTTAATATTCTCCTCTGAAAAAGGTCAAAAATACGGAAAAACAGGAACTGGCACTTGGCACTGAGTTAATAGGTTAGTCCCAAAAAAGATATAGAATGCATACAAAACATCAAAGGTTGACAAGATAATAACATGAAACCATAAAAAATTATAGATAGGTTGGAGACGTATCATGTACATATTTAGAAACTTTGATTAAACAGTTGGAATTTAAATAGTAGGACATATACGATGCCCGGCCAGCATCCTCGTCGTCGACTCGGTGGCGGCCGGCTGCTTGTTATGCGCCAGCGTGTGCGGGACTGGGCTTCGCCGGGCTGGCACTGGGAGGAGTTAGCTTCCGGGGTGCGCAGCTTGGTGAGGAACCAGGCTACCGTCGTCGACCCGGATCTTCTTTGGTGGCGGTCGCGGGGGCCACTTTAGGTGCCTAGGTTGCCGGCTCCCGAGGAGGATGTATGTCGTCGTGTCAGGGAGGAGGACGAGCACGTGTGTCGGTACATGGAGGCGTTGGATGCGAGGTTCGACATGACCTGGAAGGTTCTTATGGGATCTCAACGGAGCTATGATCCGGTGATGGTCCTTGCTCTTTGGGTGTCCACCCCCCGCGCCTCAGTAGTACGACGGCTCTTTGTTGACTGATGAGTCGTTATTATTCGATGTATTACTGTATTCGAGAGATGTATTATTTATGTATTCCAGATTATATATTCGATAATATTATTATTCGATGTATATAGTTTTAGTTGTTAGTTAATTTAGTTTTTTATGTTTAATTAATTTGTAGATACTATGGATCCACACGGTAGAGACGAATATCAGGAAGACGTGATGCATGGTGTCATCCGTGGGGATGATATTTTAGTTGGCGATGTCGATGTCACCAATCAGTTTTTGAACGAGTCTGGCAAGGGAGATGAGTCTCTCAACACGCAAGGTAGAAGCTCCGGTGAGGTAGACGCCCCCGCCTCGGGCGAGGGAGGAATCGGCGGCTCCAATGAGGAAGAAGCCGACGAGGGAGAAGCCGACTGCTCCGTCGAGGTGCATATATATATTAATAAGTTAATCCTCTGCTATATGTATACATATATTAACCCTCTTTCTTTTAGCCCTCCGGATCGAGCAAAACTTTAGTACGTGCGAAACGAGGCCCAACCAAGAAGCTGGATGACGGTCAGAGGTACATGATCGAAACAGTCTCACATGCCGGGGAACCAATTTCTCACGCAGATGTAAAGCAGAAGTTTGTGAAGGCATGCGGAGTTGTTGTTAGGGACCACATCCCTATCACCATTCGAGAATGGATTAAGCCAAGGGATCAGGAAGGAGTCTCATATGTCGGCACAACAGCCAAAGAAAACCTTTGGAGAAAGCTCATGCTTAATTTCACCATGTCGGTGCCAGAGGTGGATCCAGATGAGGAGGAGCCAAATGAGGAGGAAATGAATAGGCGAAAAGAGGCCCTAGAGAAAAAAGTCAAGGAGTGGGCTCTTAAGAATATGGCCGATCTATTCAGGTGCTGGAAAAAAGGATTGCACAACTATTTTATCGAAGATTGCCCTAGAGAAAAAAGTCAAGGAGTGGGCTCTTAAGAGAAGACTCGAGATTTCGATCATGGCTATGAGAATATAAAAGACTACTGGGCTGAATTTGTGACGTACAATAAATCGGAGGACGCCTTATAAAGTCTGAAAAAATAAGGCGAATGCAGGCAAGAAGAAGTACCACCATATTATGGGGCCTGGTGCCTATGACGCTAAGATGGCTTAGTGGGAAGCACTTGAGGAATCATATGTGGAAAAAAAATCACTCCAGAGCCCTTAAGATGGCTCCCACGAGGAAGAAACTGGTTTTATGGGCATGGGGGCAAGATGGACAAAGAAGGAAAGGCACTATATAACCAAAGACACACAGATAACCCCCTACCATCGCGGAGATTAGACGTGCAGTAGAGGATGCTGAAGAGGGAGTGTTCGTTCCCGATAGAGAGAACGACAAGCTCACACGCGCCCTTGGGAATAAGGAACACAAAGGGCGAGCATGAGGCTTACCAGGCTCCCCGCCGTGGACGCTTGTGATTTCCGAGAAAAGAAAGAGATTTCCCAATAGAAGCCATCAGAGGAGAAAGGAAAACGAGACAGCTAAGAAAGCAGCTGTTGCAGACCGACTGCTTAATGTAGAAGAAGCAGTAAAGCCGCTGCAGCAGGATCAAATCGAGAGATAGCAAGGTAGCGACCAATCTCAGCGGCTCATGATAGAAACTGCATCGAATCGGAAAAGCAGTGTCGCTTCCACGCAGCTCCAGGATGATGGTGATGATGCACCGAAGAAAAGTCCTCCTTGTCACTACCGTGTGGATGATATCACTGAGAGCACACATTGTGAGCTAAAGGTGAAAGTTGCTAACTTAAGGTTGACGGTGGTGGTCGGCATGGCCTTACCAATTGGACCACATCCAACTTGGCATTGCTCTCTGGTTCCACAAGGGTACGTTGTCATCACGGTTGATGAAGTTATGAAAGATTATGAGGAGTTGAAGCTCGACCACCCTGCATGTGAAGATAGGGATTTGACTCAACTTGGAGAAGTCAAATCCCAAACCGTTGTATGGCCGAAGGAGGACATCTTCCTTCCAAATTGGCCGCCAAGGCCACCAACTCCTCATAGCAGCAATCCTTCTTCGCCTCCACCTCACCAGTCTCCAGCGCAACCGTCGTCTTTGCCGCCTCACCAATCTCCAGCACAGCCTCGTCTTCGCCGCCTCACCAGTCTCCAGTGCAGCCATCTCCACCACCACATCAGCCGTCTCCACCGCCCCGTCAGCCGTCTCCACCGCCCCGTCAGCCATCTCCATCCACTCAGGATCAGAGCAAAAAGCGGAAACAGACCACCGCTAGTAGTGGCGGCAGAAAGGGGATCCGATCACCAAAACGTAAGTTGTCGCCCCTCCCAACAGTACCTCATAAGAATAAGGTGAAGAGACCTTGGGACTATACTGGAGAGGAAAATATTAAGAGGACAGACGCCCATCATGAACAGTGGAACGCTAAAGTGGCTAACAAGAATAAATTGAAAGAGCGAGAGTATCCGGACACCAAAGGAGAGCATGACGCGGTAGTGAAAATGCTGAAAAACCTTGAAGATCCCCCGTCACTGTTGCGACCACACTATGAACGCTCTATTATCAAGTCGGCTCAAGCAAAAAAGCAGCAGTTGAAGAGTAGTACGTCCAGCGGGAAATCAGTTGCCCAGCTCGGAAAACAGAAAAATGAATCGTGCCCCCCTCTCAAAGTGTATTCTGATACAAATGTCTACTCGAGCGGCACTGCGGTCCAGGAGAAGAAAGATGAAACAGCTAGCCTCGATCCGGAATTTGTTGCAACCTACGGAGAAGCGGCCAAGGCTCAAGGCATGTCTATTGATGAGTACTTAAACCATTTGGAGGTATTCACTGACTTAGAATACACGTACTGGTACGAGCGTCCTCTGGTCAAACCTGAGTTAGTCAAAGATCTACCAACAAAAATGTGAAGAGTGCATAACTGGTACATGCAAGCATGTCATGAATCGGAAAACTGGCTCTACATAGCATTTGAAAACGAGCATTTCGGGACTGGACGAGGCGTGATTATGATTGAATTCGTAGAATTATATCATTTATACAAACAAGATGCCCTCGACAAAGCTATCAATAGTGCATATTGTTTCTAAGTATTATTAATTTATGTCATTAAGTCTTACTCAGCTCGTTCTTGCATGTATAATCTTACTCATCACTATATTAATTTTGCAGAATTAAGATTCTCGAATGCAAAAGAGGACAAATCTATGACATTGGGTTCATTGACCCATGTTACAATCATCACCAAAGTATCGAAACGAATCCCTTCAATACAGAGAATAACTTGGTAAAAGCATTAAGGTTTTGAAGTACCAAAATAGAAATACTATTTCCTTACAACTTCAAGTGAATGTTATACTATACACACATTCTATTTTCGCTTACTCGATGTTATTATAAGTGTACGTATAATTGACTCGTTATGGGCGTGCAGGTTCCACTTTATTTTGTTAATCATTGTACTTGACAAAGGAGAAGTAATAGTCATGGACCCGAAACGCACATCCCTCACTACATGGACGAACATGCAGGAATGCCTCCAGAAGTAATTTCAATTATTATGGCACTACATCGACAACTTCTCGTTCATTTCCTCATAGCAACAGGAATTAATATAGAACTTCTTTATCCATTTCCTTTTCTTGGCAGGGCTTGGAAACGGTTCACCGCCAAGACTCGAGGTGATTGGAAGCCAGAGCTTACATTTAAACTAACAAATGTAAGTAACTACTAGCTAGATCCGCGCATCTCTTTATTCTAGTTTCAATACCATTATAATTCTTTATTATATTTTTGATTGAACTCTGTTCTCGTAAAGTGCTTGAGGCAGGAACAAGGGAACAATTTATGTGGATACTATGTTTGCGAGTTCATTCGCCAGACGACCCATGAGAAGGGCAAAAACCGGGACATAAAAACAATCGAAGTATGGTAAAAAATACTCACAACTTTATTTTATTACCGTGAATTGTGTTCGGTTTCATTGATATATATTAACCCATTCTTTAAATTAGGTCGAACGGCTGCGGGACGGTCTTCTACCACAGGAACGTATACGAGCAATTCAAGAGGAACTAGCCGGATTCTTTGATGCAGAGGTCCTAGATCCCAAGGGAGAATACTATTGCCCTTCGACTAGAATGATATGAAATGATATAGTGTAAAAAAGATGCATATATGTGCATGTAACTCGTGTCTACATTTAATTTGTAAGTACGTTCGACAAAGCACGACGGGTGAGATGGTGTAATATATTCGTGACGATGTGCAATATAGTTGTTCCTTTATTGGTGTGTATGTGCAATCCAATTTAGTGCAAAACAAAAATTAAAAAATGCTCAAAACAAATAAATGGGAAAATAGGGGGAAGCAAAATAGCCCCATCCAATTTAGTGCAAAACCCTAAACCCTAAAAATTGGTAAAAATACGAACCGGGACTAATACCCCTCCCCCTGCTCCCAGCCCCGCCACGTGGAAGGCCATTAGCCCCGGTTCGGGGCCGAACCGGGGCTAGCATTAGTCCCGGTTCGAGAACCGGAACTAACAGCCCAACCGAACCGGGGCTAAATGCCCTTTTTCTACTAGTGTCATACTTACTTTTTCTAAGTGGGTGTTGTTCGAACTCCAAATGTTTCGGCTATACTAGAGAAGATGGATGGTCGGCATCTCATATATTATATCTATTATTAAATGGGATGTGAGGTACCTACGCATGAACCTAGCTCATGATGCCATTGTTGGGGAACGTTGCATGGGAAACAAAAAATTTCCTACGCACACGAAGACCTATCATGGTGATGTCCATCTAAGAGAGGAGATTAGATCTACGTACCCTTATAGATCGCTCAGCAGGAAGCGTTAAGAAACGCGGTTGATGTAGTGGTACAGTGATACGTCCATTTTGCATCATGCTTTCATGTTGATATTTATTGCTTCTTGGGCTGTTATATTACTTGTGATACCATATTTATGCCTTTTCTCTCTTATTTTGCAAGGTTTATTTGAAGAGGGAGAATTCAGGCAGCTGGAATTCTCGACTGGAAAAGGAGCAAATCCTAGGCCACTATTCTGCACATCTCCAAATGCCCTGAAAATTTACGTGGATTTTTTCTGTAATATATTAAAAATACTGGGCGAAAGAACTACCGGAGGGGGACCACCAGGGCCCCACAAGCCCCCACTCCGCCACCCCCCTAGTGGCAGTGGGCAAGCTTGTGGGCTGCCTGAAGGCCCACTAGCCCCCTCTTTTGCTATATGAAGCGTCCTGGTCTGGAAAAAATCAATAGGGGAGCTTTTTCGTGGTTTCGCCGCCGCCACGAGGCGGAACTTGAGCAGATCCAATCTAGAGCTCCGGCAGGACGATCCTGCCGGGGAAACTTCCCTCCCGGAGGGGGGAATCGTCGCCATCGTCATCACCAACACTCCTCTCGTCGGAGGGGAGGCATCTTCATCAACATCTTCATTAGCACCGTCTCCTCTCCAATCCCTAGTTCATCTCTTGTAACCAATCTTCGTCTCGCAACTCCGATTGGTACTTGTAAGGTTGCTAGTAGTGTTGATTACTCTTTGTAGTTGATGCTAGTTGGATTATTTGGTGGAAGAGTTTATGTTCAGATCCTTGATGCTATTCATTACACCTCTGGTCATGATTATGATTTTGTCTTGCGAGTAGTTACTTTTGTTCCTGGGGACATGGGATAAGTCATGTTAATAATAGTCATGTGAATTTGATATTCGTTCGGTATTTTGATATGCTGTATGTTGTTTTTCCTCTAGTGGTGTTATGTGAACGTCGACTACATAACACTTCACCATATTTGGGCCTAGAGGAAAGCATTGGGAAGTAGTAAGTAGATGATGGGTTGCTGGAGTGACAGAAGCTTAAACCCCAGTTTATGCGCTGCTTCGTGAGGGGCTGATTTGGATCCACTAGTTTAATGCTACTACTTGTTACTTGTTACTTTTCCTCCTATAAGACTTTGTCCTCGGGAGCGTTTTTCCTCCTATAAGACTTTGTCCAGGCTTGTCCCTTGCTGCAAAAGGGATTGGGCCACTTGCTGCACCGTTGCTACTACTTGTTACTTGTTACTTGTTACTTTTTGCTTGCTATGTTTCACCTCACTACACCATCACTTGTTACCGCTAGTTTCAGTGCTTGCAGTTATTGCCTTGCTGAAATCCGTTTATCAGAGCCTTCTGCTCCTCGTTGGGTTCGACACTCTTACTTATCGAAAGGACTACGATTGATCCCCTATACTTGTGGGTCATCATACAGCTTCGTGTTCCAAATCACCGTCGTCCCACGATCCGTCGCACGACCGGTTCCGATCTAGCGCCGAACGAACGGCACCTCCGCGTTCAGCACACGTACATCTCGACGGTGATCTCGGCCTTCTTGATCCAGCAAGAAATACGGAGAAGTAGATGAGTTCTATGGCAGCATGACGGCGCTTCGGTGGTGGTGACGATCTACTCCTGCAGGGCTCCGCCCGAGCTCCGCAGAAATCCGATCTAGTGGTAAAACTATGTGGAATAGCCCTGAGTTGCACGTGGCAAAGTTGTGTCTCAAAAAGCCCTAATTCATCAATATATATAGGAGGAGAGGAGGGGCTAGCCTTGAGGCAAAAGGGCCTCAAGGTGCGCCGGCCGCCAGGAGGAGGAGGACTCCACCTCCAATTCGGTTTGGGAAGGAGGAGTCCTCCTCTTCCTTCCCACATCCCTCTTCCCTTTTTTTTCTTTTTTTCTTTTGGTATTTTTACATGTGGCACCATAGCCCTCTTGGGTTGACTCCACCAGCCCAATAAGGACTTGGTGTGCCACCCTAGGGCCTTGGACTCACTCCCGGGTGGGTGGGCTTCTCCCGGTAAACACCCGGAACCCATTCGTCACTCCCGGTACACTACCGGAATTGCCCGAAACTTTCCAGTGACCAAATGAAACCATCCTATATATCAATCTTTGTTTCCGGACCATTCGGGAAACCCTCGTGACGTCCGTGATCTCATCCGGGACTCTGAACAACATTTGGTAACCACACATATAACTCAACTATACTAAAACATCATCGAACCTTAAGTGTGCAGACCCTGCGGGTTCGAGAACTTTGTAGACATGACCCGAGGCACTCCTCGGACAATATCCAATAGCGGGACCTGGATGCCCATATTGTATCCTACATATTCTCCGAAGAACTTATCGGTTGAACCTCGGTGTCAAGGATTCATATAATCCTGTATGTCATTCCCTTTGTCCTTTGGTATGTTACTTGCCCGAGATTCGATCATCGGTATCCGTATACCTATTTCAATCTCGTTATCGACAAGTCTCTTATCTCGTTCCGTAATACAAGATCATGTGACTTACTATTAGTCACATTGCTTGCAAGGCTTGTGTGTGATGTAGTATCACCAAGTGGGCCCCGAGATACGTCTCCGTCGCACGGAGTGAAAAATCCCAGTCTTGATCCATACTAACTCAACAGACACCTTCGGAGATACCTATAGAGCACCTTTATAGTCACTCAGTTACGTTGCGACGTTTGATACACACAAGGTATTCCTCCGGTACCAGTGAGTTATATGATCTCATGGTCATAGGAATAAATATTTGACACGCAGAAAACAATAGCAATAAAACAACACGACCAATATGCTACGTTCATAGTTTGGGTCTAGTCCATCACATGATTCTCCTAATGATGTGATCCAGTTATCAAGTGACAACACTTATACATAGTCAGAAAACCTTGACTATCCTTGATCAACTGGCAAGCCAACTAGAGGCTTGCTAGGGACATTGTTTTGTCTATGTATCCACACATGCATCTATGTTTTCATTCAATACAATTATAGCATGGATAATAAACGATTATCTTGTAACAGGAAATATAATAATAACTATTTATCATTGCCTCTAGGGCATATTTCCAACACTCTCCCACTTGCACTAGCGTCTATAATCTAGTCCTCACATCGCCGTGCGATTTATATTGTAATAAATCTAACACCCATACAATTCTGGTGTTGATCATGTTTTACCCTTGGAAGAGGTTTAGTCAGCGGGTGTGCTACATTCAGATCCGTGTGCACTTTGCAAATATTTACATCCTATCCTTCAACGTAGTCACAGATGAGGTTGAACCGTCGTTTGATGTGGCTGGTCTTCTTGTGAAACCTTGGTTCCTTTGCTAAAGCAATGGCACCAGTGTTGTCACAGAACAGAGTTATTGGATTTAGTGCGCTCGACACAACTCCAAGATCCGTCATGAACTGCTTCATCCAGACACCCTCCTTTGCTGCCTCCGAGGCAGCCATATACTCCGCTTCACATGTAGAATCTGCTACTACGCTTTGCTTGGAACTGCACCAGCTTACCGCAACCCCATTAAGAATAAATACGTATCCGGTTTAAGAGTTAGAGTCATCCGGATCAGTGTCAACGCTTGCGTCGACGTAACCCTTTACGACGAGCTCTTCGTCACCTTCATAAACAAGAAACATTTCCTTAGTCCTTTTCAGGTACTTCAGAATATTCTTGACCACCGTCCTGTGATCCACTACTAGATTACTTTGAAACCTGCCTGGCATACTTATGGCCAAGCTGACGTCTCGTCTAGTGCACAACATTGCATGCATGATAGAACCTATGGCTGAAGCATAGGGGACGGAACTCATTTGTTCTCTATCTTCCGCAGTTGTTGGGCACTGAGTCTTACTCAATTTTATACCCTGTAGCACTGGCAAGAACACTTTCTTGGACTGTTCCATTTTGAACTTCTTCAAAACTTTATCAAGGTATGTGCTTTGTGAAAGTCCTATCACGCGTCTCGATCTATCCCTATAGATCTTAATGCCTAGAATGTAAGCAGCTTCTCCTAGGTCCTTCATAGAGAAACTTTTATCCAAGTAATCCTTTACGCTCTCCAAAAACTCCACGTTGTTTCCAATCAGCAATATGTCATCCACATATAATATTAGAAACGCCACAGAGCTCCCACTCACTTTCTTGTAAATACAAGATTCTCCAACCACTTGTATAAACCCAAATGCTTTGATCACCTCATCAAAGCGCTTATTCCAACTCCGAGAGGCTTGCACCAGTCCATAAATGGATCGCTGGAGCTTGCATACTTTGTTACCATTCTTTGGATCGACAAAACCTTGGGTTTGCATCATATACAACTCTTCCTTAAGAAAACCATTAAGGAACGCCGTTTTGACATCCATCTGTCACATTTCATAATCGAAAAATGCAGCTATTGCTAACATGATTCGGACGGACTTAAGCATCGTTACCAGTGAGAACGTCTCATCGTAGTCAACTCCTTGAACTTGTGAAAAACCCTTTGCCACAAGTCGAGCTTTATAAACGGTCACATTACCGTCTTCGTCCGTCTTCTTCTTAAAGATTCATTTGTTCTGAATAGCCTTGCGGCCTTCAGGTAGTACTTCCAAAGTCTACACTTTGTTCTCGTACATGGATCCTATCTCGGACTTCATGGCCTCCAACCATTTGTTGGAATCCGGGTCCACCATTGCCTCTTCATAATTCGCAGGTTCATTGTTGTCTAACAACATGATTGATAAGACAGGATTACCGTACCACTCAGGAGTAGTACGTGATCTTGTCGACTTGCGAAGTCTGATAGGAACTTGATCCGAAGTTTCATGATCATCATCATCAACTTCCTCCTCAACCGGCGTCGCAATGACACGGGTTTCCCCTTGCCTTGCGCCACCATCTAGAGGGACTAGAGGTTCGACAACCTCATCAAGTTCGATCTTCCTCTCACTCAATTCTTTCGAGAGGAACTCCTTCTCAAGAAAAGCTCCATTTTTAGCAACAAACACTATTCCCTCGGATTTGAGATAGAAGGTGTACCCAACGGTCTCCTTTGGGTAACCTATGAAGACGCACTTTTCTGCTTTGGGTTCCAGCTTTTCAGGCTGAAGATTTTTGACATAAGCATCACATCCCCAAACTTTAAGAAACGACAGCTTCGGTCTTTTGCCATACCACAGTTCGTATGGTGTCGTCTCAATGGATTTTGATGGTTCCCTATTTAAAGTTAATGCAACTGTCTCTAATGCATAACCCTAAAACGACAACGGCAAATCGGTAAGAGACATCATAGATCGCACCATCTTTAACAAAGTATGATTACGACGTTCGGACACACCATTACGCTGTGGTGTTCCAGGTGGTGTTAACTGTGAAACAATTCCACGTTGTCTTAAGTGAGCACCAAACTCGAAACTCAGATATTCACCCCCACCATCAGACCGTAGAAACTTGATCTTCTTGTTGTGATTATTTTCAACTTCACTCTGAAATTGCTTGAACTTCTCAAACGTTTCAGACTTGTGCTTCATCAAGTAGATATATCCATAGCTACTCAAATCGTCAGTGAAGGTGAGAAAATAATGATATCCGCCGCGGGCCTCCACACTCATCGGACCGCACACATCGGTATGTATGATTTCCAACAAGTCACTTGCACGCTCCATTGTTCCGGAGAACGGAGTCTTAGTCATCTTGCCCATGAGGCATGGTTCGCACGTGTCAAGTGATTCAAAATCAAGTGACTTCAAAAGTCCATCGGAATGGAGTTTCTTCATGCGCTTTACACCAATATGACCTAAGCGTCAGTGCCACAAAAACATGGCACTATCATTGTTAAATCTACATCTTTTGGTCTCAATGTTATGTATATGTGTATCATCGCTATCAATATTCAATATGAACAATCCTCTCACATTGGGTGCATGACCATAAAAGATATTACTCATAGAAATAAAACAACCATTATTCTCTGACTTAAACGAGTAACCGTCTCGCAATAAACAGGATCCAGATATAATGTTCATGCTTAACGCAGGCACTAAATAACAATTATTTAAGTTTATAACTAATCTTGATGGTAATTGAAGTGAAACTGTGTTGACGGCGATTGCATCAACCTTGGAACCATTTCCCACGCGCATCGTCACTTCATTTTTCGTCAGCCTTCGTTTATTCCGCAGTTCCTGCTTCGAGTTGCAAATGTGAGCAACAGAACCGGTATCGAATACCTAGGCACTACTATGAGAGTTGGTTAAGTACACATCAAAAACATGTATATCGAATATACCTGATTTATCCTTGGCCGCCTTCTTGTTAGCCAAATACTTTGGGCAGTTGCGCTTCTAGTGACCCAGTCCCTTGCAATAATAACACTATGTTTCAGGCTTAGGTCCAGCCTTGGGTTTCTTCATCGGATTGGCAACAGGCTTGTCGTTCTTCTTGGAGTTACCCTTCTTGCATTTGCCATTTCTCTTGAAAGTAGTGGTCTTATTGACCATCAACACTTGATGCTTTTTCCGGAGTTCTGACTCTACGACTTTCAGCATCGCGAATAACTCGCCGGTTGACTTGTTCATCCCTTGCATGTTATAGTTCAACACAGAGCTCTTATAGCTTCGAGTTGCAAATATGATCTCATGTTCATAGAAATAAACACTTTACACGCAGAAAACAATTGCAATAAAACGACACGATCAATATGCTACGTTCATAGTTTGGGTCTAGTCCATCACATGATTCTCCTAATGATGTAATCCACTTATCAAGTGACAACACTTGCACATAGTCAGAAAATCTTCACTATCCTTGATCAACTGGCTAGCCAACTAGAGGCTTGCTAGGAACATTGTTCTGTCTATGTATTCACACATGTATCTATGTTTTCATTCAATACAATTATAGCATGGATAATAAACAATTATCTTGTAACAGAAAATATAATAATAACTATTTATCATTGCCTCTAGGGCATATTTCCAACGGAAACAAAAGGAAATGATCACCGAACGGACACAATTGTAGCCTTCTGGGGGCGAGCTGAGAGTAGGACATGAGAAACGGGATCGACGGATGACTGAGGTTTGTTTTTCCAGCAAAAAGACGTGTGTGAGTGAGACAAAATAAGATTTTTGCAACTTTTATACAACTACATGAACTTGTTGGCCTAATCCCAACTAATATTTCCCCTACAAATCAATGAACATTTTTTGAAGAAAAAGCTCATCGACTCAAGAAAAGAAGAATAATATCATCTTTCTTAGCTACTATCACATACAGTGTGAAACCAAATAACAGAAGTTATAGGCCACATATCCATGAGCCAAAATAATATATTTTTATAACATGCAGATTTTTAAAAAACATGCAGAAAATATAGCACAAGATCATGGAAAAAAGAATACTCTAACCTATCGAAAACATTGATATTTGGACTATAACATATATATGAAACTACCATTCCATATCAAACAAGCGACACAAGTATAACACTAGCATTCAACTGCATAATTCAAGTCCGCGGGTTAGAGTGAAGAAACACTGAATACCCTATGAAAGAGAAATAATTCCTGCTAAGAAAAAACAACATGTCTAATAATACAAACAACCACAATATCTACTATTGATAGTAATAACCCTCGCATTTGCAAGAGCCATCTTCCTAGTTTTATAGAAACAACAATATTTACAACACTAAACGAATATCACTAGCTAGATAGATAGATGCATGCAAAATCAGCTACGGTTAACATGTCATATGATCATCGACAGTGTATCAATCACATGGGAACTTTAAGTCGGCGCAGTGGTGTAATATTATATCTCGTAAGTGCCGCCATTCATGATCAAGCTAGCCATACCTACCACGCGCTGGTCGGTGATCTAGGACTAGTCTACATAAACAGTCCGGAAGCCCATAGGCGCGACAGAGCTCACGACCCATCCACCCAGGCACAGGCAGGCAGAGGCAGCTCTATGGATGAATCCTCCAGCCCACTCCTGGCCCTGCACGCTGGGAGTCGTGAGCTTGAGACGATCCTGAGCAACACGGCGGCGCCGTGGGCTCGCCGCGCGTGGGCGGGCGCCGCGGTGGAGCTGCCGCTGCTGCTGCGGCTAGCGCTACCGGCCGTGGCAGTGTACCTGATCAACTACCTCATGTCCATGTCGACGCAGATCATGTGCGGCCAGCTCGGCAACCTGGAGCTCGCCGCCGCGTCGCTGGGGAACACCGGCATCCAGATCTTCTCATACGGCCTCATGGTACGTACGTACGTGGTTGAGCGCTCAAATTAATACATCGCCATGCATGCATATCAGTACTACGTAGTATAAATGCATGTGTAGATGTACACTCATCTTCAATCTACGCATGCACCGGCCCAGTGGCTAGCAGTTATCACATTCGTCCAACAAGTCCAGTACTTTCTCCATTCTTAATATAAGGCTTTTTTAGCTAATGATTCCTCTATGAACTTCATACTGATGTTTATTAATATATTTTAGAACGTAGATTCACGCATTTTGATCCGTATATAATTCGTAGTGAAATGTTTACAAAGACTTATATTTTTGAACGGAGGGAGTACATGCATATGCATGTCAACGACCAGCAATATCTCCCTTCCAGAATCTTGATCTTGTGAGGACTGTGTTGTACTTCCTGATCTTGGGGGGGTCCTCTTTGTAAACATTACTCACAGCTAGTATAAATACAGCCCATATCCTTTCTTTTTTATCAATTGCTAATTCGGATCTCCCTCCCAATCTGATATTATATTCCCGGTGTAGATACCAGGCTGACTTGTTTTGTATATAGAGAGAGATGTGCACCTCATGGCCAGTATGTGCACGCAAACGCAACGACGTTTTCGTCGACACTTATCTTGAATCTACGCTTGCACTCACATTTATCACACTGATCCAACTAATACTCCCTTCGTTGTTAGTCTGCATATAACTTTTGTCAAAAATAAAAGTATCTCTATTTTTATCAAAGTTATAAAAAATATGAATATTACAGTACCAAATCAATATCATTAGATTCATTATGAAATATTGTTTAACATCATATATATTTGTTATTTTAGTTGTTGATATTTTTTAATATAAATTTGATCAAACACGTAGAGCTTGACTTGACATAAATCTTATAAATAAAGTAAAAATTAAACCAAGAAAATGCTACACACATAATTAATGTCAAAGACCGGCATTTATGACCACCGACAAACCAACCATCTCGAGATTATATGTTAATTATTGAGTCTTTCCATACGTTGTGCATTAGGTGTAGGCCCACGACGTGCATTCTAGGGCCTACCTAAGATATCATATGAACATCAATGTTTTCAAAGCTACCGGTGCAGTCACAGTCTTAGCCGGACAAACAGGTTCTGACCCTATTTGCAAAAGGCCACTCGGATCACCTCTTGTGAGTCAAACGTGCTTCGGCGCTCGGACTACGGCAAGGTGTGAACGTCCCTCCTTGTAAAGGTGGAGAAGAACGGTCAAACCATAATGGCATCTTCCAATACAATTCTTTTAGCACGGTTTTAGAGCAGCCAACCACCGGCTATATGCGATTGTCATGTCAACTACTAGCTATATTCAAAGTAATATACCACTCATATTGTCAACTTATTACCAACCCAACCCCTCCCCCTCCCAACCCTAGCCGCCCAACTCTCTCCCCCTTCCTTCCTCGCCGTCGCGTGAGGCAGCCGCCGGGCAAGCCCGGGGCGCCAAGGATCGTGGCGGCGGGGCCTTGGCTGCCTTGCCTCTATGTGGGGAATTTCGGATCTGGAGCGACGGCTCCATGAATGAGGCACGGCAAGCTAGCAGCCGTGCGGACGGTGGATCTGGTGCCCGAGCCGCGCGGGCGGCTGGATCCAGTGCTCGTTGGCGGCTGGCGGCGGCTTCTGCGGTGGTTGGTGCGCGCGATCTGGCGCATCCCCTCCTCCCATGTTCGGCGTGCGGGCTAGCCTGGTCGGACCGCTCTTCCATGGATTGTCGGTTCTGTACAGGAGGCGCTGCTGGTGACAGGGATCTAGTTCGGGCGAAATCCCTGGCCAGCCATGGTCGGCCGCGTCGACGGCGACGCCTGAGGGCGCCGTTCCCCTTCTTGGAGGCGTCGGTATGGACTGATCCCCTCACTTCCCCATCCTCTAGGTCTCTCGGGCGAAAGCCCTAACTTTGTTGGACGGCGGCGGCGCTCACGGCGTCGTTCCCTTCTTGAAGGCGCCGCTTTGGGAACCTTGGGGCTAGGTGGTGCTTGTGGATGGTGGGCGAGGGCGATGGTGCGGCCCTATCCTAGCATGGATCTACGTCCGCTGCTTGGAGATGGACTCGCGTAGGTGGAGGTCGTCGTTTGGTGTCATGTTGGCGTCGATGGCGGAGGCACCTGCCAAGGTTGGTACCTCGATCTGCTCTGAAGATGAACCAGTGGAAGATGGTGGCAGCGACACATGTGAGTGCGTCAGACCGGTTTGTTCCCCTGACCCGGTATGTGGCTCGGTCGGGGCCTCCGGCTTTAGATGTTAGGCTTAGGTGAGAGGTCTGGGTATTTGGCTCAGCTTGCACCCCTTCATCATATGGATAGAAGTAGCGGCAAATGTTGTCAAGATGACGGATTCAGACATATTGTTGTACAACTTTGTAAGGCCCTCGGGAATAATCAATAAAATGGTCGCGTGCATCTCCCAGATGCAAAGACCGGGGGTCATCCTCCTTTTTTTTCAAAAAATATACCACTCATATATATAATAACTAGTCATATTTACTTGCTATGTCATTAATATATTGGCTCATCTTAGTTTCTCACAAAGTGTGTTGGATCTTGTATACGATTTCTTGCTCACTTGTCTTCTCTCACTTTCAACTAAGTAAAGATGTGATGGCCGAACTAAAAAAATCAAATCATGTGCGTGCGTGCATGCAGCTTGGGATGGGCAGCGCGGTGGAGACTCTATGTGGGCAAGCCTATGGCGCGCACAAGTACAACATGTTGGGCGTGTACCTGCAGCGGTCCACCATTCTCCTCACCGTCACCGGCGTCCCCCTCGCCGTGATCTATGTCTACTCGGGCCCCATCCTCCTCCTCCTCGGCGAGTCGGAGCGTATCGCGGCGGCGGCGGCCGTCTTTGTTTACGGCCTCATCCCACAGATCTTCGCTTACGCGGCCAACTTCCCGATCCAGAAGTTCCTCCAGGCGCAGAGCATTGTGGCGCCCAGCGCCTACATTGCAGGCGCCACGCTGGTGCTCCACGTGGCGCTGAGCTGGCTGGCCGTCTACAAGCTGGGCCTCGGCCTCCTGGGAGCATCGCTGGTGCTCAGCCTCAGCTGGTGGCTCATCGTGCTTGCCCAGTTCGCCTACATCCTGACCACACCTAGGTGCAGGGACACCTGGACAGGGTTCACCACGCAGGCATTCTCCGGCTTGTGCGGCTTTGCCAGGCTGTCCGCCGCGTCAGCGGTCATGCTCTGCCTAGAGACGTGGTACTTTCAGATCATGGTGCTCATCGCCGGTCATCTACACAACCCTCAGCTCTCTCTTGATTCCCTCTCCATCTGGTAATTACTTCTTACTATATACTCCTCCCTCCGTCCCATAATTCTTGTCGTTGTTTCAGTTCAAATTTTAAACTGAAACAATGACAAGAATTATGGGACGGAGGGAGTATATGCATGACACTTAATTAATCTCATGCTATATATTGCTTCTTCTTCATTTATTTCTATTTATTTCACATGGCAGCATGTCCATATTCGGATGGGTGTTCATGGTCGCCATCGGCTTCAACGCGGCAGCAAGGTGCACTACCTATTCGCTCACCTCCTGGCTGTCGACAGGATAGATTTGTTTTTCTTTAACTCATACAGTAATTTTAATTACTTCCCTAGCCAAGTAAGTAAGTAGTACATCGACCCTAGTTGCCATGTTAGAGCCACTTTGTCACCAGGTATATTCATGTTGGTTGCCGGTTTAAAACCAAATGGTTACCAGGTCTTTTGAACATCACTTATCACCAATGTAAATCTTTTAATGATGGCAATGCCATCTTTACCTGTTTAGAGTGGATCAAATACTCAGTCTCTCGAAATATAGGCCATTGCTAGGATAAAAAACAAAGTCTGTGGCAACTATGCATTATTTATCCGGTAACGGTTAACTAGTACAATATGGTAGCTACAATATTATAACCTGTCAACTGATGATGTTTTTTTTTATCAAAACATATTAAGATGTGATTTTATTTGAAATTACACATCTAGACGAACACAACGATGAAGACCGATCATCAAATGAATTAACGGTTTAAAAGATAATTTATTTTAAATTTCCGGAATGTAAAACCATTCCATGCATGCATGGATGCGGGGTGCTGGTCCCTCCGTCCTAGAAACTTTGTCAAAGATGGAGAGAGTTGGCAGGCACATTTCTTAAGTAGAAAAATCATTTATTTATTTAGTTTTATATGTAGATATTGATCCGTAGTTCTTCCTATATATAAACTTTATCAAAGCTAGATGCTAGAAAAGTAGATTTTTTTTCTTTTTTGAAGTAAAAGGAACATAGTGTGATTTGCTTTCATGTGTATAACATCTGTTTGACGTTTCATTTTAGTGTTCGTGTGGGAAACGAGCTTGGAGCCGGCAACCCAAGGGCCGCAGCTTTCTCGGTGGTGATGTCGACCACAATGTCGTTCCTTCTCGCTGTTGTCGCGGCAGTGGTTGTGTTGTTCTTCCGCGATCGCATCTCCTACCTGTTCACAGGTGGCGAAGCCGTTGCCAACGCAGTGTCCGACCTCTGCCCGCTACTCGCCATCACGCTCATACTCAATGGCGTTCAACCCGTGCTTTCTGGTAAAAAATCATGTTTGTTCGTTTTCTTTTGGCAAATGGTAAGAATTGGTCGTAATTAAGGGGGTTGTTTACAGGGACTTTTTGATGTAGGGGCTAAAAAAAATCCCTTTTAGTCCCATCTAAACCAAACATGAGAGACCTTTAGGAACTAAAAGTGAGCATTTGGGACTAAAGAAAGAAGTCCCTAAGGGAGAGTCTTTTTTGGGACTTTTTCCAACAATGCCCCTGTTTTTAGCATGTTATTTAATAACCTCTAGTCCATTAGTAGGGGTAATATGGTTTTTTAGCATGTCATTTAATAACCTCTAGTCCATGTTTAGTCCCTGAAACCAAACAAGTAAGGACTATGGACTTTTTAGTTGAGACTAAAAGAAGTCCTAGGATTTTTTAAACAAACATGGCCTAACTATCTACCTATCATGCGGTGGCACATGTTGGACCCGCATGACCAGCTATATGACGTGATATCGAAGAGGCTCTCATGAGTTAATTGTAAGAGACATCTATGTCCACCAAGTCTTAAAGATGCTACATAGTATACATTGTGATAGGAATATATTGTCTATCAGAAATACCATGTCCACTGATGGCTGCACCAATGGGAAAGGATAGCATAGTCATTTTTACCATAACAAAAATGTTTGGTTTAATTATAAGTCATACATCTCTTCTAGAAGAATATATAACACACCAGCTAGATGGAGTATCTAGCTAGAACGTTACATAGTATACATTGTCATAGTAATCTAGAATCTGATAAAAAAAACATGTCCACTATGTCTTCTTAATCCAATGTAATTTTCTAGTAAGTCCTTTAACCAATCTAATTTATTTTGATAAACACCATAAGTTAGTAATTGTTCTTGGTGAATCGTTGTATTGTTGTACAATAATTTATTTCTCAACCCATATGAAGTCTCGGGCCATTGGACACCAGATGGCAAATTCTACTCAAGAACATGAGATGACATATTTTTATTAGATGTTGAAATACATGTGTGATAATAGGTGACAAAAATGACCTGGTTGAATTGTAAAAAGGCGATGATGATAGGATTAAACTATCAACAGGATATAAGAAGTTTACCAAGATGGATATGTTGACGATGCCCCTTATTTCCTGAACTTTTCCATCTTATTATTTCATACTGTTCTCCGCATGCATCGATTATTACATTGTTGCTGCACTCTTGAAATCCAAAAACAACTAGTACTTAAAAGATGGACAGGATTTCTGTAGATGATTTTGAAATTTTACGATTCAGCACAAATAATTTTAGTGTTTAGGTTCTAAACTGGAAAAATCACTCTAACATATGGTTAAATTTTACTTTTATGTAAATAGCCACAACTGTGGCTTTTATAGTTTGTGAGAAAGCCTATGTTTTGCAAAACCTTAATATAATGTGGGATGTGTGTAATCTAAGTTTAGGTCAATTAGCTAGATCTTTATAAGAAACTCATCTATTCCTGGAACAACGAAATAATCTTCTTATTAATTACAGGTGTGGCTGTGGGGTGCGGTTGGCAGGTGTTTGTGGCATACGTGAATGTTGGGTGCTATTATTTCATCGGCATACCGCTAGGCGTATTCATGGGTTTCTACCTTGGTCTGGGCGCAAAGGGAGTTTGGAGTGGCATGGTAATCGGCGGAACACTATTACAAACGCTCATCCTGTTATGGGTGACTTTCAGGACCGACTGGCAACATGAGGTATGTAGGAATCTAACATATATTTATATATTATTCAGCGCCTAGGGTGTAGAAAAAATTATTTTGCACCCACAATTATTTATTTATGGCATTACATAAAAGTTATATTATGTAAAGAAATAGTTATGTAAATGTTGACGTTGAACGGAAAAATCATCATAAGAAATGCAAGATATGACCCGTATCAAAGTAAAACTTATAAAAACAGCATAAATATATGTATGTGAACATCCCGTAAATTAAACAATTACGGCATGTACATGCATTCGTACGTTCTTCTTCACTTTGGTCATAAGACAACATTTACGTGACGTAAAACTCATATACGGTTGCGAATTAACAAGGATGTGCGAAGAATAACTATTCATCACTCTGGTGCCAAATAGAGCGTTCCTATGTGCTTGAGCAAATTAATCGGGATTTTATCAAGTGTTTAGTCTACCGAAGATAGAGATAGTTTAATTTGAAAATCGGATTCCTCTTTCAAAATATAATTCATGGTCTTTGCTATAGTATGGAATTTTCACTTAAAGCTATGGAACTCACGACTCTATTAGAGTGTAGAGTGACCAATTACTTTTACATGAACTTTCAAGTGGATGAAATCGGTCTGAGTGGTCTCAGCTGGAGATGGGATTGGACATGTTGATGGATTGAACGAGATTCAAGTTGGAGAAATGGTGGAATTTGTAAGCTGTGTGAAAGGAATATCCTTGAATCTTGATATTGAGAATGTAGCTATTTTTGTCTTTGGTAGTGATACCGCTATTTAAGAAGTAACGGTGTGTGTGTCTATATATATATATTCTTACATTCTTAATTTATTTTTTACAACGATTTTTTTTTTACGTTCTCTTTTTATTTATGAAATAAGAAAAAAAATAGGGAACATAAAATTAAGGTACATTATTGTTAAAATAGAAGGGGCTAGAAAAATATAAAATCATCGTAAAAAAGACAATAAGGGTCACATATATATACTATCATATGATTATAAGGGTCACAATAAGGGTCATAAAAAAGACAATAAGGGTCATATATATATATATGGATTGACTATTCGTCACCCTGAGTAAGGAATAGTTATTCTTCACCCCTTCTATTTTAATATAAATGTACCGTAATTTTACATTTCGTCAATTTTATTTTATTTTATAAGTACAAAAGGGACGTAAGAAAATATATAATGGCCATATTTTTGTTACGTAAAATTACAAACGTAAAAACATAGTGTAAAATATGCACCAAATGTAGTTTTTCTGGTCTTATGACCTATATTTTTGTTTTCTTGTGCCAAATTTTTTGTAGTGAATCCATATGAATTTTTCTGGTCTTATGACCTATATAACTATTTGAATTCAAAATATAATTTATTTATGAAACAACCGTAAAATTACCTCGGATAAAGAATAACTTACTCTGCACCCGGGTGATGAATAGACTTTATATATAAACCCATCCTACCACCTCGGATAGTTACCCTACAGACACACTATCATGTGGTATGTATACTATTATATCATTCTAAATATGTAGATATATTATATCTAAAATACTTTAAACTGAATTATATGAAAAATTGCTAGTTGACCCATGATTTTTATGTTATCTTATATATATATATAATGTAAGAAAAGGCATACTCAAAATATTTAAGATACTTAAAAAATAGTATATATACTACCTAAGCATTCGTATATACTATATATTACGTGCATATACACTTCGATTGAATAGAGACTACATACACCGTATAGAACTCGAGTGGTGGTAGCTACCACCGAATGGTAGGAAACATTTGTCTGTCTCTCTCTGAAGTTTTTACCAGTCTAGTCCCTCCGCCCCTAAATAGGCAGCATATAAATTTGATTAAAAATTAGTCCTTTAGAAATTTTGCCAAATATATCAAGAAGAATATCAACAACTATAATACTGATAAATACATTATGATAATGTATCTTATGGTGTATTTTTTTATTCGGAAGGGGAATATTTTATCATCTCAAAGTTACCAATTACATCCAGCCTCTCCACCTATAAGAGATGTCGCAAAGACATCCAATATACACACAACCAAAGGAGGAAAAAACAAAGGTCCCGTCATATCGACCGACTTCTCTCAAAAGATGCACACAAACCATCGCCAAATACAACACCTGGAAAACATAAGAGGTCTCGAAAAACAACAGCTCCAAGAAGGAAACAATGTATATGCACCGTCGTTGCCTGATCCAAGATCTTAGGTTTTCACCCTGGAGAAGTATGTGCTCTCAAAACAATTCCTTCAGCAAGGCAATGGTCAGACACAACTAGTGAAGGTCAAACCTTAGGTTTTCACCCTGAAAGTCACAACTCGGCCCCCGAGGAGCACCAACAATAATGAAATGCCTGCAGTGATGTCACCCCCAGTAGAGACTACTGCTCCTGAGAGATATCAAACACCTTCTTGACTCCACCGCCTCAAAGTCACCTATTTGTCTAATTGACCCTCTAACCTCAGCCATCATGACCTTCTCCCAACTGTCTACATTATGTAAATCGAAAATCTGATATGTTCCATTGTGTCAACAAACAACAGAGCTTCGCGCCACACCCTCATGGAACCTCATAGGCTTATATGAAGATGCACTAAAGAATTATATCCGATCCCGATATGATGGCCAAGATTTCCGACAACACATTGATGACCAGATCGAGGAGGACCGATCAAGTAGGACATTGTCGTGATGAGCATGATGAGCACCATCATTAGTATCACGGCAGTAGGCCCCCACACCTCCCCGTTCTAGCTCGCCACCGCCTAGACAGTCATCGTGGGCACGATCACTGTGTCTATCCGGCGTCGTCAGGACCCCAAGCACGCCGCCATAGCAGATGACAGATCTGGACGAGGTCCCAAACAAATTGCTTCTGCCTTTGCCCGCATTTGCATCCGCACTTGATGGAGAACAATAGCGACGTCGGATGCTCGCACATAGACTTCGGAACCAAGCCAGTCACCGTATCCGCTCGCATACATGGTGCTTGCACGCACGGATCAAGGCACGCCGACCATATCCGTCGTCTGGTGGAGCAGCCACGCATGTGGAGCCAGGCTTGGCCGCCGCCACCCAGCAGTAGTACCATCGTGCGACACGAGGATCCAGATGCTAGCGCGTCGGCCAAACGGCAAGCGTCCGTCCTAGCCGAGGCACCCGATATGAGCAGCGTGGCGGCGTCATTTGGGGCTATAAAGGGAGGGTGTGGGGGCAAAAACAGCCCCGCCGCTACCATCCCTGAGGGTCGCACAACATTCACCGGCCAGCCCTCCGACGACAGCGTTGCACGAGGCGGTGGTGGAGGGGGCTCGTAGTAGTGGCGAAGGTTTCCCCCGTGTCGCCGGTCGCATGCGACACAGAGGATGGGGCCTTCATGATATACAATATTAAATAAAGTTTACAAATAGTTGACAGTTTTTACTAAATTTATATGCCACTTATTTTGGACGGAGGTAGTAATGCAAAAAGTATATAACATCTATTCTATTAAATCAAAATATTATTGTATTGTCTTTATGATGTGCTTTAGATGTTCCTTTTATATCTTGATCCAACTTTACAGAGTATGACTGAAAATATATCTAGGAATTTTAAGATGAGGGAAAAAATCGATAGGAAGATAATAATCAAATTTATGCGAGGGAACTAATAATGATGCGGCACATTTTTCTCTTTCTTTATGTATCAAATATGTAATTCGCAGGTCGAGAAGGCCCACGCGAGGATTGCGATATGGGGAGACAAGAAACATTCATTGCAACATGATTGATCAGTGGCAAAATATGTAGCTACAATTAGTGAGCAGGGTCGACTTCCCTGGGCTAAATAAACCGTCCTATTTCTCAGAACTGAGTTGTATTTCTAAATTGTAATTTGTGTTTAGTTGTTGGGCAACATTATTCACGAACTTAGAAAGTGATTCAACAGAATTTATGTGAACTTCGAAGATTGTGGATGGTGTAAGCAAGCCATTTATTGTGTATTTTGATAATCCAAAGGAAGTAAAGGTTTCAAGAGATCCCATGTTTCACTGCCGGTCTCCCTCCATCAGTCGGACTTTTCGATGATTTGGCTGGAGCATGAATTCAATATTGTATCAGCGTCAAGAGTTCTTGAGTTCAAGACCCTGCCAACGTAGTATTAAAATAAAAAAACATTCTGCGGCCTACATCGATCCCACGTCCAAGCACAAAAATAGCCTAGACGTGAGGGGGTGTTGAAATATATGGCCCACCTTCCTTCATTAGTTGGACTTTTGGATTAGTTGACTCGAGCATGAATTCAATATCATAACATAATTATATAGAGGAAAGATATCACTATGCACATGATGTGATAAGTATAATTAAATTATATTTTTGAGAATTTTTCTTCTCCACTGATATGGTTGCTTATCCCTTGAGTAAGCCTCTTAGTCATGAGGTATTTGGCATGCATATTAATTCTATGGGTCTATCATTTCAAGATGGAGATTTGAAGAATGAGCTCTTGCAGGTGTTCTGGACAAACATCGGCTTCTCCTCGCTGTTGTCCCAGTTCTGGGAACGGACCTCGCTGAATGAGGATGATGACAGCGGTTATTGTGTCGCGAGGACAACATGCACATTCCATGTCGCCACCGGGTCTTTAGCACGGATGACCAATGATACAACGCCTGTGTGAGTTGGATTACCACCGTGATCCCCTTCGATGGTTCTCGAAGAGTTCTTCCGCTGGGATATTTTATTATAACTGTTGGGAGGATGAGCCCCGGGTAGGCTCAAGGAGACTAGTCCCCGGTCCCCATGATCGGGGAGTGTACAAGCTATTGCTGAAGCCAGCCAACCTGCCTGTGCCGGCTAACCCTGCCCTGGCCGCCTACTGGCTGCCAGCTATAGAGTGTGGCTGGCTGTAGGCCTGGCCAGCTACTGGTTGCCGAGTGTTGGTTGTTGGGCCTGGGCGGCTGCCATCTTCCATTGCATAGCCAGCTGCAGGACCTGGCTGGCTGCTGGCTACCGGTTGCAGGGCCTTGTTGGCTGCTGGCTCCCGGCTAACCCTACCCTAGCCGGGTGCAGGGCCTAGCGGGCTGCCAGCTGTAGGGCCTAATTGGTACGCTATAATTTTTATTGACTAAGGGCTGCCAGCTGTAGGGCCTGGCTAGTTGCGCAAGAGCTAAAACCCTCATCCCACCGGACACGAGCAGTAGACAATGTGGCTGACATATGGAAAAAAAAAGCAATACCGCTACACTCGGGCACTACCCACGGGACAAGACGGAGCAGCCAACTAGGTCCCATGGCCCCCTTTTACTCTCTTCACTCTCTTATTCCGTGCATAATGCACGGTAACTAATCAATTACTTCTCTAAACAAATATAAGATCTTTTAGGATCTAAAAGATCTTATATTTGTTCAAAGAGTGGGTATTTAAAACTTAGAAGGGCCAAATTAAGGAAGATGGGTCTGCGCTGCGTGCTGGTCGACGACGGGAGTCTCCGCCGCAGGCATTTTGCATGTAAGTCAAGTGCGTGCGCGGTGCCTAATGAATGAATGAATGAATCTTTGCTTAATCTT
Organism: Hordeum vulgare subsp. vulgare; assembly: GCF_904849725.1. Taxonomy (NCBI): domain Eukaryota; kingdom Viridiplantae; phylum Streptophyta; class Magnoliopsida; order Poales; family Poaceae; genus Hordeum; species Hordeum vulgare. Next base: position 19,442,704 of record NC_058518.1, read on the forward strand.
TAAGCAAACTGGTCCGCTCCACTGTACAAGAAAAGCATCTAGAACATGGTTAATCAAACACAATAAGATGCATTAGAAGGGCAAGCAACCACGATGTCCACCATGTCATTTTACTATGTCGAAGAGAAAGAATTTTACTGCACCGAAGGGGAGAGAGAAAGTAGGGAAAGCTCAGTCCGGCCCCCCTCTCTCTCCCGTGTTCTCCTTTTCGCCTTTCCAGTGAAATCCGGCACTCTCCGGCGCCGTGTTGGCTACCACTCTCTTCCCCTGCTCGCGCTCTATATGGTCTACCGCATCTATTCGTTCGTCGACACCAATTTCTTTTAGTGGCCCCTCATCGGTTTTGCTCGTCTAGGGTTTCGGTGCGGTCGACATCCTCGTCGCCGGCGATGCGTTGGTCCGGCGGTCTTCGCCTCCTTTCGTGCTCTCTCATGTTGTTGTCCCTCCTGGATGGCGCTCCCATGCCTCCCCCTCCCATTGTGTCGAGGACTCCTCTCTGAGCTCCGCCCTCTTCTTTGTGCGCGGTGGTCAATACTATAGCCAACGGCATGTTATACGGAGTCGTCATGTCATTCATTTATAGCTAATATAATAGTCGACTTGTATAATAGTTAGTCATATTAGTATGATATATCGTTAATATATGGCACATCTCTCTCTCTCTTTCTCATAAAGGTTATTGGTGTTCGTCGTACCATCGGCTGTAAGTATGTAACCCGTTTTTCTTCTCGTTCCTTCAATTAGGCATAAATTCGATGGCATCTCTTATAAACCCGCATATTTCTTTCTAGCATACTTGCTCTGGAGTATGTAATGCATCAATGGTCGTTTCATTTCGTTCCCAATGGATGGATGGATGAATGGCAATCACCATTGCCCAGTCATCACCATGCATGCATTGTCGGATGCTGGCATACGTGGTGCATGACGCCACGGGGCCGACGAGCATGACAACATCAACATCAAGTCTGGGACAAATCTGGAACTTGAACTGGGCATATGACGCCATGGGCATGACGACGTTGGTGGAGACGCGGAGGCAACGCTGCATGCATTTACTCCTTACACCGCCAACGACCAGCAGGCAGCATTATCTATTGCTTGCAGATCCAGATGCATTGCACTTGCTGTTGTAGTACACTATAAATGAAGAAGAGCAGGCATCTTCATCCATTTCCACTTCCATTTCCATTTCCCTGAAGAGCACGAAATAAAGCCAAGATGATGTTCCTTCCACTGAGCTGCAAGAGGACAAGGAGCAGCAGCGGCAGCAGCATGGATCACCATGACACCGCCGACTCCTTCTCCGACGATGACGACCACCAATCTGCGTGGTCTATGGATGACGACGACTTGCCCTCCCTAAAAGAGCTCACCGACGGTTTCTCCGACGAGCGCATCCTCAGCATCGGTGCCTACGGCAAAGTTTATATGGTACACCCTCCGATTTCATAATATAAAAACGTTTTATAATTAGTTTTGCTACTACCTCATGACAACTTTTACTGATTCTATTCTGGATGAAGTAGGAGTAAATGTTTTTTTTTGCTTATTTCTTTCTAGAAAGTAAGTAGGGTTTACACATGCATGGCGAATAAAATATTTTCCAAAAAAACAAAGAAAGACAAAAAAAATTTCTTCAACTAACTATTGTTGACAGAAACATTATGCTGAGATTGATTCAACTTATTAGTGCACTAGCAGTGTTCTTTCAAATCAACTAACTATTGTTGACATAAACGGCTGCACATAACCTCATCACCAACTTACTACCAACTGTTTTCTGTGCACTGGTGCTCGGTTTTCCCCAAGATTTGTTTATTTTCCGCTCTTCTTGTTTGCCCTGTCATACGCGTGTCGCGTGTAAATACTGCCCTCTTCTACCTGAAAAAAATACGGAATACCGCTTATTTAATTAAACACAGCAATCTACTGAGCCATGTGAAATGCTAAATATGTTTATATAGGGTGAACCTGAATATGGGGAGAAGATTGCTGTGAAGATGTTCCACGACCACACGCGAACACATGCTGACGGTGGTCATGAGCAATTCCACAAGGGCTTCTGCAGCCTCAAGAGGCTCCGCCACCAGAACATCGTTCGGTTACTTGGCTATAGCCACGAAACTCGGCAAAAACACATGGAGTACGACGGGAGAAAGATTTTCAGCAAAAAGACATGTAGAGCGCTTTGTTCCGAGTATATGCACAATGGTGATCTTGACAAGTATCTTCTTTCTGGTATGATCGTGCTCTATTACTTTTTACATATACTCCCTCCGTCTCAAATTATTTGTCAATGAAATGGATAGAAATGGATGTATCTAGATGTATTTCCACGACAAGTAATTCGAGACGGAGGGATCCATTTCTATCCATTTCCGCGACAAGTGATTCCGGACGGAGGGAATAGCTATGTTTCTTATTTTCCAAGCAAGAATCATCTTTGTATCTGTTTTTCACAAAAATATATAGTAATCCCTCGGCTGGTGATGGGTTAATCGCACCAATGTGTGTGCCTCTTTTGTAAAAACGTAAAAATTAGTTTAATCTTGTGTACTTTTCAAAACAGAAATTTGATCATGCTCTGTATGATGAGTAGAAATTCTCTTTTTTTTGTTTAACTGCTACAGATAAATACAAAGGAGATACTTGGCAGACATGCTACAAAATAATTAAGGGGATTTCCAAGGGTTTGAAATACCTTCATGAGGACTTGGAATCTCCTATTTATCATTTGGATCTAAAGCCATCCAATGTGTTGCTGGATGAGACGTTTGTGCCGAAGCTTGCTGATTATGGCTTGTCAAGGCTATCTGGAGATGACCAGACACAAATTATGAAGTGTTTCATGGGAACAATGTAAGCCTAGTTGTTCGTTCGTGAATTGAAATTTCACATAACCTAGTACATGTGTTTTCATTAAATCCACGGTGTTGGTAATATCATATATGTTATGTCATGCAGTGGGTACGTGCCACCAGAATACATAGATGAGAATGTAATCTCAAATAAATTCGACATATTCAGCTTGGGTGCAATCATCATAAAGATAATGGCAGGACGAATGAGCTACTCAAAACGTGCTGAGATGTCCACCCAGCAATTCGTTGAGCTTGTAATGAGAAATGATCCCTCTCTTGAGATCAATTATGCATATTTTGCAAATAAAATTATTTTGTACAATAGTAATGTCTATGGTGTAAATTTGTAGGTACATGCAAATTGGAGGGATAAGCTCCACGCTACATCAAAATATGCAATGGGGTCATATTCTGAGCAAGTAAGGAGCTGCATAGAAATAGCTTTAAGCTGTGTTGAGGCTGACCAATGCAAAAGGCCTAGCATTGGAGATATCGTCAATAAGTTAAGCAAGATGGAGGCTGAGATTCACAAAATGTCCCAATATCCAAGAACATCAATGGATCAGGTGCAGTCACCTATGACGCAATTTTTACTATGATTTTCATCCATTTTCTTTTGTCCCCCACAAATTAATTTAGAATCAGAATTTAAACTTATATCTGGTGCATCATGTTGGGAAATATTATGTAGATGCCCCCCTGCTTGCTGGATGGATCTAAAAAGAGAGGAGAAGGTTTTTTATATGTCCATACCCTCCAACTCCAATTCCCCTTTGAGCCGAACAAGTTGATCCCCTGCCAACTGAATCTAACGAACAACTCGGATGAGGATGTCAACTTTAGGTTTGCCCCAAGAAAACCTAAGAGTTTCTTGAATGGACTTTCACGACTCCATGGAAGTGTGCCGCCAAACTCCAGTTGCATATACATTGTAACGATGGAAAAGCACCAGCAACCACCCGCAAGCATGGACACTCTTGATGTTATCTTAGAGAGTTGGGTAGGTTATAGGAGCACTTATGCATGGGACATGGATGACTTCTTCTCTACGGGGTCCGAAGAGGATCAACCTGACTGTCTGGTGCATATGATAACACTGACGGCCGTTTGTGATCCAGGAGGCTAGATGATGGCGGCTGAGGTTAGTCATGTTGTTCTTCTATGCAGATTAACAAAGGCTAACTTCAGATGACATATATTTAATTGTGTAACATTTCATCTTTATTTTCCACGCTTGTCAACCACCTGGTGTTGTTTGTTCATAACCCGGCAGCCAACCCAACCAGGATTGAAAGTGAGGAATTTATTTTCTCATGTGTGTGTATCTTCCTTAACTAATTATTTTCACTGAACGGTTTTATGAAAAATGATTTGTTCAGGTCATGTACTGCAGGGATGACACTTTGTCGGAAATACTGTCGATGGATGTGCATCCAAGGAAGCCTTGGTGGGTTTTATGCTTCTAGCAATATTCACTGGAAGGATCACACAATACAACTTATAAATCACTTAGACCAACTTATAAATCATAAAATCATCGTAAATGGTACTTTCAGGGTTGTGATGTAACAAACTAAATTGACATGTAGAGGTAAATGGCATACACAAGTAAAAGTTTGTGAAAACTTGCTTCTATTTATTTGTCTATTGTTCCTACATGTAATTATCCTCTTGCATCATGACAGGATTTTGGTGGCTCATAGAAGTGGACATGTATCCATTTGGAACTATGAGACACATGAAAGAGTGGTGGCGCTGAGATCTGTAATGGAGCCAGCGCCATGTGCCGGAGACCACTGGATGCTTTCTGCTAAATTTATCGTACGGGAGCAATGGTTCGTGGCCGGTGATGGATATGGGTACATCCATGTGCTCTCATCTGAGACAATGGATAAGATCACGCGGTTCAAAGCTCACACAGGCTGGGTCGAATCGCTGGCCATTCACCCGAGTCGCCCCTTCGTGCTATCGGCATCCGATGACAAGTTAATCAAGCTATGGAACTGGGAGACTGACTGGTCGTGCATTCAGATATTTGAATCACACTCAGGCAATGTGCATCAAATCAAGTTTAACCCGTTGCAAGGCAACACTTTTGCAAGTGCTTCAAAAGATGGCACAACAAAGGTACAAAAGAACAAAAAAGGCTCATTTCTCTATATGTATCCATGGAATTTTCTATTTCTATCTTTATTAATAGTGCAATAGCACCTAAATTTACCAGATCTGGAATTGTTACTCTCCCATTCCTATCGCTACGTTGGACTGTGATGGTGGGCAGATATGTGTTGATTATTTTTTTTCCCTGGTGGCGATCGACAATATGTGGTTACTGGATCGGATAATGGGGTTGCACAGGTATGGAATTTTTAATATTGGACAATTATATTTAGTTACATAAACTATATTGATGTATTACATACGCTTCATTTTTTGGGGGACTAGATTTGGGACTTGCGGACAAAGAAATGTATCCGAGAACTCGAGGGACTCCAACATATGTCTGGCGTCAATGTTGGTGAGATCGATGGCATCCGAGAGCATCCAGTTCTAATAACTTCTTCAGATGAATATGCTATTTCTTTGGGCAACTACAACACCTATGGGTAACACTTCTGATTTTGTAACTATAGCCTCCCACAAAAGCTACCAATGTCTCTTCGCTGGCATCGATTTAAAAATCTACCTCAACTTTGAGGTTGCTATCAGCCGTCCAATTATATATCCTACAAAACACCCTATAAAATAACATTGGGCTTCACAATTTTGCAGGTATGAAAGCACAATAGACTTTAAGCTCGATAGGGTTCGTGGTGGTTTTGCTTTCATTAAGGCCATAAAAAGGTAATAACCAAAAACCCTTCTACTCTTGTAATATAACTTTTATCCCAGTCCATCTTCTTTTTCCGTAATCTGTTTCCGTAAAACTAGGTAATGCTCATGATAAAATAGATATTAACTAGACCATCATGTTCTTATGCCGCCTGGTGATCGGATTTGACGACGGATTTGCTATAGTGGAAATAAATTAATTTGGCACTAAAGATGGTGCTGCTGTTGAAAAAAATAGCGGATCAATACAAGTTGTGCCATGAATGATATAGCAGCAATGGGAAATTCAAGAAATCGGTGTGGAGTCTATGTATGTTCTGTGTGTGGTGGACGGTTATGCATCTCTATCAAAGATATTATATTTTTGTTTCTACAAAAATGCCACCTTTATTTTGTACTGTACTGTACTGGGGGTTCACTAAGAAAGTAATCATGTGTTTTGTTCTTTGTGATGAAAAGCAAGCAGCGCTACTAGTAGACCATGGTTTGTATATGGCAATATATTGTTGTAATCAAATGTTATGTGTGATAAATACCTTTTGTATTGTTGTTTGTTTCACAAAATAAATAATGTATGGTGGACATTCCAAAATTCTGGCTAACACCAAACACATGATTACTTTCTTATTGAACCCCCAGTTATTTGATAGTGCACTGTGTTAGAGATATATCATGTTGTATGTTTAGGATAGTTTAAGATCTTTTCTATCCCTAATTTGTACTTCAATCTTTTTATCAATATAAGCTGCAGGTCTCCTTGTCTAGGAGATTGGGATGCTCCCATAATATCTTAGAGAATCTGCAACAACCTTTGTATATTTGCATTCACTTGCTATTTTACAAATCTTTGTCAAAAATCCTTCTCCAACAGCCTTTGTATAAATGGTCCCCTACCAATTTTTTTATAAAGCTTGCTATATTTGCACTCATACTTTGCATATTTGCCAAGCCAAAGGCCACTTTGTAAATTTTTAGCAAGCCTCCTAAAGCCTCACTTTGTCTCAATGACAGGTGGGTCCGTGTACTAGTGTGTGTGTTGCGCTTACGATGTGTGCGCGCGCACGCGTGTGTACGTGTACGTGTTTTTTTATGTACGTGTACGCGTGTGTACGTGTGTGTGTACGTGTGTGTGCTACATGTGTACGTGTGTGTGCGCTCCATGTGTGTAAGTGTACGCGTGTGTGCATGTGTATGTGGATGTGAGTTGTGCTAGTATATATATACATGTATATATGCTAGTGTACAATGTGTCTATGACAAACTGTCCGCACATGTCAGTATGTACTTTGTGCAATTATAGCAATCCAATCTACAAAGGCTATCAAAGCAAAAAAAACATGTTGGCTTTCTAAACATTCTCTCTCCTCTTGCTATAACAAGTTTTTAGCAACCCAATATGCAAAGGTTGTTGGAGCTGCTTTTACATGCTATACAGATGAGGCTCTTCCGATTCCATCTAGCTCGTATCCTCCATCTCGACGGCCATCTCACCATCGCCGCCCTCCACCCAAGTTTCTCCTCCCGCCACCCACCCCCTCATCGCCATGTCCATCTCCTCCGCTGCACGCTCATCCAGCCTCCACTACAATACCTTCGAGCCGCTTACCCGAACGAACTATGTTCTCTGGAAAGCTCAAGCCCGATCCCAAATATTGGGCGCCGGTTTGTACGGCTAAATCGACAACACCATTGAGGAGCCTCCCAAGATGATCGCCGTCAAAGAGAAAGATGGCAAGGATCAGGTTATCTCTAACCCTGCCTATGCCCCCTGGCTTGTTCAGGATCAACAAATTGTTGCCTATCTCCTGCGCAATCTGTCTAAGGAGGTTCTCATCCAGGTCGTGTCTCTTGAGACCTCTCATGCGATCTGGACCGCCTTGGCCACCATGTTCTCGGTCGTGTCGCTGTCCCGCGTCAACAACCTTCATGCCGCCCTCACCAACGCTCAAAAGGGTTCCCTCTCGGCCTTGACATACTTTGGCCACATGGGCTCCCTCTTCGATAAGCTCATGGCGGCGGGCATGCCGCTCGGGGATGGGAGCTCATCTCATTCATCGTCGTCGGCCTCGACATGGACTATCAACCCATCATCTCCGCGCTTGACGTCCGCACCGAGCCCATCACCGTCGATGCCCACTTCTATCTCGTGGCCAACTTTGACCAACGAGTTGAGATGTTTCATGGCAACTCCGGCTTCAAGTCGTCCGCTAACGCCACCCTGCGCGGTCGTAGCGGTGGCGGCAGAGGTGGCTACCGCAAGGGTGGCGGTCGCGGCGGAGGTGGTAGCTCTAGCCGAGGCAGCGGCTAGGGCGTTGGTGGTGGCAACGCTTATGGCAGTGGCGGTGGGTACCAGAACCCTCACCCTAACTCTGGAGGGGGCTAGGGCTTCCAACAGAACGAGGGAGGCGGCTATAAAGGTGGTGGTGGTGGTGGTGTCCACTACCATCAGAAAAACCACGGTGGGGGCAACAACAACAACCGAGGTTGTTCTGATGGTAGTGGCCACCACCACCACCACCACCTTGATAGGCTCCTCCCTGGTTCTCAGGGTCACCCCTTCCAAGGGTATGAAGGTTATGAGAACAAGTGTCAAATCTGTAAGAAAACAAATCACATTGCAAAAGATTGTGATTGGCGCTATGCTGATGATAACAATGCCCAGAAAAAGGAAATTGCAGCTACAGCCGATGTCTCATACGGCGTTGATACCAATTGGTATATGGACACGGGCGCCACAAATCACATCACCGGTGAACTGGAGAAGCTGACAATGCATGATAAATATCGTGGCCATGATCAAGTCTACACCGCCGCAAATGGTGCACGTATGGAGATAAGTCATATTGGTCGTTCAGTTATCAAAACCCCACACAAAAATCTTGAGCTCAATGATATTTTACATGTACCCAATGCTTCCAAAACCTTTTTATTTGTTCATCGTATTGCCCTTGATAACAATGTCTTTCTAGAATTTCACCCTTTCTTCTTTTTGATCAAGGATCAGGTCACGAAGAAATTTCTTCATAGAGGTGTCTGCGTGCAAGGCCTCTACGCATTGCTTCCCTAGTATTGCGAGTACAATAAACAAGTCTATGGGGCCATCAAGCTTTCTGCTGAAAGGTGGCACAATCGCTTAGGTCATCCTTCGTTTGCAACTATTCATCAAATTCTTAGTAAAAATAATCTCCCGGTTGTTAGTGAGAGAAATTATGAAACTATTTGTGATTCATGTCAAAAGGCTAAAAGTCATCAGTTGCCTTATCCAGTGTCCACTAGTGTGTCTACAAAACCTTTGCAACTCATTTTTTCTGATGTATGGGGTCCACGACTCTCTTTTGTTGGTCCACATACTTATTATGTGAGCTTTATTCATGACTTTAGCAAATACACTTGGATCTACCTTCTTAAGAAATGTTCCGATGTGTTTCAAGTGTTTCATAATTTTCAACACTTGTTGAGCGCCAATTTGATAGCAAAATTCTTGCCATGCAGTCACATTGGGGTGGTGACTATGAGAGACTGAACTCTTTTTTCAAAAGATAGGTATCTCTCACCACGTATCCTGCCCACATGCTCATAAAAAAACGGCTCTATAGAATGCAAACATCGTCACATTGTTGAAGTAGGACTATCTCTCCTAGTTGCGGCATCCATGCCACTTAAATTTTGGGATGAAGCTTTCTTGACTGTAATTCATCTTATAAACATGTGGCCAAGTCGTACTATATCCAATGAAACTCCCACTAAACGTTTTTTTCATGTCTTGCCAGATTACACCAACCTTCGACTCTTTGGCTGCGCTTGTTGGCCAAATCTTTGTCCATACAACACATCGCAAACTCATGTTTTGGTCAAAACAATGTGTCTTCCTTGGATATAGTGCGCAACACAAAGGTGTAAAATGCCTTGATATTTCCATCGGCCGCGTGTATATTTCCGGCGATATCGTTCTCAATGAAACTCAATTCCCTTTTGAAAAACTTCATCCTAATGCCAGTGCTCTCCTTAGTAAATAAATCCTCCTTCTTCCTCCACACCTTTCCGGTGTTCCGCGTTTAGGTAATGATGATTGTGTTGGGAAACGTTGCATGGGAAACAAAAAAAATTCTACGCACACGATGACCTATCATGGTGATGTCCATCTACGAGAGGAGATTAGATCTACGTATCCTTGTAGATCGCTAAGCGGGAAGCATTAAGAAACGCGGTTGATGTAGTGGTACAACTTCGTGATTCAAATCACCGTTGTACCATGATCCGTCCCACGATCCGTTCCGATCTAGCGTTGAACGGACAACACCTCCGCGTCAGCACACGTACAGCTCAATGATGATATCGGCCTTCTTGATACAGCAAGAGAGACGGAGAAGTAGATGAGTTCTTCGACAGCGTGACGGTGCTCCGATGGTGGTGATGATCTACTCCTGCAGGGCTCCGCCTGAGCTCCGCAGAAATCCGATCTAGAGGCAAAACTATGTGGAATAGGCTTGAGTTGCACATGGCAAAGTTGTGTCTCAAAAAGCCCTAAACCACCAATATATATAGGAGGAGGGGAGGGGCTAGCCTTGGGGCACAAGGGCCCCAAGGGTGCGCCGGCCGAAGGTGGAGGAGGACTCCTCCTCTGATACGTCTCCAACGTATCTATAATTTTTTATGGTTTCATGCTATTATCTTGTCAAACTTTGCATGTTTTGCATGCCTTTTATTTATTTTGTGGGACTAACTTATTAATCCAGTGCCAAGTGTCAGTTCCTATTTTTTCCATGTTTTTGACCCCTTTCAGAGGAGATTTTGAAACGGAGTCCAAACGGAAGAAAATCCCCGAAAAGATTTTTTCTGAAACGGAAGAAGATCGGAGAACTTGGGGGCCAAGCTAGAAGAGCCCCAGGGGCCCCACAAGCACCCACCCCGCGGCCAGGGGGCGCGCCATGCAGGCTTGTGGGCCCCCTGGAGGTCCCCTGACCTAGATCTTGCGCCTATAAATTCCCAAATATTCCCAAAAAAATCAGGGGAGCATCGTAATCACTTTTCCGCCGCCGCAAGCTTCTGTCTTCGCAAGATCCCATCTGGGGCACGTTCTGGTGCCCTGCCGGAGGGGGGATTCGGACACGGAAGGCTTCTCCATCAACACCATGACCTCTTCGATGATGCGTGAGTATTTCACCATAGACCTACGGGTCCATAGCTAGTAACTAGATGGCTTCTTCTCTCTCTTAGATCTTCAATACAAAGCTCCATGATCTTTATGGAGATTTATCAGATGTAATCTTCTTTTGCGGTGTGTTTATCGAGATCCTATGAATTGTGGATTTATGATCAGATTATCTATGAATCTTATTTGAGTTTCTTCTGATCTCTCTTATGCATGATTTCGTATCCTTGTAATTCTCTTCGAGTTGTGGGTTTTGTCTGGCCAACTAGATCTATGATTCTTGCCAGAAGTGATTGGTTTTGGGTTCATACCGTGCAGTGACCTCACCCAGTGACAGAAGGGGTAGCGAGGCACGTATCGTGTTGTTGCCATCAAGGGTAAAAAGATGGAGTTTTCATCATTGGTTTGAGATTATCCCTCTACATCATGTCATCTTGCTTAAGGCGTTACTCTGTTTGTCATGAACTCAATACACTAGATGCATGCTGGATAGCGGTCGATGTGTGGAGTAATAGTAGTAGAGCAGAAAGTATCGGTCTACTTGTCTCGGACGTGATGCCTATATGCTAGATCATTGCCTTAGATATCGTCATGACTTTGTGCAGTTCTATCAATTGCTCGACAGTAATTTGTTCACCCATCGTAATACTTGCTATTTTGAGAGAAGCCTCTAGTGAACACTATGGCCCCCAGGGTCTACTCCACACCATATTTTCAGCCTACACTTTTTACTTCGTTGCACTTTCCGCCTTCAGATCTTACTTTGCAAACAATCTTGAAGGGATTGACTACCCCTTTGAAGCATTCGGTGCAATCTTGTTTGTGTTTGCGCACGTACTCTGGACTTGACGAGACCCTCCTTCTGGATCGATACCTTGGTTCTCAAACTGAGGGAAATACTTACTGCTCCTGTGCTGCATCACCCTTTCCTCTTCAAGGGAAAAACCAACGCAAGCCCAATCTCCGTCAACGTATCAATTTCTGGCGCTGTTGTTTGAGAAGTAGCATCCTCCAATTCGGTTTGGGAAGGAGGAGTCCTCCTCTTCCTTCCCACCTCCCTCTTTCCCTTTTATTTCTTTCTTTTGGTATTTTTACTTGTGGCGTCACATCCCTCTTGGGATGACTCCACCAGCCCACTAAGGACTTGGTGCGCCACCCTAAGTCCATGGGCTCACTCCCGGGTGGGTGGGCCCCTCCCGGTAAACACCCGGAACCCATTCATCACTCCCGGTACACTGCAAGAAATGCTCGAAACTTTCCGGTGACCTAATGAAACCATCCTATATATCAATCTTTGTTTCCGGACCATTCCGGAAACCCTCGTGAAGTATGTGATCTCATCCGGGACTCCGAACAACATTCGGTAACCACACATATAACTCAACTATACTAAAACATCATCGAACCTTAAGTGTGCGGACCCTGCGGGTTCGAGAACTATGTAGACATGACCCAAGACACTCCTCGGTCAATATCCAATAGTGGGACCTGGATGCCTATATTGTATCCTACATATTCTCCGAAGATCTTATCGGTTGAACCTAAGTGTCAAGGATTCATATAATCCCGTATGTCATTCCCTTTGTCCTTCGGTATGTTACTTGCCCGAGATTCGATCGTCGTTATCCGCATACCTATTTCAATCTCATTGCCGACAAGTCTCTTCACTTGTTCGGTAATACAAGATCCCGTGACTTACACTTAGTCACATTGCTTGCAAGGCTTGTGTGTGATGTTGTATTACCGAGTGGGCCCGAGATACCTGTCCGTGACACGGAGTGACAAATCCCAGTCTTGATCCATACTAACTCAACGGACACCTTCAGAGATACCTGTAGAAAACCTTTATAGTCACCCAGTTACGTTGCGACGTTTGATATACACAAGGTATTCCTTCGGTGCCAGTCAGTTATATGATCTCATGGTCATAGGAATAAATACTTGACACGCAGAAAACAATAGCAACAAAACGACATGATCACATGCTACGTTCATAATTTGGGTCTAGTCCATCACATGATTCTCCTAATGATGTGATCCATTTATCAAGTGACAACACTTGCACACAGTCAGAAAACCTTGACTATCCTTGATCAACTGGCTAGCCAACTAGAGGCTTGCTAGGGACATTGTTTTGTATATGTATCCACACATGTATCTATGTTTTCATTCAATACAATTTTAGCATGGATAATAAACGATTATCTTGAAACAGGAAATATAATAATAACTATTTTATCATTGCCTCTAGGGCATATTTCCAACAGATTGTGCTAACCAAGATTTGACTAATATATCTCATGCTATTTGTGAGCTTGATTTTTAGGGAACACCCGTGATGAACATGGCGAACACAGCCCAATGAATGTCTCTGTTGTAACTACTGAAGAGTAGGTGGGACCCCCCTCGGGTTTGCCGCCCCCGACTAGGCCGGCTTGGATCGACTCCACCTTGGGATCTGTGGCTATCCAGGCTGCTCGAGCTCCTCTAGCCTCGCCAGACCTGCACCTTTCACCGCCTGTCGCGCCATGTTCATTGGTCGCTCCAGGTGATGTGGCTGCTCTGCTGCAACCTGGTGTGGGCGATCAGCCGGCCGAGCGGTATGGCCATGTATACCCTCGACGTCGCCCAAGTGACTCTGCCTCCGTGCCTGGTGCAACCGGCGTGCGATCCGCGCAGGATCTGCTCTCGGGTCCTGGATCTTCTGTGGCTATGCCTGGAGCTTCGCCAATACTCTCAAAGGTGGACTTCATCTCTCTCAAGAAAAATATGCAATAGATCTGTTAAGAAAGGCCGGACTGCAAGGTCGTAAACCTTCTCCAACACCGCTCTCTAGTTCTGAAAAGTTTTCTCTTGCTGATGGTGTACCCTTAAGTCAAGAGGATGGTACTAAGTACAGAAGCTTGGTAGGAGCACTGCAGTATTTGACACTAACTAGTCCTAATATCTCTTTTGCTGTAAATAAAGTGTGTCAATATCTTCATGCACCTACTTCTGTCCATTGGACGACTGCTAAACCTATCTTGAGATATGTAAAGCATATATTGGTGTGGGTCTAACCTTCAACAAGTCGTCCTCTACTTTAGTCAGTGCATTCTCTGACTCTGATTGGGAAGGAGACCTGGATGACAGAAGGTCGACAGGTGGCTTTGCGGTTTTCTTTGGGCCTAATTTGATTTCATGGTGTGCAAAGAAGCAAGCTATTGTATCAAGATCAAGTACTGAAGAAGAATATAAAGCACTAGCAAATGCAATGGGAGAAATCATATGGGTTAAGTGTGTTCTCAAGGAACTAGACAGACTCCATGTCTTTGATGTGACAATCTTGGCGCTACTTATCTTTCTTCTAATCATGTGTTCCATGCGAGAACTAAACATATTGAGAATGATTGTCACTTTGTCAGAGAGAGGGTGGCCAACAGAGAGTTGGAGATTCAGTTTGTTCCTTCCAAAGATCAAGTTGTAGACGGCTTCACCAAGGCTTTGCCTACGAGGTCCTTTGAAGAGTTTAAACGTAATCTAAATCTTAGAGGTTTATATTAAGGGTATATCGTTGCCAAATATATACCACCTAGTTTCACATACCAGCAAAAGAAGAAATTCTTCTTTGATTTAAGACATTACTTCTGGGATGATCCTCACCTTTTTAAGGAAGGAGTAGATGGTGTTATTAGACGTTGTGTACCTGAACATGAACAAGGACAGATCCTACAGAAGTGTCACTCCGAGGCCTACGGAGGACACCATGCGGGAGATAGAACTGCACACAAGGTATTGCAATCAGGTTTCTATTGGCCCACTCTCTTCAAGGATGCCCGTAAGTTTGTCTTGTCTTGTGACGAGTGTCAAAGAATAGGTAATATCGGTAAACGTCAGGAAATGCCTATGAATTTTTCACTTGTCATTGAACTATTTTATGTTTGGGGCTTTGATTATATGGGACCTTTTCCAAAATCCAACGGGTATACTCATATCCTAGTTGTTGTTGATTACGTCACTAAGTGGGTAGAAGCTATCCCCACTAGTAGTGCTGATCACAACACCTCTATCAGGATGCTTAAAGAAGTTATTTTCCCTAGATTTGGAGTCCCTAGATATCTAACGACCGACGGTGGTTCACATTTCATTCATGGTACTTTCCGTAAAACGCTTGCTAAGTACGATGTCAACCATAGAATTGCATCTCCCTATCACCCTCAGTCCAGTGGTCAAGTAGAACTAAGGAATAGAGAGATTAAACTAATTCTGCAAAAGACTGTCAATAGGCTAGAAAGAATTGGTCTAAGAAGCTTGAAGATGCACTGTGGGCTTATAGAACTGCCTATAAGAATCCCATGGGCATGTCTCCGTACAAAATGGTGTACGGTAAAGCATGTCATTTACCTCTTGAGCTAGAGCATAAAGCTTATTGGGCAATCAAGGAGCTCAACTTTGATTTCAAACTTGCTGGTGAGAAGAGGTTATTTGATATTAGCTCGCTTGATGAATGGAGAACTCAGGCATATGAAAATGCCAAGTTGTTCAAAGAAAAGGTTAAGAGGTGGCATGATAAAAGGATACAAAAGTGTGAGTTCAATGTAGGTGATTATGTCTTGCTATACAATTCTCATTTAAGATTTTTTGCAGGCAAGCTTCTCTCTAAATGGGAAGGTCCTTACATTGTTGAGGAAGTATATCGTTTCGGTGCTATCAAGACCAACAACACGGAAGGTAACTTTCCGAGAGTGGTAAATGGGCATAGAATCAAGCATTATATCTCAGGTACTCCCATAAATGTTGAAAGCAATATTATCAATACCATAACTCCGAAAGAATACCTAAGGGATATTTATCAGCCTGTTTCAGACTCCGAAAACGAAGAGGTATGTGATTCGGTAAGTAAACAGACTCCAAAACTTTTCCAGTAGGAATTTTTCTCCGTTTTGGAATTTTTCAAAAAATAGATTCCGGAGACTCGGTCATATTTCCATGATGGAGCACCTATGCCTTGGAAGACGGAGGATCAAACCCATGTTGCAACAACTCCACCATCATCACCTCCAAAGGAAGACAACTGAGCATGGGTATGAGAAATCCCCTTGGCTTGTGCCAAGCTTGGGGGAGTTTCCCCGCTATCGTATCACCATCACATCTTTTGCCTTTACCTTTTCTTAGTTCGTTCCTTTTTGGTTTTATCTTTGTCTAGTAGAATAAAGGTCTTAGTGTTTTAGGCTTGAGTTTTTCTTTGTGTCACCCCCGATGTATTCGAGCTCGTGAGCCATATAATAAAGAGTGTCTTAGTTAAGGGCCTTGCCTCATGCCATGATCAAGATAATGAGAAAAGAACAAAAGCATGAAAGATCATGTAATGATCTTATGGGAAGTGATGGCTTCACATATAAAAATAATGATGATTGAAACTTGTTGAGGGTAGACAAACGTAGACCTGGGTCATTGTTGCAATTAATAGGAAGTGATAAAGAAGGAGAGGTTCACATATAAATATATCATCTTTAACACCATCTATGATTGTGAACACTCACTACACTATTACATGCTTAGAAGTGGATGTTGGACAAGGAAGACAACATAATGAATTGTGTTTGCTTCGTTCCGAACAATGTTATATGACTAGAGATCCCTTAGCATGTGACGATTGCTTCCACCTCATATTAGTCAAAACTCCCGCACCAAGTAGAGATACTACTTGTGCATCCATAAACCTTCAACCCAGTTTTGCCATGAGAGTCCACGATACCTACCTATGGATTGAATAAGATCCCTCAAGTAAGTTGTCATCGGTGCAAGCAATAAAAATTGCTCCCTAATATGTATGATCTATTAGTGCGTGGAAAATAAGCTTTGTACGAACATGTGATAAGGAAGACATAAAAGTGACAGACTGCATAATAAAGTTCTTTATCACAGGAGGCAATATAAGGTGACGTTCCTTCACACTAAGAGGACGCACATCCAAACCTCAAAAGCGCATGACAACCTCTGCTTCCCTCTGCGAAGGGCCTATCTTGTACCTTTACTTTTTGCCCTTGAAAGAGTCATGGTGATCTTCACCAATTCCTTATTTCGCCTTTATCTTGGCTGACGTCATATGCTAGGGAAATATCTATATTCATATGTCAACTTGAAGGTAGGTATTCATGAATTATTATTGTTGACATTACCCTTGAGGTAAATGGTTGGGAGGAGAAACTGTAAGCCCCTATCTTTCTCTGTGTCCAGCTGAAACTTTGATCTCATGAGTACCACGTGAGTTGTAGCAATTGTATAGAACGAAAGGATGATTGAGTATGTGGATTTTCTTTACAAGCTCTTATTTGACTCTTTCCGATGTTGTGATAAATTGCAATTGCTTCAATGACTAAAGGCTATCGGTTGTTAATTCTCGGTAAGGATCTTGATCCATGCTTTACTTTGTGAAGGAATTATCACTTTAGCATAAGAGATGATATGATGGTATTGCTGTTCTGATCATGATCATGATGCCTGCATGTTCGTATCTTGTTTTGTCGACGCCTCTCTCTCTAAACATGTGGGCATATTTATTGATCTCGGCTTTCGCTTGAGGACAAGTGATGTCTAAGCTAGGGGGAGTTGATACGTCCATTTTGCATCATGCTTTTATGTTGATATTTATCGCTTTTTGGGCTATTATTACACTTCACAGTACAATACTTATGCCTTCTCTCTTATTTTGCAAGGTTTACATGAAGAGGGAGAATGCCGGCAGCTGGAATTCTGGCCAGTAAAGGGAGAAAGTTTGAGATACCTATTCTACGCAACTCCAAAAGCCGTGAAAATCAACGAGGATTTTTTTTGGGATTTATAAAAAATACTGGGTCGAAGAAGTAACAGAGGGGCGCCAGCAGGAGGCCACAAGCCTGTTAGGCGCGGCCTCCCCCCTGGCCGCGCCTAGGGGGCTTGTGGGCTCCCACTTGGCCCTCTGGCTCCCCCCTTTTGCTACAAGAAGGGTTTCGTTCCATAAAAAATCAGGAGGAGGCTTTTCGGAGGATTCACCGCTGCCATGTGGCAGAACTTGAGCAGAACCAATCTAGAGCTCCGGCAGGACGATCCTGCTGGGGAAACTTCCCTCCCGGAGGGGGAAATCATCGCCATCGTCATCACCAACACTCCTCTCATCGGAGGGGACTCATCACCATCGACATATTCATCACCACCATCTCATCTCCAAACCCTAGTTCATCTCTTGTAACCAATCTCCGTCTCGCGACTCCGATTGGTACTTGTAAGGTTGCTAGTAGTGTTAATTACTCTTTGTAGTTGATGCTAGTTGGATTACTTGGTGGAAGAGTTTATGTTCAGATCTTTGATGCTACTCATTACCTCTCTGGTCATGAATATGATTATGCTTTGTGAGTAGTTACTTTTGTTCCTGAGGACATGGGATAAGTCATGCTATAAGTAGTCATGTGAATTTGGTATTCGTTCGATATTTTGATGTGTTGTATGTTGTTTTTCCTCTAGTGGTGTTATGTGAACGTCGACTACATAACTGTCACGCCCAAGATGCGACCCTATCCTCAATTTGGCACGAAGGCCTCGTCAGGGATAGAAACGCATCTTGTCGTGTCGCAAGAATGGATATCGTTACAAGTACATGTACTGAAAAGAAGAGATATATATAGAATTGGCTTACACTCGCCACAAGCTACATCAGAGTCACATCAGTACATTACATAATCATCAAGAGTAACAGCAGGGTCCGACTACGGACGAAAAAAAACGAGAAAAGAAGAACGACGTCCATTCTTGCTATCCCAGGCTGCCGGCCTAGAACCCATCCTAGATCGACGACGAAGAAGAAGAAGAAGCAACTCCAAATGAACAATGGACGCGCTCGCGTCAAGTAACCTTTACCTGTACCTGCAATTGGTGTTGTAATAATCTGTGAGCCACAGGGGACTCAGCAATCTCATTTTCAAAGGTATCAAGACTAGCAAAGCTTAATGGGTGAGATCAGGTTAAGTGGTGAGGTTGCAACAGCGGCTAAGCACATATTTGGTGGCTAAACTTACGAGTACAAGAAATAAGAGGGGGGAGGTCTACGCATAACGGATGTGAACTATTGATGATCAAATGAATGATCCTGAACACCTACCTACGTCAAACATAACCCCACCGTGTCCTCGATCGGGGAAAGAACTCACGAAAGAGACAGTCACGATTACGCACACAGTTGGCAAGTTTTAGTTAAGTTAACTTCAAGTTATCTAGAACCAGTGTTAAACAAAGTTTCCACGTTGCCACATAACCGCGGGCACGGCTTTCCGAAAAGATTTAACCCTGCAGGGGTGCTCCAACTAGTCCATCACAAATTACCACAAGCCGCATAGAAATCCTCCATCACGAAGCTCGCGATCTCGTCGGATTCCCTAGTGGAAAACCTCAACTCTGAGATCACCCAAAGCATCACTAGAATCCCGATGCACAAGATATCTCGTCAAAGGTAAAACTAATCCAGCAAGGCCACCCGGTGTGTCGACGAACCCGATAGGACCCGCGTATCTCGTTCTCAGGACACACCGTCTATGCAAAGTGGATGGGAACCAAACCTCGAGTTGCCCCGTGGTGGCACCGCCGACTGCTAGGTGGGTGGACCAACACTCATGAGGAGCACTGGCCCGGGGGTTGATTAAATATCCTCGGGTTAATTACTCCCTATGCAGTTCAATAGTTATTAGGCAAATGTAGTACCATAGTTAGGCCTTGCCAGACCAGCTTTAATCTAAAACGAATTATCAAGGGGTTCCCCATAACAACCCCGATCGTGTTAGGAGCGCTCATTTATGGAACATAACACCGGTAGCCGAAAACTAAGGGGGCAAAGGTGGAACAAAACACCAGGCTAGAAAAGGCCGAGGCTTCCACCTTTTACCAAGTATATAGGTGCATTAAATTAAATAGCATTAAATATGGTGATATATCAAGGAACCCATGTTATCACATGGAAGCAACTGCACCTGCAACTAGCAACGCTAACAACAGGGTTAAGCAAGCAGTAACATAGCCAAACAGTGGTTTGCTAGGTCGAACAGGTTGAGGGTAATCATGTCATTGTTGAGAGGCTTATATGGAAACATGTGGTAGGCAACGAGACATAATCGATAGAAGCGATAAACTAGCATGGCAATGATAGTAATGGTATCTGGGGAAATGGTCATCTTGCCTGAGATCCCGCTTGGAAGAAGAACAACTCGGTGGAGTCGGCAAACCAACGTAGTCGAACGGGTCCTCACATTCCGACACGCTTGCGGAACTCTATCGAGACGGAGCAAATCTAAACAAACATCAACATAGATATTCACCACACGATGCACAACATGATGCACAACCTACTATGATGCGTGATCAGTTCAATGATGCAAGGGATGGCATGGCAATTCACCTCACACAAACTCTACACATTAAGTGAAGCTCGATATGCAACGGGTTGCATATCAACGAAACTCCATGATTAATTATTTGATTCACTCCCTATTATTTAACACGAAATATTAAATGTTGTTAACATGGAAAGGGGTGAGGGATGATCCTACATGACATCCTAGTCGGGTAACACGTGAAACATAGATCGAAGCTACGGCAGAAAAAACATACAACACACAATTATATGCCATGAATGTGTTATGCATGCAAATTCAACCACGACAAGAAGGGAGGGAAGCAGGTGTCGCCACGGCGAGCGAAAGGGAAACTATGTTAGCAAGACGGAAACGATGCCACGGCAACGTACCAAACCCGATACTCAACGAGATATCGGTGCCACGATCTGGAAGCGTGTGCGAGAACGCTAAATAAGGAATGGGGTGATCCCGGTTACCGGGTTCCCATGTGTGGAGGCACAACAAAAGAAGTACAAGTGCAACGGGCAACATACGGTGCATACATATATTCAACTCATACAACATATGCACACGGTCACGACGACGTTCCATCGGTATACCTTCGAAGCGTGCGACTCGAAGCGGTTCGGTTCGGTGAAGGAGAACAACGGTCGTCATGGACGTCGTGGAAGTAGTCGTACACGGTCTCGTCGACGATAGTCGTTCTCTTGTCGTCGGTACACGGTCTTCGGTGTCGGTTACGGTCTTCACCTCGGTAGTCGAACACGGGTCTTCGGCGACGTCGAGGAAGTCGAACTCGTTTCCGGGGTCGTCGAGGACGTCGTGGTGCTCGGCGAATTTGTCGGTTCCAAGAACGAGGGGTTGGAGCTAGCGAACTTCGGCGACGTAACTAGCGACAGCAACCAGCGATGCGACGCAAGCAGCAAGGCGGAATAGCAACAGCGGCACGCTACGGCAGTGGCAGCAACTATCGGACCACAGCGACGACGGCACCAAGCAGGCAACATCTAGCAAAATCTACCTAGCAGCAGCAAAGCATGAGGCAGGCAAGCACGGCATCATGCAGCACAAGCATCCTACAGCAACAGCTAGCGACAGGAAACAGCATTAGGCACACAGGCAAGCACTAACACCTGCTCGCAACAGCAACTAAGCAACGGCCTGCACAAGCAAGCTAGCAAGCATCAACTATAGGCAGGCAATGTGGCACAAACAAACCGCAACACAATCGGCTCAGGCTAGCTACAACACCAGGCATGCATCCGCAAAGCAGCAGCGACAGCAAGCGCAGCAGCTATCTACACGCAACAGCGGCAACAACACCTACCAAGGCGACAGCAAGCAAACCAGCAGCAGGCAGCAGAGGTGGCCGGGGTCCTGGAGGCAGCGGCCACGGCCGGCGGCGCTGGCCGAGCAGCGAGGAGGAGGTCGGCTCGTCGGGGAACTGGAGGCGGCGAGGCGGCGCGGCGCACCGGCGAGACGGGCACGCGACGACGGGAGGCGCGGCCGGGCCGAGGGCGGCGCGCGGCGGCGCGGGAGGCGAGTCCGAGGCGAGGCGAGGGGGCCTAGAGGGGAGGAGCACGGCAAGGTCGGCGCGGCAAGGGGAGGTCGGCAAGCGGCGGCGGGGCAGGAAGAGGGGAAACGGGAATGGCCACGGGAGAATGAGGGGAAGAGAGGCTGACGGCGCACGGGGGGAGACAGGGGATCGAGGGCGGTGGGGCGGTTCGCTAGGGCAGGGGAGGCCTGGGCCTTGGCCTGCTGGGCCTTGGCCTAGGGTCCTCCCCCTTTGGTTTTTTTAAAATCCTTTTAAAACAAAAAATTTAAAATAAAGAAAGGCTTTTAACAAAAAATAAAATATAATAAATGCTTTTGAATCCTTTGAAAAAAATATTCCCAACTACAAGAAATAGTTGGGCTTTTTTAGAAGAAATAAAATAAAACCTTTTGAAGAATTAAAATTAAAAGCCGTTTTCAAAAGAATAATAGAAAAAAAATCAAACCCCTTTTATAAATAAAAGGGTCACTAGTTTAAAAACAAATAACAAAAGGGAAAAAATAAAGCAAAACCTAGGGGTTGCCCCCACATTTAATAAAAGGATCTTTTATTGAAAAGAAGAAGACGAACCCTTTTAATTAGGGGTTTTAAAACGGGATCTTTAGCAAACCGCTAACAAATAAAAGAGGAGAGGAGGGGAGAGGTTCGCGGTGTAACAGGGCTTAGCGGTGGCTCTCACGCACGCACTCTCATCACGCCAACAAACGACGCCACTCACAAAGCACTAACACCCAACAACACAGCAACAAGCAACACCGACAAATAACACGGATGACATGATGCCTTGCACAATGCCATGATGCAAACTACATGATGATGCAGCCAACAAAATGAAATAGTCACACGACGGAAATGGAAAGAAAAGGGGAATCTTCTGGAACGTCGGCATCGGGCTGTCACAATAACACTTCACCATTATTTGGGCCTAGAGGAAGGCATTGGGAAGTAGTAAGTAGATGATGGGTTGCTAGAGTGACAGAAGCATAAACCCTAGTTTATGTGTTGCTTCGTAAGGTGCTGATTTGGATCCACTAGTATAATGCTATGGTTAGACTTTGTCTTAATTCTTCTTTCGTAGCTGCGGATGCTTGCGAGAGGGGTTAATCATAAGTGGGATGCTTGTCCAAGTCAAGCGCCAGTCCACCCACATATCAAACTATCAAAGTAGAGAACGCGAATCATATGAACGTGATGAAAACAAGCTTGACAGAAATTCCCATGTGTCCTCGGGAGCGCTTTACCTCCTATAAGACTTTGTCCAGGCTTGTCCCTTGCTACAAAATGGATTGGGCCACTTTGCTGCATCGTTGTTACTTTTGTTACTTGCTACTTGCTACGAATCATCTCACCGCACAACTACTTGTTACCGATAATTTCAGTGCTTGCAAATATTACCTTGCTGAAAACCACTTGTCAGATCCTTCTGCTCCTTGTTGCGTTCGACACTCTTACTTATCGAAAGAACTACAATAGATCCCCTATACTTGTGGGTCATCAAGGCGCTTGTCGAGGGCATGAAGAAACTGCGTGGTGAGATCAATCTCAGAGACGGGGTGATCGATATCGGCATGGCCATCCGTGAGAAGCTTCATGTGGCGGGCATACTCCGGGACGGGAAGATCGCCCTGTTTGAGATTGCGATATTGGCGATTGAGGATCATGAAGCGCGCGGCGCGATTGGAGAGGAAGTAATCCTGGATCTTCTTCCAGATGGTGAAGGAGGTGGTGGCACCAGAAAGTACCTGCATTCTGCAATACATCGTTGCTCAAGATGCCGACGAACTCGGCCCGCGTTTCCATGTGGTCAGAGGAACCTAGATTTGTCTCCTTGCGCTGAGTGCACCATGTCAGGTTCCTGCACCAGCTTCCACCCTGCAGGCCAACACTAAAACAAAGCTTCAGTCATCTCTGTTGACACATAACATCAAACAGATAGCGGGTAGAGAAGCTGGCCGTCACCTCCAAGTGGAGGAGCCACTTGTCGGACCCGTCCCAGAACCCCGGGAGCCAGTGGTACCCAGGCGGGGTCCCGTCCACGCACGCGGCGCCCTTCTCCCTGGCGCCAACAACGAGGGTGACGTCCATGAGTGTGGGGAACCGGTGGTCGTAGGACGGGTAGGACGTGGTTGACGGGGTGGAGGCATCACGGGAGGGGGTGGGGAAGAATGCGGCGGCGGAGGCGTCGCGTGAGGGGCGACGAAGAATGCGGCGGCGGAGGTTGGGACCGGCTGCGCAGGGACCGACAGTGGCACCTCGGTGAAGGCTGGGACCGACACCGGCGACGGCTTGGCGGAGGATTGGACCTGCGGCGGATTGGCGGAGGCTAGGACCAGGCTCCGGCGGCGGCGGCGGCGTGTAACCCTAGCGGCGGCTCCGGCGGCATGTAACCCTAGCGGGTGCACACGAGATGCGGGCGTGGGTGCGCATCGTCGGTGGGGGCGTGGCCGGCCGAGTGAGGGGTGGAGTGGATAGTGCAGGGATAGATGCGGTGGTGTGGTGGATGTGTGCCACATCACGGATCCGTGGCATCAATCCGTGGCATGTTTTCTTTTTTGCCGTCTGCTCCAAAAACACAGATGGCAAAAAATCTATTTGCCGTCATTTATTTTTTGAACAGACGGCAAAGACATGCTTTGCCGTCTGTGTTTTTTCTGCAGACGGCAAAGTATGCTTTTGCCGTGTGTAAAAAAAGTAGCAGACGGCAAAATATTTTTTTGCCGTCATTCATTTGTTCGCCGTCTGCAGTTAACGGCAAAATATGTCTTTGCCGTCTACCCTGATGAAATGCTGACGGCAAAGAATTACCCTAACGGCAAATTATCAATTTCCTGTAGTGTAATGAGCCTTGTCGCATCGATCTTTCTATTTGGTAATAACTATATGGGCTTATGTAGTGGTGATAGTTGGTACTAAGATCAACGACTAGAGATTCGTTGGGTGATGGCTTTTATCTTGATCGGGTTGGTTGGTGATGATCGGCACATGGATGTGTACAAATTTCATGGTCTAGTTTACTAATATGTACATACACCAGTTAGCTATCTCATGTGTATCAATTTTATATGGTGATTTTGGCAAATAAAAGCTCCTTCTATTGGAAGAAATATCAGCTAACTGGTTTGAAATGTGTGCATCTTGCGGCGCAAAGGTCGGGCATGAACCCATTGTAGTTGTATGGTCAATGTTTCAATCAATTGCTTTTATCAGAATAGTTAGGCCCTTTCTGTCTCAATGCATCAAAAGAGATACATGATCTGTGCCACACGTAGATAATTTATAATAACACTTGATTGTACTGAAAAGATTTTCTGCAGTACTCCTGTAAGGAGCGCACATTATGATGACGAGTGTCATGCCAAAGCTATTTAAGCCACCATGAATCTAGCACTTGCCCATGCTTCCATCCCTAGCAATTCTGCTAGCAGCACTATACTCATGACGTGAATGTCTTTTGGTATACGGGACACTGGATCTATCTACTCGAGTTATAAAGAACAAACATATATATATTGGTAGGCCACTAATGGGGACGGGGCCTTTAGCCTCGGCCCGTAAGGGGCTTTAGTCCCGGTTCACCAACCGGGATTAAAAGAGCGGGACTAAAGGCCAAACCTTTAGTCCCGGCCCTGTTACAAGCCGGGACTAAAGATGCTCCACGTGGGTGCCTCGTAGCGCCCCAGGGATAGGACCTTTAGTCCCGGTTCGTTACACAGGCCGGGACTAAAGAGTTTCAGATTTTGCTTATTTTTGGGTTTTTTTTAATGAAATTATTTTTGGGTTTTAGGGTTTTAGGGTTTAGGTGTTGGGGAGATTAACGTGATGCCTCGTTTGGTGTTCGGGAATTAGTTTTCATATAATTTAAATAGAAATAATTATGCATATATATATATAAGATTAACTTATCTTACAAGCGAGGATATATATACAATTATATGGAGATCTGAATTATCGGGACTAGAGCCGGTCTATTCGATTACATAGACGAACATCACTAATGGCCCCTAGCTACACTAAATCGTCCTTTGTCATCTACAGCTTCCGTCCTCATAAAGGTCGCAAGCTCCTCTGCAACAGCAATCGCGCGTTGCTCTGGTAGGACATTCGTCCTCATGGCCGTGTACTATATAAGAAGAGAGATGAATATGAATATCAATCATGATAACAAAGAATGACGGGTAAAAATAGAGGAGTGAATGTTCATTGCTTACGTCGAATCTGTGATCCTTGTGCTCAGAGGTAAACGTGCGAATGGTCTCGCAAACATAGTATCCGCATAGATGCGTTCCCCGTGGCTGCTGGTCGCACTTTACGAGAATAGAATATATATAATCAAAATAATAATCTAGCATCATAAATGTATTGAAAATAGAAGTATATCATACTACTACTTACCTGAGCCGCTCTAAAGGTCAGCTTCTCAGGAAAGTTACCGGGAGTCACGCACTTGAACCGCTTCCAAACCCTGCCCGACAAGGATAATGATTTGCTAAGTTTTTAATTAATTGATATATCAGAAAATCATCGAAAGAGACCGATAGAGCGCAAGAATGATTGAAATTACCCTTGGAGCATGTCCTGCATGCTTTGGAACTGTTCCAAGGGTCTCGATAATGGGTCGAAGGCATCAACTCTTCCCTTATCAATTTGAATGTCCAACAGAATCCAATGGAAGCTGCACATGTATATATATATATGTGTGTGTGTGTGTCAGTAACTTATCAATTACACTTATAAGTGAATGGACACAACAAAGTAAAGACCCTCACCTGAAGTTGTATGGAAACAGTATGTGGTCACAGAAATTTTGATCTGTTAGAAACCTTAGAAGGTTTTCCTCCGTCTCCTTGGGTTTATCAGTTAGCGTCACTATATGTATTTTATCTGGGTCAATAAACCCAATATTTAGGATGTTCTTACTTTTACAATCCAGAATCTTCTTTCTGCATAATAGATTACAAGTTATATATAGACAATGAATTGAAATAACTATGTTGACAGCGAATTGAAAAACTTACAAACAATAGCAACTCATAAGCGATTTGTCAAGGGCGTCGCCATTGTACATCTGGAAGAGTTCATCAAAGTCGATATGGATTTGTTCGGGGCAGCCGTAGTACTCCCGTGGGACACTCACCACGATCATCGTTCTCCCATTCTTTGATTCACTTAAGTACCATTGATGCAAGTAACGCATATTTGTTGGGAGATCATCTTTGCTGACCAAAGGCTCTCCCATGACAAACTATGGCTTAGGGGCTACCACAGCCTTGGGTATCCTGTCGTCTTGGGAAGCCAGCAAATCTTCAACCGAGACACCATATTCAGCCGCCCACTCCTTTGCTATTTCAAAAGCTCGCCCCAGCACCGGAGGGGGAACATTCTCGGTTAACACCTTGAGGGATGGGATCGACTGTTTGGCCTGTTGTCCAAGCTGAGGAACGTCTGATTTTTTCTTGCTTGTAGTTCAACTTGATTTGCTCCCACTTGCACTTGCACGTGATCTGCTCTTTTTCATTTCCTTCTGCAATGTGCGTGTATAGTCATCAGGCTTATGGTGTAAGTCATACTGTGATGGAAGGGTCGTGAAGTATTTTGCAAATGCTATTTGCTTCTCGGTGTATTCCGGGCGGGGCTCGGGTTCCTTCTTTTTCATCTGCGCATCATGATGTTCCTTTGCTATCCTGGCGTTTTCCTCGGGGGTACGATCATAAGGTCTGTTAGGAAGATTAGCATGACGTACCTTTGGGAGGGGTGACCGTTTGCGCTTTGGGGGGCTCCGTCGCTTAGGAATCGTCGGCGGAGCGTTCTTGGTGGCACGCTCCCGCTTAGTATCCGGAGCGGGCAGCGGCGGAGACGGACGACCCAAGTCTGGCGGCGGTGATCGAGATGGACTCGTGTTGTGCTGGCCGACGTCATGTGGAGGGCTTGGAGGTAATGGAGGTGTAGGTGACCTGCGACGACTCGGATGCGGTGTTGTCCTTGGGGTCGAGCCTGGAAGCTTGATGTAGTTCTTGTCCCATAGGATGACTCCACCCAGTACTTCTCCGAGTGTCATCTCATCTTCGGGTCCAGCTATGTCGAGCTCCATATCATGAAACCCCGTCAGGATTTCATCCACCCCGACTTTAGCAAAGCCAGCTGGAATCTCACAGCCATGCCAGCGTGCATCAGGGCCAGAAGGTAAAGCTTGTCCGGCGGCCACCTTCATGGATATGTTCTTGAATTTCTGATGGAGTTCATATGATGTTGACTCCTTGATTCCATCCACGGGGTAGCCGGGACTGCCCTCTATCATTCTTCGTGCATCGTCGGGCGGGGCCTCAGATTCAGCCACGCTGCTTTTCCGCTTAGATGGGGCGCCGGTAATATCAAGTGCAAGATCTTCCTGGCGCGCTACTCCTCTAAGCTCATCAATCTGCTTCTGTTGCTCGTTAATCCTGGCAAGCAACTGGTTGAACTTGTCATTCTCCTCATCCTACTCCCGCTTCTTTGTTCTCTCTCGGCTTCTGTAAGTGTCTTGGTCTCTGACAAACCCAAGCCACCACGGGTAAGAAGGACCAAAGCCTCGCGTTCGTCCTCCATGTTCGTCATTGCCGAGGACCAGTGTGAGCAAATCGTTCTCTCTATCTACAGTGAACTTTCTTTTTCCCTCCTTAATTTCTTTCACTATCCTTTTCCAATTCTCCGTGGGTATCCTAAGACCGTCAGTGCATATGAGGTCCCCTGTTTTTTCGTCGTATGAACCACCATGCGCAAGGAACCAATTTCTTGCTCTCAATTCCCACACATCACGGAGTGGTTCAGGTATGATGCCTTTATCTAGCAGATCTTGCTCTTTCTTATCCCACTTTGGGATGGCAGTCTCATAGCCCCCTGGCCCCAGCTTGTGGTGATATTTCTTCTTGTCGGCATTTATCTTGTTCTTTTCTGATAATGCCTAGGCATCTTCTGACTCCTTGTACTCTTGAAATGCCTGCCAGTGATTCGCCTGCTTGGCTAGATACCCCTCGAATACCGGCACTTTCTTTGTCTTCAGATAGTTTTTCCATAGCTTCTTCTTTCAGCTACGGAACAGTTCGGCCATCTTCTTTAGAGTCGACTGCTTGACTTTGGCCCTCAGTTTGTCTGCGGCGTCTTCATTCTCACATTCTAGCAGGTTGAAATGTGACATGAGATTATTCCAAAGATTATCTTTGTACCTTTCGGCGACATAGTCACTATCGGCTGCCCCTTTGCGCTTGTTCCACTCCCGAACGCTGATCGGGACGTGATCCCTAACGAGAACTACGCATTGCTTCTTGAATGTGTCAGCAACATTCTTAGGAAGCTTGGGTTCGCCCGTAGGCAATATCACCTCAAAGGTGTAATGCGTCCGTGCATCCAACTTTCTAGTCGGGCCTCGTTTCGTAGCATTGCTCGATGTGGAGGCCTAATAGGGAGAAACATTCGTCAAATGAATGTATATGTATACAATATAGAGCTATCTCCAATATTTTTCACATATTACAAGTGATTGTCGAACTTTATATGTATACCTCGCCGGACTTTATTATTTCTTCACCGGCTTCTCCACCGGCTTCTCCATCAGTGGAGCTATCACCTTCTCTGTCATTGGACCTATCTCCTGCCCCATAGGCTTCATCTTCGTGTCACTCGACCTCCATTCCATATCCGGAGGGGTTTAGATATGACGACGGAGATATAGCTGGTTCAACGTCGGGGCCGTCTTTGATTATATCTTCGAGAAGTTCTTCCTCTTCGAGGTTCCTGATATGTGGATCCATAGTTCTGCAAAAAACGGACATTTGATTAACTAATAAACTAACAAACTATATAAGAGGGGTTGGAAACTTCGAAGTGTCGTTTTATATAGGAGGACCTTTAGTCCTGGGTCTTGGCTAGAACCTAAACTCTAAAATACCAGCCGGGCGGAGCCCAGTCCCGAACACTTAAGCATATACAATAACAAAATTAAACTAGTTCTACTAATTTTTTTGCTAAAAATAAACTATTAACACTTAAGCATATAGAATAGCAAAATTGAACTATTAACACTTAAGCATATACAATAGCAAAATTAAGCAATAATCTAAGAAACACTATTAACACTTAAGCATATACACTATACAATAGCAAAATTAAATGACTATGAAAAATATTTCTTCTTCTTGTAACCCTAAACTAATTTTTCCTCTTTTTCTATTTCTCCTCTTCTTCTACTTCTTCTTCTACTTCTACTTCTCCTCTTCTACTACTACTTCTCCTCTTCTCTTCTTCTACTTCTCCTCTCCTCCTCTTCTAATTTTTTCTCTTCTTCTACTTCTCCTCTCCTCCTCTTCTAATTTTTTCTCTTCTTCTACTTCTCCTCTTCTTCTGTTTTTCCTCTTCTTCTCCTCTCCTCCTCTTCTTATTCTCCTTTTTCTTCTTTTCTTCTCCTCCTCTTCTTATTTTCCTTTTTCCTAATTCTACATATTACTAACCCTAATAATATAGCACAAACCTAATAACAATAGAAATTAAATGACAAAAAAAATCTTTTTCTTCTTTTCTTCCCTTTTTCTTCCTTTCTTCTCCTTTTTCTTCCTTTCTTCTCCTTTTTCTTCCTTTCTTCTCCTTTTTCTTCTTTTCTTCTCCTTTTTCTTCTACTGGCCGGAGTGTTGGGGAGGAGGGGGCGGGGGGGCTTACGGGCCGGAGGTGTCGACGGCGCGCGGCGAGGAGGGCGGCGCGCGACGAGGATGACGGCAACGGCGAGGAGGACGGCAGGCGGCGGCGAGCAGGACGGCGGGCAGCCTGACGGCGTCGTCGAGTTCGTCGCTGTGCCGCGCCGGGCAAGAGAACGAGAGGAAGAAGAAGAGACATGGACGATTTGGGTTGGAAATTTTCTAACTCCCGCTTATACAGGTGGATCTTTAGTCCCGGTGCATGGCTCGAACCGGGACTAAAGACCCCCCTTTAGTCCTGGGTGGAGCCACAACCCGGGACTAAAGGCCCTTTTTCGGCAGACCAGAAGGCGGGAAGCAGGGGCCTTTAGTCCCGGGGCGTGGCAAGAACCGGGACTAAAGGTTAGGCTATTAGTCCCGGTTTTAGACAAAAGACGGGACTAAAGTGTTGCCTATATAAGCCCTCGCCCTTGCCCACCATATCCCCTGTTTTTTGGTTGTTGAAGTGTGAACATGCCATGCTCTTGCCACTCTAGTTCATGCACATGACGTGTTCGATGAAATGCCCGAGCCACTCTACTTAAGCTTTCTCCTCTCCAAGCTCGACCTCCAAGCTCCATTTTCCTTAATATTTGTCTATCTCATTTTTCCTCTTCCTTCCTTTCATTTTTCCTCGTTTTCTCTTCTTGTCCCCTTCTTCGGGCTAAATTGGCTAAGAATGCCTTTTTGGAGATAATAATGTCATTTCGAGGATAATTAGCTAAGTATAGGTCATTTTTTATTAAATAGGCCATTTTGGAGCTAACTAAGCTAATTATGTCATTTCGTAGGATAATTAGCCAATTTAGCCTTTCTTGGATGAGTCTAAGCTACGTAGAAGAAGAGATAGAGAAGAAGAAGTAAAAGAAGGAGGAGGAGGAGGAGGAGGAGAAGAAGAAGGAAGAGGAGAAGAAGAAGAAAAGAAGAAGGAGAAGGAGAAGAAGAAGGAGAAGGAGGAAGAAGGAGGAAGAAGAAGGAAAAGGAGGAGCTCCTTCTCCTTCTCCTCCTTCTTCTCCTTCTTCTTCTCCTCCTCCCTCTCCTCCTTCTTCTTCTTCTCATTTTTCCTCTTCCTTCCTTTCATTTTTCCTCTTTTTCTGTTCTTGTCCCCTTCTTCGGGCTAAATTGGCTAAGAATGCCTTTTTGGAGCTAATTATGTCATTTCGAGGATAATTAGCTAAGTATAGGTCATTTTTTATTAAATAGGCCATTTTGGAGCTAACTAAGCTAATTATGTCATTTCGTAGGATAATTAGCCAATTTAGCCTTTCTTGGATGAGTCTAAGCTACGTAGAAGAAGAGATAAGGAAGAAGAAGTAAAAGAAGGAGGAGGAGGAGGAGGAGGAGGAGAAGAAGAAGGAAGAGGAGAAGAAGAAGAAAAGAAGAAGGAGAAGGAGAAGAAGAAGGAGAAGGAGAAGGAGGAAGAAGAATGAGAAGGAGGAGCTCCTTCTCCTTCTTCTCCTTCTTCTTCTCCTCCTCCCTCTCCTCCTTCTTCTTCTTCTCATTTTTCCTCTTCTTTCCTTTCATTTTTCCTCTTTTTCTTTTCTTGTCCCCTTCTTCGGGCTAAATTGGCTAAGAATGCCTTTCTGGAGCTAATTATGTCATTTCGAGGATAATTAGCTAAGTATAGGTCATTTTTTATTAAATAGGCCATTTTGGAGCTAACTAAGCTAATTATGTCATTTCGTAGGATAATTAGCCAATTTAGCCTTTCTAGGATGAGTCTAAGCTACGTAGAAGAAGAGATAGAGAAGAAGAAGTAAAAGAAGGAGGAGGAGGAGGAGGAGGAGGAGGAGAAGAAGAAGGAAGAGGAGAAGAAGAAGAAAAGAAGAAGGAGAAGGAGAAGAAGAAGGAGAAGGAGAAGGAGGAAGAAGGAGGAAGAAGAAGGAGAAGGAGGATCTCCTTCTCCTTCTCCTCCTTCTTCTCCTTCTTCTTCTCCTCCTCCCTCTCCTCCTTCTTCTTCTCATTTTTCCTCTTCCTTCCTTTCATTTTTCCTCTTTTTCTCTTCTTGTCCCCTTCTTCGGGCTAAATTGGCTAAGAATGCCTTTTTGGAGCTAATTATGTCATTTCGAGGATAATTAGCTAAGTATAGGTCATTTTTTATTAAATAGGCCATTTTGGAGCTAACTAAGCTAATTATGTCATTTCGTAGGATAATTAGCCAATTTAGCCTTTCTTGGATGAGTCTAAGCTACGTAGAAGAAGAGATAGAGAATGAGAAGTAAAAGAAGGACGAGGAGGAGAAGGAGGAGGAGGAGAAGAAGAAGGAAGAGGAGAAGAAGAAGAAAAGAAGAAGGAGAAGGAGAAGAAGAAGGAGAAGGAGAAGGAGGAAGAAGAAGGAGAAGGAGGAGCTCCTTCTCCTTCTTCTCCTTCTTCTTCTCCTCCTCCCTCTCCTCCTTCTTCTTCTTCTCATTTTTCCTCTTCCTTCCTTTCATTTTTCCTCTTTTTCTCTTCTTGTCCCCTTCTTCGGGCTAAATTGGCTAAGAATGCCTTTTTGGAGCTAATTATGTCATTTTGAGGATAATTAGCTAAGTATAGGTCATTTTTTATTAAATAGGCCATTTTGGAGCTAACTAAGCTAATTATGTCATTTCGTAGGATAATTAGCCAATTTAGCCTTTCTTGGATGAGTCTAAGCTACGTAGAAGAAGAGATAGAGAAGAAGAAGTAAAAGAATGAGGAGGAGGAGGAGGAGGAGGAGAAAAAGAAGGAAGAGGAGAAGAAGAAGAAAAGAAGAAGGAGAAGGAGAAGAAGAAGGAGAAGGAGAAGGAGGAAGAAGGAGGAAGAAGAAGGAGAAGGAGGAGCTCCTTCTCCTTCTCCTCCTTCTTCTCCTTCTTCTTCTCCTCCTCCCCCTCCTCCTTCTTCTTCTTCTCATTTTTCCTCTTCCTTCCTTTCATTTTTCCTCTTTTTCTCTTCTTGTCCCCTTCTTCGGGCTAAATTGGATAAGAATGCCTTTTTGGAGCTCCTTCTCCTTCTCCTCCTTCTTCTCCTTCTTCTTCTCCTCCTCCCTCTCCTCCTTCTTCTTCTTCTCATTTTTCCTCTTCCTTCCTTTCATTTTTCCTCTTTTTCTCTTCTTGTCCCCTTCTTCGGGCTAAATTGGCTAAGAATGCCTTTTTGGAGCTAATTATGTCATTTCGAGGATAATTAGCTAAGTATAGGTCATTTTTTATTAAATAGGCCATTTTGGAGCTAACTAAGCTAATTATGTCATTTCGTAGGATAATTAGCCAATTTAGCCTTTCTTGGATGAGTCTAAGCTACGTAGAAGAAGAGATAGAGAAGAAGAAGTAAAAGAAGGAGGAGGAGGAGGACAAGAAGAAGGAAGAGGAGAGGAAGAAGAAAACAAGAAGGAGAAGGAGAAGGAAGAGGAGAAGCAGAAGAAAAGAAGAAGGAGAAGGAGAAGGAGGAGCTCCTTCTCCTTCTCCTCCTTCTTCTCCTTCTTCTTCTCCTCCTCCCTCTCCTCCTCCTTCTTCTTCTCATTTTTCCTCTTCCTTCCTTTCATTTTTCCTCTTCTTGTCCCCTTCTTTGGGCTAAATTGGCTAAGAATGCCTTTTTGGAGCTAATTATGTCATTTCGAGGATAATTAGCTAAGTATAGGTCATTTTTTATTAAATAGGCCATTTTGGAGCTAACTAAGCTAATTATGTCATTTCGTAGGATAATTAGCCAATTTAGCCTTTCTTGGATGAGTCTAAGCTACGTAGAAGAAGAGATAGAGAAGAAGAAGTAAAAGAAGGAGGAGGAGGAGGAGGAGAAGAAGAAGGAAGAGGAGAAGAATAAGAAAAGAAGAAGGAGAAGGAGAAGGAAGAGGAGAAGAAGAAGAAAAGAAGAAGGAGAAGGAGAAGGAGAAGGAGGAGCTTCTTCTCCTTCTCCTCCTTCTTCTCCTTCTTCTCCTCCTCCTCCCTCTCCTCCTTCTTCTTCTTCTCATTTTTCCTCTTCCTTCCTTTCATTTTTCCTCTTTTTCTCTTCTTGTCCCCTTCTTCGGGCTAAATTGGCTAAGAATGCCTTTTTGGAGCTAATTATGTCATTTCGAGGATAATTAGCTAAGTATAGGTCATTTTTTTATTAAATAGGCCATTTTTGAGCTAACTAAGCTAATTATGTCATTTCGTAGGATAATTAGCCAATTTAGCCTTTCTTGGATGAGTCTAAGCTACGTAGAAGAAGAGATAGATAAGAAGAAGTAAAAGAAGGAGGAGGAGGAGGAGGAGGAGGAGGAGAAGAAGAAGAAAGGAAGAAGGAGAAGGAGAAGAAGAAGGAGAAGGAGAAGGAGGAAGAAGGAGGAAGAAGAAGGAGAAGGAGGAGCTCCTTCTCCTTCTCCTTCTTCTTCTCCTCCTCCCTCTCCTCCTTCTTCTTCTTCTCATTTTTCCTCTTCCTTCCTTTCATTTTTCCTCTTTTTCTCTTCTTGTCCCCTTCTTCAGGCTAAATTGGCTAAGAATGCCTTTCTAGAGCTAATTATGTCATTTCGAGGATAATTAGCTAAGTATAGGTCATTTTTTATTAAATAGGCCATTTTGAACTAACTAAGCTAATTATGTCATTTCGTAGGATAATTAGCCAATTTAGCCTTTCTTGGATGAGTCTAAGCTACGTAGAAGAAGAGATAGAGAAGAAGAAGTAAAAGAAGGAGGAGGAGGAGAAGAAGAAGGAAGAGGAGAAGAAGAAGAAAAGAAGAAGGAGAAGGAGAAGAAGAAGGAGAAGGAGAAGGAGGAAGAAGGAGGAAGAAGAAGGAGAAGGAGGAGCTCCTTCTCCTTCTCCTCCTTCTTCTCCTTCCTCTTCTCCTCCTCCCTCTCCTCCTTCTTCTTCTTCTCATTTTTCCTCTTCCTTCCTTTCATTTTTCCTCTTTTTCTGTTCTTGTCCCCTTCTTCGGGCTAAATTGGCTAAGAATGCCTTTTTGGAGCTAATTATGTCATTTCGAGGATAATTAGCTAAGTATAGGTCATTTTTTATTAAATAGGCCATTTTGGAGCTAACTAAGCTAATTATGTCATTTCGTAGGATAATTAGCCAATTTAGCCTTTCTTGGATGAGTCTAAGCTACGTAGAAGAAGAGATAAGGAAGAAGAAGTAAAAGAAGGAGGAGGAGGAGGAGGAGGAGGAGAAGAAGAAGGAAGAGGAGAAGAAGAAGAAAAGAAGAAGGAGAAGGAGAAGAAGAAGGAGAAGGAGAAGGAGGAAGAAGAATGAGAAGGAGGAGCTCCTTCTCCTTCTTCTCCTTCTTCTTCTCCTCCTCCCTCTCCTCCTTCTTCTTCTTCTCATTTTTCCTCTTCTTTCCTTTCATTTTTCCTCTTTTTCTTTTCTTGTCCCCTTCTTCGGGCTAAATTGGCTAAGAATGCCTTTCTGGAGCTAATTATGTCATTTCGAGGATAATTAGCTAAGTATAGGTCATTTTTTATTAAATAGGCCATTTTGGAGCTAACTAAGCTAATTATGTCATTTCGTAGGATAATTAGCCAATTTAGCCTTTCTAGGATGAGTCTAAGCTACGTAGAAGAAGAGATAGAGAAGAAGAAGTAAAAGAAGGAGGAGGAGGAGGAGGAGGAGGAGGAGAAGAAGAAGGAAGAGGAGAAGAAGAAGAAAAGAAGAAGGAGAAGGAGAAGAAGAAGGAGAAGGAGAAGGAGGAAGAAGGAGGAAGAAGAAGGAGAAGGAGGATCTCCTTCTCCTTCTCCTCCTTCTTCTCCTTCTTCTTCTCCTCCTCCCTCTCCTCCTTCTTCTTCTCATTTTTCCTCTTCCTTCCTTTCATTTTTCCTCTTTTTC
Organism: Hordeum vulgare subsp. vulgare; assembly: GCF_904849725.1. NCBI lineage: Eukaryota > Viridiplantae > Streptophyta > Magnoliopsida > Poales > Poaceae > Hordeum > Hordeum vulgare. Next base: position 19,478,919 of record NC_058518.1, read on the forward strand.
TCTTCTTGTCCCCTTCTTCGGGCTAAATTGGCTAAGAATGCCTTTTTGGAGCTAATTATGTCATTTCGAGGATAATTAGCTAAGTATAGGTCATTTTTTATTAAATAGGCCATTTTGGAGCTAACTAAGCTAATTATGTCATTTCGTAGGATAATTAGCCAATTTAGCCTTTCTTGGATGAGTCTAAGCTACGTAGAAGAAGAGATAGAGAATGAGAAGTAAAAGAAGGACGAGGAGGAGAAGGAGGAGGAGGAGAAGAAGAAGGAAGAGGAGAAGAAGAAGAAAAGAAGAAGGAGAAGGAGAAGAAGAAGGAGAAGGAGAAGGAGGAAGAAGAAGGAGAAGGAGGAGCTCCTTCTCCTTCTTCTCCTTCTTCTTCTCCTCCTCCCTCTCCTCCTTCTTCTTCTTCTCATTTTTCCTCTTCCTTCCTTTCATTTTTCCTCTTTTTCTCTTCTTGTCCCCTTCTTCGGGCTAAATTGGCTAAGAATGCCTTTTTGGAGCTAATTATGTCATTTTGAGGATAATTAGCTAAGTATAGGTCATTTTTTATTAAATAGGCCATTTTGGAGCTAACTAAGCTAATTATGTCATTTCGTAGGATAATTAGCCAATTTAGCCTTTCTTGGATGAGTCTAAGCTACGTAGAAGAAGAGATAGAGAAGAAGAAGTAAAAGAATGAGGAGGAGGAGGAGGAGGAGGAGAAAAAGAAGGAAGAGGAGAAGAAGAAGAAAAGAAGAAGGAGAAGGAGAAGAAGAAGGAGAAGGAGAAGGAGGAAGAAGGAGGAAGAAGAAGGAGAAGGAGGAGCTCCTTCTCCTTCTCCTCCTTCTTCTCCTTCTTCTTCTCCTCCTCCCCCTCCTCCTTCTTCTTCTTCTCATTTTTCCTCTTCCTTCCTTTCATTTTTCCTCTTTTTCTCTTCTTGTCCCCTTCTTCGGGCTAAATTGGATAAGAATGCCTTTTTGGAGCTCCTTCTCCTTCTCCTCCTTCTTCTCCTTCTTCTTCTCCTCCTCCCTCTCCTCCTTCTTCTTCTTCTCATTTTTCCTCTTCCTTCCTTTCATTTTTCCTCTTTTTCTCTTCTTGTCCCCTTCTTCGGGCTAAATTGGCTAAGAATGCCTTTTTGGAGCTAATTATGTCATTTCGAGGATAATTAGCTAAGTATAGGTCATTTTTTATTAAATAGGCCATTTTGGAGCTAACTAAGCTAATTATGTCATTTCGTAGGATAATTAGCCAATTTAGCCTTTCTTGGATGAGTCTAAGCTACGTAGAAGAAGAGATAGAGAAGAAGAAGTAAAAGAAGGAGGAGGAGGAGGACAAGAAGAAGGAAGAGGAGAGGAAGAAGAAAACAAGAAGGAGAAGGAGAAGGAAGAGGAGAAGCAGAAGAAAAGAAGAAGGAGAAGGAGAAGGAGAAGGAGAAGGAGGAGCTCCTTCTCCTTCTCCTCCTTCTTCTCCTTCTTCTTCTCCTCCTCCCTCTCCTCCTCCTTCTTCTTCTCATTTTTCCTCTTCCTTCCTTTCATTTTTCCTCTTCTTGTCCCCTTCTTTGGGCTAAATTGGCTAAGAATGCCTTTTTGGAGCTAATTATGTCATTTCGAGGATAATTAGCTAAGTATAGGTCATTTTTTATTAAATAGGCCATTTTGGAGCTAACTAAGCTAATTATGTCATTTCGTAGGATAATTAGCCAATTTAGCCTTTCTTGGATGAGTCTAAGCTACGTAGAAGAAGAGATAGAGAAGAAGAAGTAAAAGAAGGAGGAGGAGGAGGAGGAGAAGAAGAAGGAAGAGGAGAAGAATAAGAAAAGAAGAAGGAGAAGGAGAAGGAAGAGGAGAAGAAGAAGAAAAGAAGAAGGAGAAGGAGAAGGAGAAGGAGGAGCTTCTTCTCCTTCTCCTCCTTCTTCTCCTTCTTCTCCTCCTCCTCCCTCTCCTCCTTCTTCTTCTTCTCATTTTTCCTCTTCCTTCCTTTAATTTTTCCTCTTTTTCTCTTCTTGTCCCCTTCTTCGGGCTAAATTGGCTAAGAATGCCTTTTTGGAGCTAATTATGTCATTTCGAGGATAATTAGCTAAGTATAGGTCATTTTTTTATTAAATAGGCCATTTTTGAGCTAACTAAGCTAATTATGTCATTTCGTAGGATAATTAGCCAATTTAGCCTTTCTTGGATGAGTCTAAGCTACGTAGAAGAAGAGATAGATAAGAAGAAGTAAAAGAAGGAGGAGGAGGAGGAGGAGGAGGAGGAGAAGAAGAAGAAAGGAAGAAGGAGAAGGAGAAGAAGAAGGAGAAGGAGAAGGAGGAAGAAGGAGGAAGAAGAAGGAGAAGGAGGAGCTCCTTCTCCTTCTCCTTCTTCTTCTCCTCCTCCCTCTCCTCCTTCTTCTTCTTCTCATTTTTCCTCTTCCTTCCTTTCATTTTTCCTCTTTTTCTCTTCTTGTCCCCTTCTTCAGGCTAAATTGGCTAAGAATGCCTTTCTAGAGCTAATTATGTCATTTCGAGGATAATTAGCTAAGTATAGGTCATTTTTTATTAAATAGGCCATTTTGAACTAACTAAGCTAATTATGTCATTTCGTAGGATAATTAGCCAATTTAGCCTTTCTTGGATGAGTCTAAGCTACGTAGAAGAAGAGATAGAGAAGAAGAAGTAAAAGAAGGAGGAGGAGGAGAAGAAGAAGGAAGAGGAGAAGAAGAAGAAAAGAAGAAGGAGAAGGAGAAGAAGAAGGAGAAGGAGAAGGAGGAAGAAGGAGGAAGAAGAAGGAGAAGGAGGAGCTCCTTCTCCTTCTCCTCCTTCTTCTCCTTCCTCTTCTCCTCCTCCCTCTCCTCCTTCTTCTTCTCATTTTTCCTCTTCCTTCCTTTCATTTTTCCTCTTTTTCTCTTCTTTTCCCCTTCTTCGGGCTAAATTGGCTAAGAATGCCTTTTTGGAGCTAATTATGTCATTTCGAGGATAATTAGCTAAGTATAGGTCATTTTTTATTAAATAGGCCATTTTGGAGCTAACTAAGCTAATTATGTCATTTCGTAGGATAATTAGCCAATTTAGCCTTTCTTGGATGAGTCTAAGCTACGTAGAAGAAGAGATAGAGAAGAAGAAGTAAAAGAAGGAGGAGGAGGAGGAGGAGAAGAAGAAGGAAGAGGAGAAGAAGAAGAAAAGAAGAAGGAGAAGGAGAAGGAGAAGGAGCCTCCTTCTTCTTCTTCTCATTTTTCCTCTTCCTTCCTTTCATTTTTCCTCTTTTTCTCTTCTTGTCCCCTTTTTTGGGCTAAATTGGCTAAGAATGCCTTTTTGGAGCTAATTATGTCATTTCGAGGATAATTAGCTAAGTATAGGTCATTTTTTAATAAATAGGCCATTTTGGAGCTAACTAAGCTAATTATGTCATTTCGTAGGATAATTAGCCAATTTAGCCTTTCTTGGATGAGTCTAAGCTACGTAGAAGAAGAGATAGAGAAGAAGAAGTAAAAGACGGAGGAGGAGGAGGAGAAGAAGAAGGAAGAGGAGAGGAAGAAGAAAAGAAGAAGGAGAAGGAGAAGGAAGAGGAGAAGCAGAAGAAAAGAAGAAGGAGAAGGAGAAGGAGGAGCTCCTTCTCCTCCTTCTTCTCCTTCTTCTTCTCCTCCTCCCTCTCCTCCTCCTTCTTCTTCTCATTTTTCCTCTTCCTTCCTTTCATTTTTCCTATTTTTCTCTTCTTGTCCCCTTCTTCGGGCTAAATTGGCTAAGAATGCCTTTATGGAGCTAATGATGTCATTTCGAGGATAATTAGCTAAGTATAGGTCATTTTTTATTAAATAGGCCATTTTGGAGCTAACTAAGCTAATTATGTCATTTCGTAGGATAATTAGCCAATTTAGCCTTTCTTGGATGAGTCTAAGCTACGTAGAAGAAGAGATAGAGAAGAAGAAGTAAAAGAAGGAGGAGGAGGAGGAGGAGGAGAAGAAGGAAGATGAGAAGAATAAGAAAAGAAGAAGGAGAAGGAGAAGGAAGAGGAGAAGAAGAAAAGAAGAAGGAGAAGGAGAAGGAGGAGGTGCTTCTCCTTCTCCTCCTTCTTCTCCTTCTTCTTCTCCTCCTCCCTCTCCTCCTTCTTCTTCTTCTCATTTTTCCTCTTCCTTCCTTTCATTTTTCCTCGTTTTCTCTTCTTGTCCCCTTCTTCGGGCTAAATTGGCTAAGAATGCCTTTTTGGAGCTAATTATGTCATTTCGAGGATAATTAGCTAAGTATAGGTCATTTTTTATTAATTATGTCATTAGATGGAAGTCTAGCTATTTTGGAGCTAACTAAGCTAATTATGTCATTAGATGAAAGTCTAGCTATTTTTGAGCTAACTAAGCTAATTATGTCATTAGATGGAAGTCTAGCTATTTTGGGGCTAACTAAGCTAATTATGTCATTAGATGGAAGTCTAGCTATTTTTGAGCTAACTAAGCTAATTATGTCATTAGAGGGAAATCTAGCTATTTTGGAGCTAACTAAGCTAATTATGTCATTAGATGGAAGTCTAGCTATTTTTTATTAAAACACTAGAAATAACATACCTAAGTTAGGGTGAAGCACGGTGGCTCTGGCTTGTTTCACCTGGAGAAGGCTGCCCTGGAGAAGGCTCGACTGTAGAAGGGTCGTGCGATGCGTTTCGGGACATATTCTGCACCAAACATCGTTTGCAATGTGTAGTTAGCATGAGGACACTCTTAAGATCACTCCACTGAAATGAAACTCACCGTCCCCGCCAAGTTAATGACTGGCATCGACGGAGGGACTTGGCCGTTCTTCTCGCACATAGACTGTACATTTGGTTTCGACAAGTCAAACTTTTAATTTATTAATGAAACGGACATTCAAATGCAAAATTTGAAATAACATGAAGAAAAACTTACCACGAAGAGCTCGTATATGGCCCTGGTAGACGCTTCATTCCGTGCCCTCTCCGCCTCCACCAATGCAGTCGTCCTCTCCTCCAGCTCCCTAATTTCCTTATCCTTCTCCGCCATAGCCGCCTGCATTGCCTCTCTCTCTTTCTGAATAGCAGCCTGCAACACAACTCATTGTTAGCAATGTAATCATATTGGTTCCAACACACAACATAATGCGGAAAGATAGTTGAGTCCATTAAACTAACCTCGATGGCGAGCTCGACTGGCCGTGGACGACGTGTTATCTCCGGACAAGAGCTCGTTTGGCGTGCCTTTATCTGCCGGAGTGTGCTAGGACAACGTATAAGGCCGTCTCCAATGGCGATCGAGCCATGGGGCCTCCCGTTGCCAGCTATCATCACTAGCTCTGGATCAATAGGCCCCTCGCTCGGGTTAAAGTCCTCCCCTTTCCTCGCCTTCCCGTGATCTCTGTACTTCACGAGCTTGTCGTGGGAGGAGATGTTGGTGAAGTTTTCTGGATGCTCGAGGTCAGACTCAGAGAATGCCTTGACCTTCTTGTACGAGGCAGTATGGGCCATCGCATACAGGTCGTACATCTGTGGCGCCTCCGTCTTATTGTGACGCGCCTAAAAGAGAGAGAGCGGAAAATTGTATTGGTAAAGGGCACAAGATAGCATTAAGAATGAATTGCATGAGGCATGAAGCAAACCACATACCCAGTTCTCGCCAAATTGGATTAAGTTGACGCTCCCTTGATGGTGTGGCACGCCAACCATTTTGCCACGCCTCTCCTTGGCGTTGTTGTGGCTGGTCTCCCACGTTTCGGAGCACCACTGATCCACCAAGGCCTCCCAACAATCCATCTTATCCAGACACCATCTCGGGGGCACCTAAGTTAATAAAGAGAAATTTGAGTACGTAAGAACCAAATCAAGGAAACTAACTACAAAGCCTTAATAATATGTAATTACCTTCATGTAATGCTCCTTCTCCATCTTAGCATCACGGCACTTCGCCTTATCAATCCTAATACGCCGCGTGGCATAGTAGTCTCGAACAGCCTGCACCCGAGCCTCGTGCCGAAAGTTTTGAAGTAGGCGGCGACATTCGGTTTCGATAACCTTTGCCGCGTCGTCCTCGTATCCCTCCTCACACCTGTAGAAGGTCTGCAAACGAGACAACACCTATTAGTACAATAAATAGCTATGGTTAATTTATAATTGTGTGAAAGAGAAATTACCCAAAACTTTCGGATCACCATGTCCGCCCTCGTGTCACACAAAACACCGTCGATCTCCACCTCCGGCGGGGCCGGGGCACCCAAGTAGTGCTCCCAGGTCATTCCTACCTCTCGCTCCCGACCGGGCAACGTAACAAACCCTGGGAAGTTTTGACGGCAAAGAACACCAAGGACGCTGTTGGGCTTGCGGACACCCTTGGCAACAATCCAACCCCTACAGTATGACAAATTAAAGCCAAAACATTAGATATTTGAGAAAACGCGAAGGCAAAAGGTTAAATAAGAGTAAATTAACTTACTTGTCCCCATTTGGCCTAATCGACCACCTCTGCTCGGGGGTCGCTGGCACGAGCGGGAGCCCTGAACTACCACGCTGGTAGACGGTATCCCCCTCACCCAGTTCCTCGTCGCTACCAGCATGGCCAGTTGGCTCAGGCCAGGTATCCCACTGGGTCTCTTGGGACGTACCCTCATCCCTACTGTGCTCCGCAGTCGTCTAGAAGGAAGCCTCTGGGACACGAGTCTCGTGGGTCAAAGGCTCGTCGACCTGAGGCTCGTCGACCCGAGGCTCGTGAACTGGAGACCGTGTAGCCTCCACCTCAGACGAATCCATCCTAGAAGTCCTCATGTGCTCAGGTGAATCAGCTTGGGGTGGTGGCGGAGACCGTGTAGCCCTACCTCTCCCGCGGCCACGTGTACCTTTAATACAACATAAATACCAACATGAGTAATAAAATGTATATAAATACCAATATGCATACAACATGAGTACAACATAAATACCAACATGAATACAACGTGTACCTTTAGTGCCTCTCGGCTTCGCGGGTGGTCGACCTCCTCTCACGGGGGGCGCTCCTTGCATAGTAGAGAGCAACACTCTTCGAAGAGGCGAGGCAGGAATGGAAGTACCCATCCCATCACCCGCCGACGAAGAAGCAGCCGCGACATGCTTTCGACCCTTTCCCACCATCTTTCAACAACTGTCATGACAAAGAGTAAATGAAATTAGTACAACATAAATACCAACATGACTAATAAAAATTGAATACCTAACATGAACTCAAAATTTATATATAGTATAATAGTTGAATACCTGACATGAACTAATAACAATCGTCCTCGTCTATATATGCTTCGGGGTCAATAAATGCATCATGATCATCACTATCATCAATAAATGCATCATCATCATCACTATCTAGAAGAACATGTGGAAGGCCACCATTATGTAATCGGTCAAGAAGTGACAGGTCATCCGCAGCAGTAACCTCTTCTTCTTCCAACTCTTCCTGTTCGGGCTCAGGGGTTAAGACGGATTCACTGTCGCTGTCTACTTCAATGTTCTGGGGTAAAGTAGAGCGGTTCTTGAAACATTTCTTGGACATACGTGTTTCTTGGAAGAATTCTCCTTCATATGTGTCTGGGTTAATGTGAGGTTTGTAATCCTCTTCATTGAGGGTAGGTGGTCTAAAATGTGGTGGCACTTCATAAACGACATCCCAACCTTTGAGATTTGGATCAGTTTGGCAGGCCCACGGTAGATCGAAAACTTGTGTCGCCTGTTGAGCCGTAATATAGACATCGGGAACCTCTAAGTGGGTGTTTTGGTTGATTTCGACTAGTCCTATATGTTCATGAGTCCTTCTAGTCTCCCTCGGCTCAAACCAATAACATTTGAAGACTACGACGGTCGGTGGGTTTTCACCATAGAATAGAAGTTCATAAATTGCTTCAACTCTTCCATAATACTCGGTGTCTCCTTCGCCGATAGCAGAGACAAAACAATTTGTAGTCTTTAGGTCGGGCATAGATAGCTCTTTGCCAAAGGTACGAAAGTGATACCCATTGATGTTGTATTTGTCAAATGAACGGACCTTATAGTCAAAACCATTAGCGACTTGTCTCAACTCGGCGTCCATAGACTTTGCATCAGCCTACAAGTTTAATACGAAAGAATGGATGCACTAGCCGCAAATTAGACCAATAAATCAAATGGGCCCTTAATGGTAATTAATTACCCTTTGTTTGAACCAAGATATGAAACCAGGATAGTCGCCTCCATGCTTTGCGAGAAGCTCATACTCTTCGACGGAATCCTTTTCGATGACCGCTCCATCCGAGAATTTGGCGACGTATCGACTATATCAAATATCCGGGAATAAGAGTAGTTCAAAGCAATTAGAAGTTGCGGAACAATAAATTACCGAGAACTTACTCGATGTACGGCCGCACTTCTATTAGGTTGGTGAAGATATACAATGAAATGGTCCGCCATTCTTCGACATCCAACGATTTCCCTTTCGAAGCACCGGATGGTGCGAGCTTAGCTTTGAATAGGCTGAGGTTGGATCGAACTTTTTCTCGATCGCCATCATTGTACCGAGGCTTCGGGTTATGCAAATGATGATTTTTGGCTTCGTAGTGTGCTGTCATGAAGTTTGCCGCCTCCTCAGTAATGAATGCCTCGGCCATCGATGCTTCAATTCTACGTTTATTTTTACACTTAGCTCGAAGCGTCTTCTGCATCCTCTCAGTTGAGTAGCACCATCGATTTTGAACGGTCCCCCCCATTCTTGCCTCGGTCGGGAGATGCAAAATCAAATGTTGCATTGGATTAAAGAAGCCCGGTGGAAAGATCTTTTCTAATTTGCAGACCAACTCCGGCGCCAACTCTTCCATTTCATCTAGCACGCCAGGAGATAGTTCTTTCGCACAAAGAGAACGGAAGAATTGCAAATGGGGCAATAGTTCAAGGCCGCATACTCAAGCCTAAATAAGGCACATCCATTCTCACAGGCATGTATCTTCTCATAGGGCATCTTAAGTACACGGAGGATTTTCTCTGACTGGTACAGGCTTGCAGGCAGTACATGGCCTTTGGGTAGAAAGCGTCCAAATATCGTCATCATCGCGTCGTAGCATTCTCTGCCTAGGTTGAATTGAGCCTTCAGAGCCATTACTTGCGCGATGGCATCCAGCTGACAAAGCTCAGTCTGCTCGTGGAGAGGACGTTTTGAAGACTCCAGCATTTCATAGAAGGCCTTTGCAGATTCCTCCATCTCATCGTCTGAATCACGAGCATCATCAAAGTCTTGCACCATGTCTTCAATCCCAGTAACATGCTCGTCGGTGCGACGACGAATCACCTCAGCTCTGGCACGTTGGTCAGACTCACCATGAAAAGTCCACACCGTATAATTAGCCGTAAAACCCCACTTCTGCAGGTGTTTACCCATTTCAAACTCTGTCTGCTTTTTCCAGTTGTCGCGGTTGGGACAGGGGCACCATGTTTTATGGTGGCCATTTGCAAATGCGGCTCTCACAAACCCCCTGGTTTTTGTTAACCATTCATGGGTCATGTCTTTCTGACTAGGGTGACCAGTGTACATCCAAGCACGATCACTCATGTTGCCTAGCTACCTATGTGGGCACAAGAAATAAATATATAATTCATCATCTATATTCATACGCTAATCAAGTTTGTCAGTTTTATTACGTCCATGCAACCTACACGCTAATAGGTAAAGATAGGTCATAATCCCACCCCGAGTATGTGTAGACTGGGTTCGTTTTCCCATGCTCTGCTCCAGATGCGACGCAGAATTTCGACAGCACCTCCCCGCTGTTCTCCTGATACACGTCTCGGCAATAAGCAGAGAGGATGTGTACCCGGAGAACAACAAGGGAGGCACTGACGAAATTCCGCATCGGATCCGGAGCACAACATACGGGAAAACAAACCCAATCTACACATATTCGGGCTGTCCATGGATAATGTTGGACAATTCGAAAGGATGGCGGTTATAAATATGCGAAGAAATGCATATTTATAAATGTCGCCCTTTCGAATGGGAGACGCATACTGGTCACGCATACTCATGATTGAAGAAACCTATAGCTAGCAAGTTTCATCGGCACGAAGACCGGGACAGAGCAAATTAAGGGGGTAGGAGGAGAAGTCATTTGTGCTCACCAACAAACGCAAGGGCGGAGCTCGTCCAACGCACGTGGAGGTCGTCGAACAACTGCACATTGAAATTCACCCGATCAACACAAATATGATGTTTTTATAATTAACATAACTATATGACCTAACTCATAACTATGTGGGTCAGTGTCATCGAGGGTCGAAGGTCACTGGCGTCGGGGATTGGGGTCTTTTCGGTCAACAAGAGGCCGAAGAGGTGTCGGGGCTCAGGGGTTGGGGGTCAGTGGCGTCGGGGGTTGGGGTAGGGGGTCGGGTGTCGAGGGTGAGTGTTGTCGGGGGTCGGGGGTCGGGGGTCGAGGGTCAGTGGCGTCGGGCGTCGGGGGTCGGGGGTCAGTGGCGTCGGGGGTCGGGGTAGGGGGTCGGGGGTCGAGGGTGAGTGTTGTCGGGGTTCGGGGGTCGGGGGTCGAGGGTCAGTGGCGTCGGGCGTCGGGGATCGGGGGTCAGTGGCGTCGGGGGTCGGGGTAGGGGGTCGGGGGTCGAGGGTGAGTGTTGTCGGGGGTCGGGGGTCGGGGGTCGAGGTTACCTATAAAACTTTCCAGGTCACCTATAAAACTTTCCAGCTCCAACTAGCTAAAACTAGCTCTAGCGGGTGGCATCCAAACAGGGCCATTGTGTCGTGCTTTCTTACCATGTTATCCTAATCTTTTCAGATGTGACGTGGTAGTAATTTTAAATTATTTTATTCATAAACCAGATTACTTACTCAGTCTTCTATTGTATATACGATGCACTTTTTTCCATGAGCTCTACTTATACATTGGTTTTGTTCACTAGATTCCTGAATTCAGGGCACGTGCGTCTGCTCGGATTGATGCATGGATAGTACTTGATGTCCTCTACATGCGCGATGAGTGTATAACTCTTTAACATCACATATTAGGGGCACTTTTACCCATCTTAACATCACATTGAGTTGGTGTAAATATAGAGAGTCGGTGCCAGGGTCTATATAATTGATATGCATACAACCAACAGGAAGTTAACACGCGCATATCAAAACGGCCAAACATAGAGCCATGACACAAACTAAGCGCCCTAGGGTATGGAGGGCTAATGGCATGCTCCACATGCAGACACCCACCATTATTCGCAGCAGTCTCAGAATTTATTTTGTTGAACACTAAATCATTAGGAAAATCAATTAAACAAAGTTGTCACATGTCACTATAAATTTTGGGAACTTGGTATGGCCTTTGTTTAACACAACGCATTAAGTAAAACTGACATTTATATGTTAATCATATTTCCACACCAGACAAAAAGATATTTGTATTTGCATAATTTCTATAACAACATTGTGCCATTCTACATATTCGAAGGTGTCACCTCCTTTATTTTGTATCATTTATTCAAAGAGAATAGATATTAGCATGAGAATATTTTCTTTGTGTAGGTATGATGTGTCATGTGTCCAAGAATTACTACCAAATTGATGGTAAATAGCAGTACGAACTCATTTTTTTCATTTTCTCCTATACAGATGAATCTCACCGTTTTTGCTGGCAGGGGAGAGGAGTTCCTCCGGGGAGGTGGCTGCTCCGACTAGGCGGCGGAGTAGGGTGCGGGCGAGGCTCCAGGGCGTTCGGGGCGTCCGGGCGAGGAGGAGCGTCAAGGGGGCTGCTCGTGCTCCTGACGGCGTGGCCGGATCGGAGGAGAGGTGCGGCCTGCAGGGGGGAGCCGATGGGGAGGGGGGTGGCGACGGTGGGGAGGGCGGGGAGGCGCCGGCCGGTGGGGGAGGGCGGGGAGGCGCCGGCCGGTGGGGGAGGAGGTGGCGACGGTGGGTAGGGCGGGGAGGGCGGGGAGGTGCCGGCCGGTGGGGAGGGCGGGGAGGCGCCGGCTGGTGGGGGAGGCGCCGGCCGGTGGGGAGGGCGGGGAGGCAACGGCCGGTGGGCGCAAGCTAGATGGGGGAGGGAGCGTGCGGGAGGAGGGCGACGAGGTGGGTTTTTTCTTTTCTTTTTTTGAAACAACGAGGTGGGGTTGGAGCGTTAGTGGGCAGCCGTTAGTGGGGTTGATGTCTTTGCCGTCCGCTGTGCTCCAAGGCAGACGGCAAAGGAGCTTTTGGTGGACGGCAAAGACACGGCGGATGGCAAACGTAATGGCTACAACTGCGATTTTTCTTTGCCTTCTGCATGGGTCAGCTTTGTCGTCAGCCGTTTCTTTGCCATCAGCTTGGTCCATCTTTGTCGTCCGCTAGCTGACGGCAAAGAAGCGACTCATGGCAAAGCACTTCTTTGCCATCTGTCAGATCTTTGCCATCTATTTTTTGGTAGCTGACGGCAAAGAGCTTCTTTGCCATCAGCCAGCAGACGGCAAAGACCCGGCAGATGGCAAATTCTCTGATTCCAGTAGTGACTAACTCCTCTCTTTAATGAACTCCTGTGCAAGCTAAGATGGTGACACTGTTTTAACATCTTGCGTCGGTGCAACTGGGTTATGTGGTCCCAAAGAACAACATCACTATCAAGATGCACATCACGATGCCATGTTCCTTTTGATTTGACAATATCTTGCGTTTCTGTAAAATAAATAAAACGTATGAAATATAATTGATATATCGTAGATAGCCGAGATGAAATATTAGAAACTTCTACTGCTATTCAACAATAAAGAAAGGAAAAAAATTATTTCTCTGAATTCAGATGATAAAGAAATTACATCGCAAAAGGGGGAAAAGACCCTACTAAACAAGGGTGTAGAAGAATTATAGGAAATCCTAGCGTACATATTGCACCAGGAAATTTGTTCAAATATGAAATACTCCAACTATACATCTTGATACACATTCTGCACATGAACCGGGACTAGTGGCAGCATTAGTCCCGGTCCAAAAGGCAACCGAGACTTTTGGACCGGGACTAATGCTTCAGTCCAAAGGCCTGTTTTCTACTTGTGCGCACTGTAAAAAAAAAAGGGCCTAACTAAAATCTAGAGCCTTAGATGGAGCTGAAAGGAAACAGTAAAAAATTAATTGAATCACAACAAACTAGTTCTTTCACATCATCTCTATTTTGCCATCCGAATAAGGTACAGTTCTCATTTCATCTCAAAAGTAAGAACCGTGTAGCACTTATATGTGCCAAAAATTTGTGCAAAGAGCAACTGACTTTGCATAACAAAAGTTGATCATTTCAACTAGAGCAGGTCGATGCAAGCAAACAACATGAACACAATTGTGATCCATCCTTCCTCTGTATCATCGGTACATGTAAGTGATTAATAGTGTTTGAAGTGGAAAACGGGCAAATTACACTTTGAGTCCATACACTTGTGCCCTGAATTAGCTAAGATGGTCATGAGATCATCCTTTAGAGACACGAGGTTCCGAGTGAACTCATCCCACTTTTAAGGATGATGTAAACATGGTCACAACATAACAGGGAGGCTCAGTATAAAAAATTAACTTAAAAATACTGAATTAAAACATAAAATTATTTATGAAAAGGGAAAATGATGAATCATCCATAATATGTTTTTCGAAAAAAAATCATAAGAAAATGGTAACCCGCATAGAGTCGATATATACAAAAGTATATGTGAACCAACCAGGGGTGAGCTAACTTTTTTTATTTTTTTCCTAACTTTTCACTCATGGCACGCAAACCGTCTTGTTCTCAGATTTTAAACCTCAAAGCAAATTTGATGTATTTATGAATTTACCAAGGAGGGAGGATCCTTTCAAATTTAGCAAAAAAAGAAACATATTGATGATACTAGACATATTAAATAAGATCATCAAAATATCCAAAAAAAAGCATTCATGGAATTATATACTCCCTATGTTTTTGTTTATTCTGCATACTGGCTTTGTCTGAAGTCAAACTTTGATCAAGTTTGTAGGCAAAAATATTAACATATACTTTTTTATTTAGTCCACATATTAACTTTGACTGAAGTCAAATTTTAGAAAGGTTGACAAAGTTTATAGAAAACAATATGAACATTTACACTAAAAATATATATGATGTAAAAATATATCCAATGATGAATCTAATGGTATCGATTTGTCAACCCTTCTAAAATTTGACTTGAGTCAAAGTTAATATGCGGACTGAATAAAAACATATGTAGTATTACTTTTAGGGAGAGCGTGGATGTCACTGAGGTTTATTCAAATTTGTATTTGTCTCTAGCATGTTTGTAATCCCCCCACTTCAAAATTTAGTAGATTATCTTCCATCTGATAATAACTATATAAGCTTATGAAGGTAAAGGGTTTCCCCCGTTTTAGATTATAAAGCAATGGCCAATAACAAGGTTGATACAAAGAGGAATATATGGGCTTATGGTGTCGTCATAACTGGTACTAAGATCAATGACTAGAGACTCGTCGAATGATGAATTTTGTCTTGATGGAGTTGCTTGGCGATGACCGAGACATGGATGTATGCAAATTTCATAGTCTATTTCACTACCATGTTTATACACTAGTTAGCTATTCTTATGTGTATCCATTTGATACGATGCTTTGGGTCACTAAAAACTCCTTCTATTGAAAGAAAATCAGCTAAATGGTTTGGGATGTGTGCATCTTTCCATGCAGAGACAGAGTCGGGCATGAACTCATTGCAGTGTATCGTCTTGGCGCAACGTTTGATTCAATTTTTTTTATCAATATAGCTAGGCCCTCTCTGACTCTCTCTGCATCCATAGAGAACATGGTGTGTGCGGCGCATAGATAATTTATTTGTATTGTACGAAAAATATTTCCTCCACGTAATGTAATAGTCTCTTGTATGACGCACAGTGTACTGACCAGTGCCATGCCAATGTTATTTAAGCAACCATCTGGCACTTACAACTGCTTCCATTGCTAGCAATCTTACTCGCGGTACCAGACACATGGTGAATGTCTTTTGGTATAGGAGAAGATGGATCAAGATACATGGGTCATAATTAAAGAAACAAAGATATATTGGTAGGCACGGTAGGTATCAGAGAATTGGTGATACGATGAAGGCAGAAGACCAGTTTACACTAATGTTAGCGCCCCTATGCGGCTGTGCCTACTACTACGCCGATGCAAGTGAGCCGCCACACACCAGTTCAAACTCACAGACCTAAATGGGCCGGGAGCATATGAGCCTGACCTTGGTCTTGAATTTCCAAGATGTTGGATTTCATACATCCAATACGAATTGGCGGCCAAAACGTTGAACACACACGTGTAGAATGTTTTTGAAAAGGAGTAAGAAAAAATAGGCATGTATTCTTTTTCTAGGTTCACTAGGATTCCCAGAATTTGATCGCCTGGTCGAGCTAATTCCATAAGAATGAATAAACTCTTTCTGTATGAAGTATTAACATCAGTGTATACCTTTTGACATCCCCATTCTCACCATCGTTTGAACAATTCTGACAAGGACTCGGTTATTAACATGAGTATACCTTTTCAAGCCTTGATCTGATGCTACTTTAGCTTAGCAACATAATGAAGTGCCTTCTGTCAGTAAACATGCGTTGACTCAGATTTTATTTTCGCTTCTTATCTTGTCCTTGTAACTGAACTGGGTAGTTGAACATTCTATGCAAGAATGACAAACAAGAATGAAATTGAACAAAAAGTCCAAATAAAAACTGAATCACTTGCTACACTACAAATGAAGCACCAAACAAAGACCAAAAATCAAAATATTTGTGTTTTCCTCTTGGATATCAGTGTAATAGTCTCATTTTTTATTTTGTATATTTTTTCTTCATTTTTAAATGCATGAAATTTTTCAAAAATTCAAAAAATGTTTCAAATTATTGAGATTTATTTCAAAACACTTGAAGTTTTTAAAATTTCGTGATTTATTTTAGAATTTCTAACTTTTATTCAATTTTGGGAACATTTTTACCGATATCGATGTACTTTTCCCATATCCACAAAGATTTTTCCAAAGTCCATGAACTTTTTTGTAATTCATGATTTTTTTCAAAACTCCTGAACGTTTCTTCGAATTTGGAAAAAAATCAAATCCATAACTGTTTTCCAAAATGAACGTTTTACTTTTTACAATTTTTTGATATGTTTTTCCAAAATCGATGAACTTATTCCACATCCGAGAATTGTTTTTTAATATAGATAAACTTTTTTCAAATCTATGATTTGGTTTTTAAATCATGAAGTTTTTGCAAAATACATGAACAATGTTTCAAATCTATCAATTATTTCCAAAACCGATGAACTTTTTCCACATATGCCATTTTGTTTTCAAATCCATAATATTACTTTGCAATAGAGATGAATTTAGTTTTTCAATGTCAATGAACTATTTTAAATCGGCAATCATTTTTTTCAAAATCCACAAATTCATGAACTTTTAAAAAATGGAGCTTCATTCGAATTCGGTTATTTTGTTCGGTTTTTGCAAAAAATTTGAGTTATTTTAAATAAATACTTGGAAAGTCAACGATCAACCGGCCAACTTCAATCTGTCAAGAGATACCAGCAAACCAGTCGAATTGGCGAGCAAGCGAGTGATCAGTCGCCTGCTTTGTTGGCCTGGCCCATGAGAAGTGGGGGGGGGGGGGGGGGGGGGGGGTTTGAGCGCCAACGACTATTAAGGCACGTGGGAGGAGCTCCCATTTTTCATCACCTTATCATGACACCTCAAATGGGCTTTCGATATTATCAGGAATTATTTCATACATGGGCCCTCGGTGACCATCCTTCTCCGTATAATGCTTCTGCTTACCTAATACAACCTTCATCCTTAAAAAAATCCAATACAACCTTCATCATAAGAATAATTTCCTCTCTCATTATACATCACTCCACCTTTAGCAAAATAGATATAGAAATCTTGTTCATACAGTTTGACATCTTGTTAGAATATTTATATGTACCACTCGATTGGTAGAGCATATAAGTGGTGACTGCGAGAGAAGAACCGACGAGATATGAGAAGATGTGATGGAGCAGGAATTATCTAGAATGGTTGCAAAACTAAATCACATAGGCATGTGACACGATATAGACCTCGTAAAAGGAAGATCACCGATCTTCTTTAGTTTTCGCTACATGGCCTTTTCGAGTTGGACCACACATGTCGTGTGGAAATTTTAGAATCAACTACCAGTTGCTTGCCCCGGGAAATATGTAAATCGTGCCAAGGGCAAAGCCGAAGGCTAATCAGATTCTAGCCATTTATATTGATGTGTTTTCCTTTAGTTCTCGGAATTCGAAGGACTTCGAGCCACAAAGATATCACATGGAATCTCTTTGAACATATGAATTAATAGCGCCAAAATTACCATAGGCTGACTTCATATGTACCAATTATATTAGATGTAATTTTTAGCAAGAAATGGAATCTCATTGAAATATTTATTTGTACCTTGCTTGCATGTACTTATTTTTGTTCAGAATTCTTCCGACTATATAAATTGTAAAGAGTCTAGTCGCCTCGCCGGTCTTTAACATCTAATAATAAATATGTATGATCCCGCAGTGGTTGTATTTCATAATATGTCTGGAAAGTCAGTGAGTTACAATCGACTTCTGTTGTGATCAAGTGGATGGTCAGTCTAGGCACTCACATACACACTATACACACTTCTGTAGATAAGTTATTTTAGCAGTAGCACTACGTTGTACTGAAAAGCTTCCCAGCAAAGAAATGTTTCATTGAAAAGATTTTTCCCCACATGAACCAGTATCTTTTGTAAGTACCGCATAGTACTGATGATTGCGGTGCCAACGCTATTTAAGTGACGACTAGCATTTGACTCTCCTTCGATCAGTAGCAATTCTTTCCACAACACAGATATGAAGTAGCTTTCTATATGCATATGCAGGTCACAGACAAACCAATAATACATTGGTCGGCGCTAGGCACGGGAGGCATCCGGGAATTGTTTGTATGTGTGGACCTATAATTTCGTCCATTCTCGGAATTTCATGGTGGTGATTGGTCTATACTGCAGCACATTGGTCAGCAACGTCCACAGCAGAATCGTTTGCACCGGCCACTGTACGTGGAATAGTATACATGTTGTGGGGGTGTTTTAGGGAGAGGGCGGCCAGTAGCATATCTGTAGATACATTTCACGGTACATCGGACAAATATAAACCTACCGTTTTTGCTGATCTAAAGGTTAATATTAATCCGTACTACTCGGCTGGATGTGTAGTATTTCTTGCAGAATGGCACAATTTGAAGAGTTTAGTTTCATTGAGACGGAATACAGCATAATGTTTAGGAAACGGTTATGGTGACCAGAGGAGGAGACAAAGCAGCATCCGATGCTGGTCGGCCTCCGGCGCTGCTACACAAATCTGAGCGCTCTGGCACACGGATCGTCAACCCACATCCAGATAGCTGCTCCGACAGCTTCCATCGCCTGCTCTTCAGCCTCGTGTTCCAAAAGGCTAAAATTTGAAGCACAACTGCACAACTGGCCATAGAAGCATGAGCTAGCCAATGTGGATAGCTAAGATCATCTTCAACAGTTAGACGCCCCACGGGCTGAAATAACGCCGTTTTGGGGCCATCGGCGGAAAAAAAAAGGCTTGGAACCAGTTTTTTAAAAAACAAACTCGGTCTAAATTCTGTCAAAAACTACTCAAATTTAAAGGAAATTCAGAGTTTTTCGTTAATATTTGTACAAAACTAAAATAAAAACATAATTAAACCCTAAACTGAAACTATGTCGCCGTCGCCCGCCGCTGTCGCCTTCTACATGCCGAGAAGCTTATAGAAGTTGGTGCACTCACTGCCGTCATCGCCGTCGTCGTCGTCCTGCGCTCCGTCGCCGTCCTTGCTACACCCCTGCCCTGGATCGCCGTGGCGAATGGGTTTGGAAAGCCCGGGCGCCTCCTCGTCGCTGTCGTCGAGGATGGCGACGTCGTCCTCCTCGCGGTCGCGGCGCCGAGCGGCGATCTCCTCAAGGGCATGGCGCCGACGCTCCATTTCCTCCCGGGCGTAGTCGTCCCGCGTCCATTTGAGGACAGCTTTATCGTCGGCGGCCATGGCCACGTGCTCCTACTTGATGGGGAGGAGCATCAGCTCCATCTTCGACTTGACGAGGCAGGAGGAGGCGCCGTGCTCGTTGATGACGATGCCGCCACTGCGTGTGCGCCGCAATAGAGGCATCTCCTGCGGCTCCGCTTTGATGGGAAGGAGCGTCGGCGACCCGATGGAGCGGGAGCGGGAGCTGGACGAGGAGGAAGACGCCATCTCCATCCACCTCGGCGTCCAAGACCTGTCGTGGCGGCGGGAAAAGGCGGGTGGCGACGTGTACTCGTACCGCGGCGAGTTGCCGCCCTCGATCTACTCGAGGATGGCCTCCAACGTGCGGTCGCGGACGCCCCACTATAGGCGCCACCCCTCGGAGTTGTAGCGGCCGCGGGGTTCGACTCCATTGGTGGCGGCGACCTGGTGTTGGGAATGTCGCATGGGAAACAAAAAAAAATCTACGCTCACCAAGATCAATCTATGAAGATCAACATCTACGAGAAGGGGGAGTGCATCTACATACCCTTATAGATTGCTAAGCGGAAGGGTATATAACACGGTTGATGTAGTCGAACGTCTTCGCGATCCAATCATGATCCATCCCGCGATCTCATCACAACCCGTCCTGCGATCCCATCATGATTCGTCCCGATCTAGTGCCGAACAGACGGCACCTCCGCGTTCAACACACGTATAGCTCGATGACGTTCTCCACCTCCTTGATCCAACAAGCGAGGGTGAAGAGGTAGATCAGTTATCCGTCAGCACGACGGCATGGTGCCTTTTGTGGTGGCGCTGTTCCGGCAGGGCTTCGCCAAGCAATATCGAAACCGATCTAGTGGAGAAGACTGGTCTATGAGAGAGACAGGGTTGCGTTGTGGCATTGGTAAGTTGCAGCCCTCTCTCCCCATTTATATATATAGGGGGGAGGGAGAGGAGGGCTGCGCCCTAGGGTTTTTCCCTAAGGGGGTGGCGGCCAAGAGAGAGAGGGGCGGCTGCCCTAGGGGTGGCTTGCTACCCAAGTTAGGGTCGCGCCCCCTCTATGGTTGGTCCTCCAATGCCACGGCACAACCCTGACTCTCACATAGATTAGTTTTATCCACTAGACCGGTTTCAGTATTGCTTGGCGAAGCCCTGCCGGAAGAGCTCCACCACCAAAGTCGCCATGTCGTCGTGCTAACGGAGAACTCATCTACCTCTCCACCCTCGCTTGCTGGATCAAGGAGGTGGAGAACGTCGTCGAGTTGTACGTGTGCTGAATACGGATGTGCTGTCTGCTCGGCACTAGATCGGGATGGATCGTGATGGGATCGCGGGACGGATTGTGATGAGATCGCGGGACAAATCGTGATTGGATCGCAAAGACGTTCGACTACATTAACCGTGTTATATAAGCTTCCGCTTAGCCATCTATAAGGGTATGTAGATGCACTGCCCCCTCTCGTAGATGTTGATCTCCATAGAATGATCTTGGTGAGCATAGATTGATCAAGGTGATGTAGTATGCTCCTATAATACCACGGTTGAAACGTTTGTTTCAAAGCAAAGAGCATGCCAAGTTGATGTAGTGGCACAAAGAAGACCGTAAGGAAGACGGAAAGTTGAGATTATCCGTTGATGGGTCACAGTGGAGGAAAATTGAGAGAAAGTGGGGGGACTTTGCAGATGCACTACAGGAATCGGGCATTTTGCCGTCAGGGCATTACAGACGGCAAAGAAAGGATTACCGACGACAAATATTTTCTCGTCAGCCGCTGACGGCAAACAATGTCGGCTTACACCATGCCCGCAAAGAGTAATTTTTCCGTCAGCCGTCGTTCAGGCATACGACAAAGATTTTGCCTTCGGTCCCACAATTTTGCCGTCAACAAAAACTGCCAAACGGCAAAAAAAGTGCCTAACATAATGGCACAACGTTAGTGTCTTTGCCGTCTGCAGAAGTACGACCCAGACAACAAAGATTTTAACTTATTAATAAAAACACATGAGCCAACAGTGGAAGTGCAGAGGGCAGAGATTTGTATGCAGACCCATCACTTGCTTTTATGATTTTTACTACTTTGACAACCTTTCTAACACACTGACAACCATTCAACACACTGGCATTCATCTATAGAGAAAAATATATAGATTACAAGCATTCATCTATAGAGAAAAAACTACAGATTACATGCCTTCCAAAGTCATCTATAGAGTACGACAGACCTAGCAGTGGCTGGTGTAGCGAGGCATTAACGAGGAGGAGGTCGGCCAAGCCGGGGTCGACGGAGGAAGGGGTCGGTCGCACCGAGGTCGATGGATGAAGGAGCTGGCCACGCGGGGGCCGACGGTGGAAGGGATCGGCCATGCCTGGGTCGACGGAGGCGTCGACGCGGAGGGCCTTCCGATGCGAAGATGCGACGGTGGGGGACCCAATCGGCTGCAGCAAAGATGGTCGGTGGCGGTTGGCAGTGCGGTCAGATGCAAGCTCCAGCCATCGGATGCCGCGGGGCGGAGGCGGGGGGCATGTGGTGGAGCGAGCGAAGGCGGGGTCCGGTGGACGCGAGCGTACGCAAGATCCGGCAGGCGCGAGCGAAGGTGGGTGTGCACGGTGGCGTCTGGACCAGCCGGGTGGATGCGATGTGACTTGCGAGAGAGAAGTGGGGTGGGCAGAGGATAAGGTCGGGTGGACTGGATGGTGGGCCAGCTGGGTGGAGTGGATGGAGTGGATCGTGGGTGGGAGAGGCTATGACGGTGGGATGAGACAACACGTCATCGATCCGTGGGATTGATCCGCTTGGTGTGCTTTCTCTTTACCGTTTGCCTAGAAATATCGCAGACGGCAAAGCCGTCTGCCACTTTTTACACACGACAAAGTATGTCTTTGTCGTCTGCTATTTTTTAGTAGACAACAAAGCATGTTTTTACCGTATGCCACCTTTTTTACAAACGACAAAGTATGTCTTTGCCGACAGTTGTATTTTCTCGTCAGCCAGTGATGGCAAATTATGTCTTTGATGTCTTGCCCGAGTAAAAGCTGACGGCAAAGAATAGTACTGACGGCATATTTCCTGCTTCCTGTAGTGATGACGCAAGGAACGTATAGTTTGATTTAAGTGCAGATGGCATTAATCCTTTCGGAGAGCAGAGCAGCAATCATAGCACATGGCCTATGACTCTATGCATATATATAACCTTCCTCCTTGGTTGTGCATGAAGCGGAAGTTCATTATGATGTCAGTGCTCATCCAAGGCCCCAAGCAACCCGGCAACGACATTGATGTGTATCTAAGACAATTAGTTGAAGAACTTTTATAGTGAGATAAAAAAAGGTGTACATGTGTGAGATAAGCACAAACAGCAGGAATTTGACCTACGAGTGTTGATGTTGTAACCATCAATGATTAGCCTGCTCTTAGTAACCTTTCAGGACAGACAAATAAGGAATGCCACACATGTACACATTGTTTATAGATGATACCGAAAGTATATATTTGGATAAATGTAAGAAGATTGTGTACGTGGGACATCGTCGATTTCTTCCGATCAAGCATCTCTTAAGAAAAGAAGGCAATCATTTCAAAGGCGGGGCAGATCACTGGAAGAAGCCTGACCAACGCACTGGTGATCATATACTTCAAATGGTCAAGGATTTAAAAGCAATCTTTGGAAAGGGTCCTGGCAAAAAATTTGTTCTGAATGCCAATGACGGACACGCACCCATATGAAAGAAGAAATCTACATTTTGTAACCTACCTTATTGGATAGACCTAGAGGTTCGCTCAGCAATTGACATGATGCACATGACGAAGAATGTTTGCGTGAACGTGCTAGGCTTCTTGGGCGTGTATGGGAAGACAAAAGATACACCGGAGGCATGGGAGGACCAGCAACGTATGCACGAAAAAGACGGCATGCATCCAAAGCATTATGATGGTCCTGTCAGCTACACTCTTACCAAAGAAGAGAAGGAAATCTTCTTTGAATGCCTACTCAATATGAAGGTTCTGTCTGGCTACTCGTCGAATATAAAGAGAATAATAAATATGATAGATAAAAAAATTCAGAACCTAAAGTATCATGACTGCACGTGATTATGACGCAATTTCTTCCGGTTACATTGAGGGGGCTTCTTCTAGAAAACGTCCGATCAGCCATTGTAAAGTTATGTGCATTCCTCAATGCAATCTCTCAGAAGGTAATAGATCCACAAATCCTACCAAGGTGAAAGAATGATTTGGTCCAATGTCTTGCAGTTTCGAGTTGGTGTTCGCGTCATCCTTCTTCAATATCATGACGCACGTCCCAGTTCACATAGTCAAAGAAATTGCCATTTTGGGTCCTATATTTTTACACAATATGTTCCCCTTTGAGAGGTTCATATAAGTCTTAAAGCAATATGTTCGTATCCGTGCTAGGCCAGAAGGAAGCATCTCCAAGGGCCATGAAATAGAGGAGTTCATTGAGTTTTGTGTTGACTTTATTCGTGATCTTAAGCCGATTGGTGCTCTTGAATCGCGGCATGAGGGCAAACTGGGTGGAAAAGGCACGTTAGGAAAGGATTTAGTAATATGTAGGGACGGGCATTATTGGGCGCAAGCACACCATACAGTTCTAAAAAATTCCACCTTGGTGGCTCCGTATATCTAGGAACACATGGATATTGTACCCTCCAAGAACCCGGAGCAGTCTGAGCCCTGGATCAAACGTACACACATGGCGTCATACCGCGGTTGG